>NC_088203.1:102438050-102749122 GCF_037126465.1 Ornithodoros turicata | reverse complement strand
AAACATATCCCCCCCCCCCAATCCAATCTTAACAAATATGAACAGATATGAAGAAGATACTACAGAAAAGTATTTAAAATACGCTGCTAAATACTGAGCGCAAAATGTATTTAAAATACAGAAAAGAAGGTCAGAAATGAAAGTATTTAGAGTAGAGTATCAAATACTACGAAAAGTATTTAAGATACTCAAAGAATAAACAGCCACAGAAGTGTCAAAATATGCCTGCAAATTAGACATATGCTTTATTTGCAGGCGGTAATAGCTGCATTTCAAAGTGCTCATCCGGCGGCCATCCTCTCTTCCTTTGAGAAACGTTTCCTGAGAGCCCAGTTTAAGGTCAGAGCACACGTGGTGTTTCAAGTCAAATGCTAACAGCGTGGACTTCCTTTGAAGCGGCCTGGAAAGGTAAACTGCTGTCAGGTGCGGCAAAAAAAATAAGAAATAATAAACAGAATGCCCATCTGGTTACTCGACAAAACGGAAAGAGTAATTGAGTACTGAGTACTAAATGCTGAAAAAAGTAGCTTAATTACAATACAAATGCTTATCACGAAGCGTACTCAGCAAGATGCTAAGATACCAACAAAAGTATTTAACATGGAGTATTTAGATTAGTATGTTATCCGACATCGTAGAACGTGAAAAAAAAAACAATGTGCAAGTTTCCGACGATAATGATTCACAAGTAAAGAGAAAACGGTTGAGAGCATTAAACAGTTTAATTTACGAACAACAAGACTTTCGTGCAGTAGGCTGCACTTCTTCAGGTTACCTGAAGTCAACCTGAACCAGGTCAACCTGAAGAAGTGCAGCCTACTGCACGAAAGTCTTTTTTTTTCGTAAATTAAACTGTTTAATGCTCTCAACCGTTTTCTCTTTACTTATGTTATCCGAGTAAAATACTGAACACGAACTAACACAACTGTATAAGGTGTGTACAGTGGCGGATCATTAAAGGTCTCTTGAAAGTACAGTGCGTCCGTCCTGTGTCGTCCCTATTGTTTTTAGCATTGTTTTAGCGATTTTATCACGTGTGACCAACGGGTCCAAATTGGTACTTTATTCAAAGATGACCTTTATTCCGCAGGTGGACAGGAAGGGGACCTCCGAAATTTGGGCTCAGAAAACTGCTCTACCTCTTTTCTATTTTCAGTGAAAAAAAAAGAAAAGAGAGAGACGGATGCTCCTATTGAGGTCAAATAACCACGCATAGTGAGTGATGCCCTTAATTCTGCAGGTGGACTGGTACAGGAAGGACTTCCGCAATGTAGCCTCTGAAAGCAACAATCGTCTCTGAAGTGTCACTCAAAAAATAAAATGCTCCTATTAAGCTGTAATTAGGAACACAGTACTCCGGAAAGGCCCCGTTTATTCTGCAGGTGGACTGGGGCAAGAAAAAGGACCTCCGAAATTAAGCCACAGAAAACACCAAGAGAAGTGTTACCCCGTTTGATGTTCAGTCAAAAAATAAAATACTCCAATTGAGCTTTTACCTCAAGCTCCTCTTTATGCTGCAGGTGGACTGGGACAAGAAGGAGGACCCCAGAAATTTAGTCTCTGGAAACACTAAGAGGGGAGGGGGGGGCTTACACTCCGTTCTTTATTCAATAAAGCAAAGAAATGAAACGCTAAAAAAATGAAACGCTAATAAGTACTCAGCTGAAACAACGCACATATACTTAGTTCTTTATTTTGCAAGTCAGATTTCAGATTCAGATTTTATTTATGCACAATAAACAATGTATACACAAAATACCAACTGGATTGCGAGGAAGGATTGCAAGTAGAATGTGAGAGTAAGAACGACCGCCGAAATTTGGTCTTATCTGTTATGACACTTCGAGGAACGGTATAGAACTTCCTATAGGCTGCTCACAGCAAGCACACACACACTCAGAAAAAAGTACAATTTATTTCGCAGGTCGCAGGGGACTGGAAGAACGACCATCGAAATTTCGCCTCACAGAACACCAATAGGCCAGTTTTATACCTGTTTTAACACTTTGAGAAAAGAAATACAAGTGCTTACGTTGCTTACAGTCAGCACACAATCACTAGAAGGTACCCCTTATTTCACAGGTTGCATGAAGAAGGACCTTCGAAATTTGGCCCCAGAGAACACCAATAGGTCAGTTTTATACCTGTTTTAACACTTCGAGAAAAGAAATACAAGTGCTTACGTTGCTTACAGTCAGCACACAATCACTAGAAGGTACCCCTTATTTCACAGGTTGCATGAAGAAGGACCTTCGAAATTTGGCTCCAGAGAACACCAATAGGTCAGTTTTATACCTGTTTTAACACTTTGAGAAAAGAAATACAAGTGCTTACGTTGCTTACAGTCAGCACACAATCACTAGAAGGTACCCCTTATTTCACAGGTTGCATGAAGAAGGACCTTCGAAATTTGGCCCCAGAGAACACCAATAGGTCAGTTTTATACCTGTTTTAACACTTCGAGAAAAGAAATACAAGTGCTTACGTTGCTTACAGTCAGCACACAATCACTAGAAGGTACCCCTTATTTCACAGGTTGCATGAAGAAGGACCTTCGAAATTTGGCCCCAGAGAACACCAATAGGTCAGTTTTATACCTGTTTTAACACTTCGAGAAAAGAAATACAAGTGCTTACGTTGCTTACAGTCAGCACACAATCACTAGAAGGTACCCCTTATTTCACAGGTTGCATGAAGAAGGACCTTCGAAATTTGGCCCCAGAGAACACCAATAGGTCAGTTTTATACCTGTTTTAACACTTCGAGAAAAGAAATACAAGTGCTTACGTTGCTTACAGTCAGCACACAATCACTAGAAGGTACCCCTTATTTCACAGGTTGCATGAAGAAGGACCTTCGAAATTTGGCCCCAGAGAACACCAATAGGTCAGTTTTATACCTGTTTTAACACTTCGAGAAAAGAAATACAAGTGCTTACGTTGCTTACAGTCAGCACACAATCACTAGAAGGTACCCCTTATTTCACAGGTTGCATGAAGAAGGACCTTCGAAATTTGGCCCCAGAGAACACCAATAGGTCAGTTTTATACCTGTTTTAACACTTCGAGAAAAGAAATACAAGTGCTTACGTTGCTTACAGTCAGCACACAATCACTAGAAGGTACCCCTTATTTCACAGGTTGCATGAAGAAGGACCTTCGAAATTTGGCCCCAGAGAACACCAACTGTTTTAACACTTCGAGAAAAGAAATACAAGTGCTTACGTTGCTTACAGTCAGCACACAATCACTAGAAGGTACCCCTTATTTCACAGGTTGCATGAAGAAGGACCTTCGAAATTTGGCCCCAGAGAACACCAATAGGTCAGTTTTATACCTGTTTTAACACTTCGAGAAAAGAAATACAAGTGCTTACGTTGCTTACAGTCAGCACACAATCACTAGAAGGTACCCCTTATTTCACAGGTTGCATGAAGAAGGACTTTCGAAATTTGGCACCAGAGAACACCAATAGGTCAGTTTTATACCTGTTTTAACACTTTGAGAAAAGAAATACAAGTGCTTACATTGCTTACAGTCAGCACACAATCACTTGAAGGTACTCCTTCTTTTGCAGGTAGCATGAAGAAGGACCTTCGAAATTTGGCCCCAGAGAACACCAATAGGTCAGTTTTATACCTGTTTTAACACTTCGAGAAAAGAAATACAAGTGCTTACATTGCTTACAGTCAGCACACAATCACTAGAAGGTACTCCTTATTTCGCAGGTAGCATGAAGAAGGACCTTCGAAATTTGGCCCCAGAGAACACCAATAGGTCAGTTTTATACCTGTTTTAACACTTTGAGAAAAGAAATACAAGTGCTTACATTGCTTACAGTCAGCACACAATCACTAGAAGGCACTCCTTACTTTGCAGGTAGCATGAAGAAGGACCTTCGAAATTTGGCCCCAGAGAACACTAATAGGTCAGTCTTGCTTGTTATGACACTTTTAGCAAAGAAATAAATGAACCTATAAGCTGTCCACAGCAAGCACACATACTCAGAAAAAAGTACCCGTTATCTCGCAGGTCGCATGGGACTCTAAGAACGACCATCGAAATTTGGCCTGAGAGAACACCATTAGGTCAGTTTGACCTGTTTTAACACTTTGAGAAATGAAATACAAGTGCTTACATTGCTTACAGTCAGCACACAATCACTAGAAGGTACTCCTTATTTCGCAGGTAGCATGAAGAAGGACCTTCGAAATTTGGCCCAAGAGAACACTAACAGGTCAGTCTTGCTTGTTATGACACTTTTAGCAAAGAAATAAATGAGCCTATAAGCTGCCCACAGCAAGCACACACACACAGAAAAAAGTACCCTTTAGCTCGCAGGTCGCATGGGACTCTAAGAACGACCATCGAAATTTGGCCTGAGAGAACACCAATAGGTCAGTTTTATACCTGTTTTAACACTTCGAGAAAAGAAATACAAGTGCTTACGTTGCTTACAGTCAGCACACAATCACTAGAAGGTACCCCTTATTTCACAGGTTGCATGAAGAAGGACTTTCGAAATTTGGCCCCAGAGAACACCAATAGGTCAGTTTTATACCTGTTTTAACACTTCGAGAAAAGAAATACAAGTGCTTACGTTGCTTACAATCAACACACAATCACTAGAAGGTACCCCTTATTTCACAGGTTGCATGAAGAAGGACCTTCGAAATTTGGCCCCAGAGAACACCAATAGGTCAGTTTTATACCTGTTTTAACACTTCGAGAAAAGAAATACGAGTGCTTACATTGCTTACAGGCAGCACACAATCACTAGAAGGTACCCCTTATTTCACAGGTTGCATGAAGAAGGACCTTCGAAATTTGGCCCCAGAGAACACCAATAGGTCAGTTTTATACCTGTTTTAACACTTCGAGAAAAGAAATACAAGTGCTTACGTTGCTTACAGTCAGCACACAATCACTAGAAGGTACCCCTTATTTCACAGGTTGCATGAAGAAGGACTTTCGAAATTTGGCCCCAGAGAACACCAATAGGTCAGTTTTATACCTGTTTTAACACTTCGAGAAAAGAAATACAAGTGCTTACGTTGCTTACAGTCAGCACACAATCACTAGAAGGTACTCCTTATTTTGCAGGTAGCATGAAGAAGGACCTTCGAAATTTGGCTCCAGAGAACACCAATAGGTCAGTTTTATACCTGTTTTAACACTTCGAGAAAAGAAATACAAGTGCTTACGTTGCTTACAGTCAGCACACAATCACAAGAAGGTACTCCTTATTTCGCAGGTAGCATGAAGAAGGACCTTCGAAATTTGGCCCCAGAGAACACCAATAGGTCAGAGTTATACCTGTTTTAACACTTCGAGAAAAGAAATACAAGTGCTTACATTGCTTACAGTAAGCACACAATCACTAGAAGGTACTCCTTCTTTTGCAGGTAGCATGAAGAAGGACCTTCGAAATTTGGCCCAAGAGAACACTAATAGGTCAGTCTTGCTTGTTATGACACTTTTAGCAAAGAAATAAATGAGCCTATAAGCTGCCCACAGCAAGCACACACACTCAGAAAAAAGTACCCTTTATCTCGTAGATCGCATGGGACCGGAAGAATGACCATCGAAATTTGGCCTCAGAGAACACCATTAGGTCAGTTTTACCTGTCTCAACACTTTGAGAACAGAATACAAGTGCTTACATTGCTTACAGTAAGCACACAATGAATAGATGGTACTCCTTATTTCACAGGTGCCGTGAGACTGGAAGGAGGACCTTCGAAATTTGACCTCAGATCCCACCAAAAGGTCGGTCTTGCATGTTTTAACACTTTGAGCAGATATATAAAGTTGCTTAGATTGCTTACAGTAAACACACACACTCAGTAGAAGGTACTCCTTATTTAAAAGGTAGAATGGGACTGGAAGACGGACCTTCAAAAATTGGCCTCAGAGAACACCAATAGGTATGTCATATCTGTTCACAGCAGCTCTCGATAAGATATCGAGTTACTTTTTGCAGTAACTAGTTAACTAGTTAACTAGTAACTGTAATGAGATAGCGCTTGTAATTAAAGTAACTCCAAAATGTACTCAAGTTACTCCGGTACGGTAATACTTAGCGTGGACGATGCCAGTTCCCTGGCGTCGCCCTGCCGAGGCTTCAACTATATTGCCGTTTTTCCTAACCGGAACCCTAACCACGAATTTTAAGATACCGCGTAATCCCCCTCCGCATAATAGTGTGCAGTTCATGGTCTAAGAACATTCTTTGTGTATTTCTCTTCATGTTCCAGAGCCGTTTCGCGTGCCCCCGCAGAATCGTCACGATCCATAGTTTGGGAAACACTGACCCACCGTGCCGTTAAGGCTCGGGAAAGTATCAGTCTAAAAGTATGCTAGGCCAGTACAAATGCAAAAAAAAAAGATTTTGAGGGTTGTATTTATTCGATTTTTTTTTTCTTATAAGGTAACTGTAAAGCAACCAAGTTAGTTAACGTGATAACTGTAGCTGTAACTATTTAGCTTTCAAAAGCAGTTAACTGCAACTCAGTTTCTACTTTGCAGGCTAACATTGCTTACATTGGTGCTGATTTTAGTTATATTTACTTAATTAGATTTTGTAGTAGCTTACCCATGAGTCAAGTGTCTTTTAAGTGTCTAGATCGAGTTGTAATCATGCATATATACTCAATATGGGGTTTTCTTTATTTTGCATGTGGAAATGAAAGGAACGAAGGATCTTTGGAGCACAGGGTGAAACTACAGGTTTGTGTAATAAAGGAGGAGAGGGGAGGGAGTTATAATGCTTGCTCCTTTCCTTCCCCCTTTCATTCTATTGGTTAGAGGTTCAGTTGTTCAGAAGCGTGTGTGTGTGCACATGTTTGATTCTGTGAATAAATCTCTGGGTGGACACTTTGCAGTTGTGTTGTTGCTCTCTGTCATCCTTCACAATGCGTACCCCATACAAAGCACCCCATTTCAGCACTGGTGAAGGACCTTGGAAATTTGGCATCCTAAAACGCCACGAGCTCTATATTGCTCCATATAGTGCGCTCTATGTTGCAGGAGGAACGGCGCACGCAGCACTACAAAGACAGGCCATTACAAACTTCGTTGGTCCGTAATGTTCTCTAGTGCTGAATATAATTTATTCATAACACCGCGATGCTAAGGAGACGTTCAGAACATGGAATTCAGAATGCTGGAAAGGTAAGCAGCTCTTGCCTTGATGGCGCTAAAACTATTATTGAAAAGTTCGTCCCCGTAAACAAAGTACCAGAAGGGAGAGAAGGATCTCGCCTCCCTCCCCCATACGACATTTTAGACTTTCCGTTAACCTGAAGATCTTCCTCAAATCCATTAAGTGAAATGGACTCGTCCTGCAGGGAGGTAAAGGACACCGCCATTGGTCGAGTCCATTAATCAGCTCAGTAAAATGAGCACAAGTGGCAGTCCTCGAACCCAAAATCATGAAATTTCTGTGCAAAGCGCAGCGCCCCCTAGCGGGAACGTCCGGAACTAATTCAAGGCCACGTTTGAGGTCAAACAAGGTTAAACAAGGTCGATCAAGGTCAAGCAAGGTCAATCAAGGTCAAACGGGATTAAAAATTTTGGGCAATTTTTCGCCAAAATGTTCCGAGATTGAAGGTCGTTTTAGAGGTCAAGTGGAGGTCAAATGGAGGTCGTCCACGGTCGCTCAAGGTCAATCAAGGTGACTTCTAGGAAATGGACTCGTCCGGGGAGGGAAAGGCCACCCCTCGGACGAGTTCATTAATGGACTCGTCGGAGGGGTGTCCTTTCCCTCCCCGGACGAGTCCATTAATGGACTCGTCCGAGGTAGGAACCTGCTTCTGGAGGAGTCCATTTTCCCACGTTTGCTTTGCAGGGCTGTGCGCCCCATTTGGTACAACGAGGCGCTGCAGTTTCGTAAGGGTAAACATTACGAAATTTAATTACGGGACACATCAGATGTTTAGAAAGTGCGGTTGGACCTTACGAGCACTGCTTAATATTGAATTCTGTAAGTCATCTACTATTAGACAGCTTACCTTTGCTCGGTTACCAAACATTCTGCATGTTTCCGTCAAAACCATGCTTTATATGGCCTGGATTAATTTTATTAAACATTGAATCAAAGAGACAAAATTTAATCGCATATTAAATGCAACTGAATAACGAAAGAATTGACACCCGACGGAGTCTTCCGCGGTGAAGTTCTTGAAGTACCACCATCCCGTCCTTTTTGGCAATGTTTACAGCGACCGAATTTCGGTAGTCGTTGTTCCTCTCGAATTCCATCTGCAGAATAAAGAGCACGTTTTACTGAGCATTTTTGCTTATTTTCAGCTGAATAGGATCATTTTTATTAGTTAACTGAACATGGAAAATGTAAGGAGAGTTTTCTGAGGCCAAATTTCGGCGGGCGTTTTCTCTCTCCTATTCTACCAGAGGAATAAACACCACCTTTTACTGGGTATGTACGATTAGTTTAGAGCTCAATAGGAGCATCTTTATTATTTCACTGAATATCGAATGGAAGGACTGGGTGTTTTCTCCGCCTAAATTTCAGCGGTTGTTTTTCCTGTACTATTCTACCTGGAAAGCAGGGAGCCCCTTTTACCAAATTTGTGTGGTTAGTTTCAGCTCAATATGAGCATTTCTTTATTCCACTGAACACGTGAAAGAAGGCAGGACTAACCTTGGAGTTTTCTGACGTCCAATTTAGGCGGTCGTTGTCCCTCTCGTTCCACCTGCGGAATAAAGAGCTGGATGTGTGTGCTTAGTTTCAACTAAATAGGATAATCTTTATTATTTCACTGAACATGGAAAAGAAGGCAGGACTAACCTTGGAGTTTCCTGACGTCCATTTTATGCGGTCACTGTCCCTCTCGTTCCACCTGGAGGATAAAGAGCTGAATATGTGTGTTTAGTTTCAGCTAAATAGGATAATCTTTATTATTTCACTGAACATGGAAAAGAAGGTAGGACTAACATTGGAGTTTTCTGACGTCCAATTTCGGCGAAGGAACACCATTTACTGAATATGTGTGTCTAATTTCTGCCCAGTATAACCACTTGTATGAAGAAGATTAGACTAACCTCTTGCTTTCCTGAGGCTTCGAAGACTCTTCTTCCAGGCCCAACCCACCTGCAACACAAGTAGCTTCTTTTACTGATTGTGTCTGTATAATTTCAGCTCAATAGGAGCTTTTCAAGAAAGCAGGTCAGACTAACGTTTTGGTCTCGTAAGGCTTCGAAGGCTCTTCTTAGAGGCTCAACACTACTGCAACACAAGGAACATCTTTCACTGAGTAACTCGGTTTAATTTCAGCTGAATATAAGCATTTCTATAAAGCATTTTTACAAAGACGGTCAGAATAACCTCTTGGATCCATAAGGCTTCGAAGGCTATTCTTCCAGGTCCAATACACCTTCGACATAAGGATCACTTTTTACTGAATGTGTTTAATTTCAGTTCGACAGAAGGATTTTTATTAGGGATGTGCCAACCGAATACGCGAATCCTCGAATACTAGGCAAGGATTCGAGATTCGGTAACCGAATCTCAGTGCCCAAAATGGCCAATCGAATCTTTCGAACCTACCAACCACGTTTGTTTGTTTCCTTTTAAAATCAGCGCCTTCGGAATCCACCGAAAGCCTGATTTGTCGGCCATTGTTCTGGACTGAGAGGTCAGGCAGAAACACTCACATTAATTTTTTTTTTTAAAAAGTAACATGGTTTTGCTTTTGATTGTTTTAGTTTTGTGGAAACAATTCACACTCGAGAATTATGTATTTCCTGTAGTCGACGAGCAACATGTTAAATAAATTACACTTAACCAGAAATGTATGGTATATTTCTGTCCTGAAAGCGAACTATTATTTAATTTGTTTTTCATTATACACATATATTATATTCTGCTTCAAAACACTTTTCCCTATAAGTGTCTTTTTTTCTGGGTTTTTTAACTCTTTTTAAGGAAGGATTCGAAAGATTCGAGATTCGTAAGATTCGAGGATTCCCAGAACCTTCCTTAGATTCGGATTCGGAAAATTATGGATTTGTCCCATCTCTAATTTTTATTTCTGCAGTGAAAATGGAAAAGAAGATAAGGCAACCTCTTTGCTTCCTGGACCATATTTCGAAGGCTGTTCTTCCAGGCCCAAACCACCCCCAATATAAGGAGCATCCTTCACTGAATATGTGTATTTGTTTCCAGCTTAATAGAAGCATTTTTAGAAAGATCAGACTAACCTCTTGGTTTCCTGAGGCTTCGAAGGCTCTTCTTCCAGGCCCAACCCACCTGCATTATAAGGAGCATCCTTTACTGAATATGTGTATTTGTTTCCAGCTTAATAGAAGCATTTTTAGAAAGATCAGACTAACCTCTTGGTTTCCTGAGGCTTCGAAGGCTCTTCTTCCAGGCCCAACCCACCTGCATTATAAGGAGCATCCTTTACTGAATATGTGTATTTGTTTCCAGCTTAATAGAAGCATTTTTAGAAAGATCAGACTAACCTCTTGGTTTCCTGAGGCTTCGAAGGCTCTTCTTCCAGGCCCAACCCACCTGCATTATAAGGAGCATCCTTTACTGAATATGTGTATTTGTTTCCAGCTTAATAGAAGCATTTTTAGAAAGATCAGACTAACCTCTTGGTTTCCTGAGGCTTCGAAGGCTCTTCTTCCAGGCCCAACCCACCTGCATTATAAGGAGCATCTTTTACTGAACATGTGTATTTGTTTCCAGCTTAATAGAAGGATTTTTAGAAAGATCAGACTAACCTCTTGGTTTCCTGAGGCTTCGAAGGCTTTTCTTCCAGGCCCAATCCACCCGCAATATAAGGAGCATCCTTTACTGAATATGTGTATTTATTTCCTGCTTCATAGAAGCATTTTTAGAAAAATCAGACTAACCTCTTGGTTTCCTAAGGCTACGCAGGCTCTTCTTCCAGGCCCAATCCACCTGCAATATAAGGAGCATCCTTTACTGAATATGTGTATTTATGTCCCGCTTCATAGAAGCATTTTTAGAAAGATCAGACTAACCTCTTGGTTTCCTAAGGCTTCGAAGCCTCTTCTTCCAGGCCCAATCCACCCACAATATAACGAGCATCCTTTACTGAATATGTGTATTTATTTCCTGCTTCATAGATGCATTTTTAGAAAAATCAGACTAACCTCTTTGTTTCCTGAGGCTTCGAAGGCTCTTCTTCCACGCCCAACCCACCTGCAATATAAGGAGCATCCTTTACTGAATATGTGTATTTATTTCCTGCTTAATAGAAGCATTTTTAGAAAGATCAGACTAACCTCTTGGTTTCCTGAGGCTTCGAAGGCTGTTCTTCCAGGCCCAACCCACCTGCATTATAAGGAGCATCCTTTACTGAATATGTGTATTTGTTTCCAGCTTAAGAGAAGCATTATTTAGAAAGATCAGACTAACCTCTTGGTTTCCTGACGCTTCGAAGGCTCTTCTTCCAGGCCCAACCCACCTGCATTATAAGGAGCATCCTTTACTGAATATGTGTATTTGTTTCCAGCTTAATAGAAGCATTTTTAGAAAGATCAGACTAACCTCTTGGTTTCCTGATGCTTCGAAGGCTCTTCTTCCAGGCCCAACCCACCCGCAATATAAGGAGCATCCTTTACTGAATATGTGTATTTATTTCCTGCTTAATAGAAGCATTTTTAGAAAGATCAGACTAACCTCTCGGTTTCCAGAGGCTTCGAAGGCTCTTCTTCCAGGCCCAACCCACCTGCAATATAAGGAGCATCCTTTACTGAATATGTGTATTTGTTTCCAGCTTAATAGAACTTAATAGAAGCATTTTTAGAAAGATCAGACTATCCTTTTGGTTTCCTGAGGCTTCGAAGGCTCTTCTTCCAGGCCCAACCCACCTGCAATATAAGGCGCATCCTTTACTGAATATGTGTGTTTATTTCCTGCTTAATAGAAGCATTTTTAGAAAGAATAGACTAACCTCTTGGATTCCTGAGGCTTCGAAGGCTCTTCTTCCAGGCACAATCCACCCACAATATAAGGAGCATCCTTTACTGAATATGTGTATTTATTTCCTGCTTCATAGAAGCATTTTTAGAAAGATCAGACTAACCTCTTGGTTTCCTGAGGGTTCGAAGGCTCTTCTTCACGAAGGCTCTTCTTCCAGGCCCAACCCACCTGCAATATAAGGAGCATCCTTTACTGAATATGTGTATTTATTTCCTGCTTAATAGAAGCATTTTTAGAAAGATCAGACTAAATTCTTGGTTTCCTGAGGCTTCGAAGGGTCTTCTTCCAGGCCCAATTCACCCACAATATAAGGAGCATCTTTTACTGAATATGTGTATTTATTTCCTGCTTCATAGAAGCATTTTTAGAAAAATCAGACTAACCTCTCGGTTTCCTGAGGCTTCCAAGGCTCTTCTTTCAGGCCCAACCCACCTGCTATATAAGGAGCATCCTTTACTGAATATGTGTATTTATTTCCTGCTTAATAGAAGCATTTTTAGAAAGATCAGACTAACCTCTTGGTTTCCTAAGGCTACGCAGGCTCTTCTTTCAGGCCCAATCCACATGCAATATAAGGAGCATCCTTCACTGAATATGTATTTTTTTCAAGCTTAATAGAAGCATTTTTAGAAAGATCAGACTAACCTCTTGGTTTCCTAAGTGCTTCGAAGGCTCTTGTTCCAGGCCCAATCCACCCACAATATAAGGAGCATCCTTTACTGAATATGTGTATTTGTTTCCAGCTTAATAGAAGCATTTTTAGAAAGATCAGACTAACCTCTTGGTTTCCTGAGGCTTCGAAGGCTCTTCTTCCAGGCCCAATCCACCCACAATATAAGGAGCATCCTTTACTGAATATGTGTATTTGTTTCCAGCTTAATAGAAGCATTTTTAGAAAGATCAGACTAACCTCTTGGTTTCCTGAGGCTTCGAAGGCTCTTGTTCCAGGCCCAACCGACCTGCAATATAAGGAGCATATTTTACTCAGTATGTGTGTTTATTTCCTGCTTCATAGAAGCATTTTTAGAAAAATCAGACTAACCTCTTGGTTTCCTAAGGCTACGCAGGCTCTTCTTTCAGGCCCAATCCACATGCAATATAAGGAGCATCCTTCACTGAATATGTATTTTTTTCAAGCTTAATAGAAGCATTTTTAGAAAGATCAGACTAACCTCTTGGTTTCCTAAGTGCTTCGAAGGCTCTTGTTCCAGGCCCAATCCACCCACAATATAAGGAGCATCCTTTACTGAATGTGTGTATTTATTTCCTGATTAATAGAAGCATTTTTAGAAAGATCAGACTAACCTCTTGGTTTCCTGAGGCTTCGAAGGCTCTTCTTCCAGGCCCTACCGACCTGCAATATAAGGAGCATATTTTACTGAGTATGTGTGTTTAGTTTCAGCTCAATAGGAACAGTTTCATTTGTGTACTGAAAATGGAAAAGAAGGTAACTCTTCGTTTCCTGAGGCAATACTTCAAAGGCACTTCTTCAAGGCCCAGTCTACCTGCAATACAAGGGGCATTTTTTACAGAATTTGAGCTCAAATTTTTATAAAGCAGCTCAGACGAACCTCTTCGTGCTTCCTGGGGACATATTTCGAAAGCCTTTCTTCCTGTACCATATGACCTGCAACATAAGAAGCGATTTCTACTGAGTATGTGTGTTTACTTTAAGCTCAATTAGTGTATTTTTATTTCTGCACACTGAAAATGGAAAAGAAGGCACCTCTTGATTTCCTGAGGGCATACTTTGGAGGCCCTTCTTCAACGTCCAACCCACCTGCAATACAAGGAACATCTTTTACTGAATATGTTTGTTTAATTTCAGTTCAACAGAACCATTTTTATAAAGGAGGTCATACTGACCTGTTAGTGCTTCCTGGGGACATATTTCGAAAGCCTTTCTTCCAGTAACATCCCACTTGCAATATTTGTATGTGTGGTTAATTTCACCTCAGTAGAATCATTTTTATTTCATATTATTATTTTTATTTCTCAGAAAGGTCAATCTTTTGTACAATTTTACCTGCAAAACGAAGAGCATCCACTACTGAGTATGTGTACTTTGTATTATCATAGTCTCGCTACTCTCTTTTTTGACTTTTTATTCCGACCTAAAGAAGGAACTATCAGGCAGCTTTCTAGCCAGGCGTGAAAAGAAAAAAAAAGCGATAGTTATATCTCACATGCATGTGATACAATGGTGTTGAACATTGTTGAGAGGGTACTGTTGTCGGAGCACCGGTCAAGGGGTTTGCTGGTACAGGTTGATCTTAAAATTATGTTTTATGAATTATTCGTAAAAGCTAGGCTTTCGCCATCCATCATTTGATGCCCGAAAGGGCCGTTGACGTGTAATATATAATACTACCCAAGGCTACTTTCTGTCAGTCCCAATAAAATATTTCTAACTGTTACTAGATTAGTGCTATGTCTTTTGACTATTGTCTCTGAGTACTTCGACAATCTGTCTCGCTCGTTTTATTTACTGTTTTGCCATTCATGGACTTTGGAGTGTGATAACTCCTGCTGAACTGTTCCCGATATTTTTTGAACATTTCAATGGCCTTTTGACAACTGGTACTGCGGATACTTTTTCTATTTTGTATTTCAATATATCCGTACTAGTATTTCTTCGTCAAGAGTCTTGTTTACAGATACAGCTTCCGAATTGTGTCTGACTTATTAGTTGCGGGACTTTCTGATATGCATTCCATTCTTCGACGATTAGTGTCACCTGTGGCTTACACTCTCTCCACATCTACGCTTGCAAGAGTTGATCCAGCGCTCTCTTTGCGGAAGCCACGAAATACCTACAGCCTGCGACGAGTTGGCTCTGCAAGGTATCGTCACCAGGGCGATCTGCAAAATGTAGAACACATATGCTTCTTCATCACCCACATACCAGGTTTTCTCGACCACACTTTGAGTGCCTCAAAATCAATATCCTCCCGCCCTCTCCCTATGAAAAAAATTGCTTATTTCATGGTCAAATCTAGCCCGCAAACTGTCTGCCCTGAAAGTAACTACAAGTTTATTTCGAGAAGATGAATGGGGAGTTTCATCGCCTGCATTGCACCAAAGTATGCACTGCTAACCTTTTGGAAAACGTGATACATTGGTATAGTCATCGCCTGGCTGATCAGTCAAATCACAACGAGGAATGGGGTAGAGTACCACACGTCGAATAAACGGCGTCAGTTCCTTGAGTTTGATGTCTTCATGATATTAGTGCTTTCTTCGGTTTCAGTGACAGACACATTTATTGACAGCCACCACCACGTGACATCCTATAACCACGTGACGCTGTGACACACATTGCCATTCCTGTCATCCATGTAAACCTACTGCGTTTGAACGCGTTTGTCACAATGTTACATTATTATTGGTACAGCCTTTATGACTGTGCCTAGCATTTGTTTGGTACACATTACTTCCTGACATGGGCTGATCTACCTTGTCAGCATTGGTTCACGTTAGGCTTAGTCTAGAGAGCATGTGAACAGGACATATTTCCATTCGCTGAACACGGACGATTACGTGCTGACGTTTGGAAGGCCATTCGAACAATTCTGTGTTCTTCATGCGAAAGAAATGGCGGGAAAATACCTCCAAACATCAGTGCTTTCCCTGTTGTGGTGGAAAGTTCGGCGAGGCAGTGCAGAGGGTTGTTTTCTGTACTACAAACACATTCACTGCGCATGCCATGGCGCATGTTCCCACATCCCGTTCTTTGCCAGACTCAAAAGAGATAACCGAATCGCGCCAAAACGCCCCGTCAAATCAATTAAGATCACGCACGTCTAGATAACAGCATGACAATGCTCTGTGAAAACTTTGAAGCGAGCTTGCCGATAATCTAAAAATATGAAATGATTTGTGAGCGCTGAAACTTTGCTCAATTTGTCAAACACGCTTGGCCATACCGTGCTATGTGTTTCCTATGTGTTTGCTCAGATGGGTTTATTGCAATGACGATACCGAAAGACGCATACTGAATATATGGTTTTCTGTATTCAGTCCAGTGCCTGCTCCAAAGGCATAGGTACACGCGATAACCGCTATGCTGTTACATGCAATAATAGAACACGGCTTCAGAAATTACACTGGACGCATACATGGCGCTGTAGGACTACGAATGCACCAAATTACCGGTCCCTTTAGAATCAATATTGGTGCACGGGTTACTAAGAGACCCAGTGTTTTAGAGACAAAAATAGAACGGAGAAAAACGAATAGTGGAATGACAAACGGACTCAAGGGCATTTACGGTACGGCGCCCTTACAGCATCCGTGTCTCATGTTTCATTTGCTGTACTTCTAATCTTCTTAGCCCAGGAAAGGTAACTGTAGAAGTTGTAGCAGTAGCAGCCAGTATGTGAAGGGCAACAGAACAGGGAACTGTTCACGGCACAGCTACCAGCTTCAGAATAAGAATCTGTTGAATGAAGAAAATACATTAACGGAAATCAACCACACACCATCACAAAAGTTGCTTCGCGACTTAACACAGACTTATCGCAACTTACCAAGACTTATCCACCATGAGGGTGATACAGCAGTATATTACCGACAATTCTTTATAGATGCGCACATTATCCAAATTATCCTTGCTGCAGGTGGTTCGTCTTTGCCGCTGAGGGTAAAGTCTGCTGACTATATACTCTCTTTTCGAATATGAGTTTTTGTGCTAAGCAGTACGCTGAGCTTATTCTTCCGTTTGTGTTTGTATATAATTTTTATACTATGATATCATGAAACGTATGAAATCTCTCTCTCTCTCTCTCTCTTAATCACTGCTGTGTTGGCATGAAGCGTGGGACTGGGGCACGTAGGGCTGCATAATGTAGCTTTTTTCCCCCAGTGTCCTGTACCCCTTTATTTCTTAATTTTTGTTGTTGAAAATGCTATATGACATACAATTAAACCAAAAATATTATGCATGCTTTGCATCGCCTCGAAATCTGACATTTCATGTTTGGGCAACTCACGAGGGAAAGGGCGGTACTGCAAAGGAAGCCGTGCGGGCAAAATGGCACGCGCATTTACGCGCCTACGCTCCGTCTCCCCGGCTTGAAGCCCTCCTCTCGGCGCACATCAACCAGTTCCCATCTCACGTTGTTGTCGCGACAGATGCCTCGGTCTCGGCTCAGCTAGCGGGTGCCGGCGTCGTCTTCCCTCAGCTCGACTGTCACTGCCCCATCCGCCTCCCTGACTACACTCCCGTGTTCGAGAGCGAACTCCTCGCCATGATACTGGCTCTCAGAATGGCGCCCCTTACATTTCCCAGGATCCTGCTTTTGTCCGACTCCCTGTCGGTCATCACTGCCCTAGCCAGCCCCCCCAGCGAGTGGCTCGAGCTCCTGCAGGCCCTGAGTCCTAGCCACGTCACGGAGGTGGTCCTGACATGGATTCCTGGGCACTGTGGCCTATCTCCCAACGAGTTGGCGGACAACCTTGCAAAAATTTCCCTCTCCGGCCCTATCATTGACGTCCTTCCGCCCCTGCCCTCTATCACGCGGGCCAGGTATAGAAGGCTGCTGGAGCTGACCGCTCTCCGCTCTCTGCCAGCCCGGTACGCCCATCTTTCCCACGCTTGGCAGGCTGACCGCTGCGTCTCCCGTCATGTAGAAGTCTTGCTGACTCGACTGCGCTGTCTAGCCCTTCCACTGAACTTTTACCTGCACCGCGCGGGTGTCAGCCGCTCTCCTGCGTGCGTCCACTGCGGTCAAGAGGAAACTGTAGAGCACTTTCTCCTGCACTGCCCCCTCTACGACCGCTCCCGCCTTATCTACCTTGCCCAGCCGCTGGCTGGACAAGGGGTTCCCCTCTCCCTGGACGCCATCCTGTCATTTGGAGCCTCCCACACCGAAAAGTGGCGGTTTGAAATAGCGTCGAGAGCCGTCGCCTTTCTGACCATCTGCGGCCGCTTCTGAAACATCTTGTACCTCCCGCTTCCTCCCTCCCCTCTGCTATGGCTTCCTTCTACTAACATGTCACCGTGGGTCTCATGAGCCTCTAGAGATTAGTCCGCACCAAACCCTGGCCAATCGCCCTGTGTGGCTGGCGGCCACTGTTCCTAGTGGTGGAAGAAGAAGAAGAAATATCGTTTAGAATTATCTTTTGCTAGATAAGACCGGTGGCGATAGCAAGGTGTCATCGCCGATGGTGGTCTCACACGTTCTGTTTCCCTCTTTACTGCGAGGGAACCTGAAGCTTATATAACCCGCAGCGCTACCAAGGCAGGGAGGAGAGCCATCCTGGAGGCTAGCGTGAGCAACATCGACGGACGGGTTCCTTCGGCAGCTTACGGCAGTGGTCTACTACAGGAAACTACGATGTAAGCGAATAACTATGTTATTAGTTGCTGGTTAACCTGAATGTTTGTGTTCTCTGGAGCTGGCTTGTCCAGGAGTCATGAGCAGATAGTTGGTAGCGGTTTTCTCCAGTGCTTTCATCTTTGTGTTCTCCCCTCTAGCGTTTTGTTTATTTACTGTTTCCCACCGTTTCTTAGCAGTCATGCTTGCCAAGAGGAATTCTAGCTCCCTCGACAGTGCCGCGAACGAACCTGCGGCACAGGACCTGCTACAGCAGCTGTCTTCCACTCCGTATGCTTCCCCAAATAGTTCGGCAGCACATCCACAGTCCTCGGACACCCGCTGCGCAGGAAGTTGACGGTAGAGACGCTTTCCAGCCACAGCGACCTATGGTCAGTAGACTTCATAGACTTGGAACGGCCATGCGAGTCACCGAGGACGTCGTCCTGCGTAGGGTGCTGTCCGCCGATACTGACTGCCTTTCCGGTGACATTTTGCACTTGCCAGACCTTTGAAAAAGGTGGGAGTGTGGTAATAGGAAGGAGTTATCGCTTAAAGTCCCCCATCTTAAACATGGTGTCCCTTCTCTAGTGCGAGGGAACCTGAAGCTTGTCCAGCCGTGGCTGGAAAACAAACGTCTTCACTAGTGTTGCTGCAGAGGACAGATTACGACGCAGTGGTTTTCTACAGGAAACTGTCGTGTATGCAAATAAACATGCTGTTGTTGGTTACCCTGAGGTTGCTTGTCTTCTTTGGGAGATATGCATTTGTCACTACACGTAATTCGCCTGGTTTAGTTTAGCCCCCTTTGCTAACCTCTTAATCTGAGGTCAAGTTTCCAGAGCCATTCCAGCTGCAACTTTTCTTGTTAAAAATGTACGACTGACCTGTGTTGTTCTGAGCCCAAATTTCGAAAGTCCTCCTTCCATGCTACCTGCGAAATAAGTAGCTTCGGAGTGTGTGCGGGCTTCTACAGATCGCCGTGGGGGCTAGGCTGTCCTGCTCTTCGTTTTCAGGGCGAGAGCAATACTATTTGTTAGATGTCATGTGGGCAGGCATTGCGGGGTTGTCCCATCTACACTATAAATCTAGTAAAAGGTAAAAATTTCCATTTCGAAAGTTTCCCTGCAACCTATGGGCACTTAGAGAAACTTACCGCCCCCTACCCCGCCACACAGACGTAAAAGTTCGATGCAGTCTGCAATGCCTGCACAAATTAAGGCTCCTGCATCGCTTCATAGACGCTACACAACAAATGGCGCTGAACATCACTTCTCGTCAGTGCACAAGGCAAAACGGTCTTTTGCTATAGCGTACGTAATTCATCCAGTGGCGAAAAACTACCGATCACTACATGCACAAATGAAAAACTACAATTGGGAATTCAGACTCCGAGCCAGAGGTGTTTCGGTGTTTCCCTGGTATGTACTGGTAGTGAAAACGAGGACGACGCAAAAAGCTAAACATGGCAGGCATGGCGCAACAGACACACTACTCAGCGGAAGTTGGCGCATGACCGGAACCCAACCAGATTTCGCAACCGCTCCGACGGCGTTGGTGAGAGCAATATAGTTGTCAACTGCCACTCCGTTATTGGGGTGCACGAGCCAAAAAAAAAACAAGCAAGGAAGAGCTAAGCAGAGGTTAGTACAGATCATGGTAGTACGGGAGAAAAAAAAGGGGTGTGTGGCCTCCATCTATAGAGGCCATTACAGTGGAAATTCCGCGCTCTTCGCTCGCAGTTACGCTCGCGACTTACACTCGGATATCGTCTAATAATTTGAACGTTATCAGAGGACCGTCTGCATATCCGAGCATTCGATTGTCCTCAGGCTATTGTCTTGGGTTTATTGGTTGTACGTTTTAGTCCCCCCCCCCCACACACACACACCTTGGGAATTCTTTGCCCTACGCCGAAAAAGTCATATAGGGACGCCATGGTACAGACGGAGAAATCGAAATGGGACCTCTTGTCCAGAAGGTGGGAGGTCCGTGAAACGTTAGATTCCCCTTCCAAAAATCTGCCTCCCCTCCCCGCGAAGTAGATCTTTGCTTTGCGATGTTTTTAGTTCCACCAAAAGGCACATGCCAAAGAAAGCAGCTACGGGTGTCACCCCCCTTACTGGATAGCCACCCCCACAGACGCAAATACATGGTATATCCCTCAACAGCCGTTATTCCGCAGTAATTCCAGTCCACGGTGGGTCTCAAGACGGCAAAGAAATTGTTTCAAAAGCTTCAAAAGTTTCAAAAAAGTTTCAAACCAGCAGCCATCTTGGCCTCACCTTGCCGTGTTTGCAGATAGCGGACAAACACCGGGGAAGTGTGCGCTGGCTGTCATATAGGTAAACAATGGGCACATAGGGATGATATGGTCACCGCTGACGAAACTTTCCGTGGGAGGCTGGTCTCAGGAAGAATTTGTAGAACCGACCGCCACTTATTTACTATGGATGACAATGCATCTTGCATAATTCCATTCAGGTATGCAGATTTCAATTGTGTGGCTCCCCTAATAAAGTACACATGAATCCTTTCCGCGATGGACGCTATAGCACAATAGCTAGGGTCGCTTCTAGCGAAGCGCAGGTTACAAATTCAGCCTATTGCCTCGTCCCAAAAATAAAGATGTTGGAACCTATTGGTATTGAATACAGCTAGGATAAAACGCCCTCTTCACGCCTGTACGTTTGGTATGTCACTGCCATTTTAAGGTAAAAAAACATCTGATCACAACAACAGAGGCATTTCATATTGAAACCTCCATATCGGAAATTCCATTCATTTTATTTCAGTTACTGAATTACGCGGAGTCCATTTGTACCCCAGAGGAACATTGTCATTGAAAAACATTGTTTTGGAAATCGATACAGAAAGCGTGCTCATTTTAGCATCAATCCTAGGAATTATTATCTCGCAAGCGGTCATTGTGAGCACACAGGCTGATGTGATTTCTGCAGCCATTCCAATTTCCCTCCAAGGGTTCCGATCGTGTTACGTATGAGAAGCTGTCAAAAATGATCGTCGGAGCCAGAGTGTATTTCATGGGCAGTCGCCGGGGCGTTTCCTCCAATTTTCCAGCGATGGGCATACAGAAAGATTCTCGTCCAGGTAGTCTCTGATGTGGCGAATATCCCTGTAGCCGTCGGCGTAAGTGTCGTGGCAAATGTTCGCTTCGTAAACATCCTCCACGGCGAACACGACATAGCCACCCTGAAAGCCCTGCTTCCTTGCCTTGCATATCTGAAATAATGAAATGCTTATCTCGATCGGCATTGCCTACTTCGGTCCTGAGCGCGTTATCCTAGAATCGAATTACAAATTGTAAAATAGTACATAATGTCAGTGATGGCCAGTAGTTAACTACATGTAGTTAAACTACTAGTTACTGCCTGATTGTAGTGTTGCAGAGATGTTCTTTAGTTTCACGAATCTGTTCAAGGCCTTTCACCTACCCGTTCACCCCCTATTGCACTCGACTTTCAGTGCACTTTGCTACTTGGGTAGTGTTCTTGGACACCTAAACATGAATCATAAGCAGTGATAAAACTGAAGATTTAGTACACATGCACGGCACAATTGCTCTGCACCTCCGTTCTCATCAAACTAGTAGCTCAAGGTAAAAGTAGGAAGCCCAATCGTGCCGTAAAACCTGCGGCAAAATCTGAAGTAGTTGGCGCCTGCAGTAACCTAACTACTGAAGTTAACTACTCGAAACAGTAGTCTAACTAAACTAGTTTAAAGTAAGCAGTTGTAGTCTATGAGGAAGCTTAGAAATCTATCTATAGAGGTCAGTGGAAGTGACCACGAAGTAGATGTCCATCTAGGTGTATCGACCAGTCAACTGTTGAGAGGGTGCTTAGAAACCTAAACGTGAGGGAAAGTGACCAATGAGCATATGTCTAGATGGAATTATTGACTAAGCAGTCAGGCTCCACCAGTAAAAATGAGCTTAAAAACCTAGAGAGTAGCAGCTCTCTGTCATGCAACTGGAAGTATGCACCAATAAGCGGGCGGTGGGGATGGAGCACAGAGATGACTGAAAGTGACCAATGAGTAGATGTCTAGCTAGAAGTATGAACCAAGAGACAGAATGGAGAGAGCTTAGAAATGTAGACACGAGCAGAAGTGACCAATGAATGAGTGGATGTCCCAGCTGGATTGATAAGTTCCACCGATGTAGATGAGTGGAATTGACCAGTGAGTGGCTCTCTATGATGCAGCTGGACCAATAGCGGTTGGATCCTACCAGCCTGTGAGTAGAAGTGACCTATGAGTGGCTACACTAGCTGGACCAATAAGCAGTTGAAGCTGAGCGCAAAGGAGTGGCTGCCCTGGGCCAATAGACTGTCTGAAGCTGATGCTCATTAACCCGCGCGCCACCTGCTTGGGCATTGTCTATGTAAACCTGGGCCAATCGGCTCACATGAATATGACCCTGGACGGGTAAGCAATTGTGGGAGCGACCTTGGCAGCCTGGTAAATGCATGCGAAAGCGAGTCAATCGGTGTTCAGCAGGGACCTGGACAGGGCAAATCAAGTAGACTCAAACAAGTGGCGGAGCTTGTGAATGGGACAGAGTAAATCCCCTACACTCTTAGAAATGAACTTCACCACATAGCACGCTCCTAGCCAACCATCATCCCGAATGACAACGTTCTCGCCCCTGATTTGTTGAAAACAGGAGGCGGAGCCTCTTTTGTGGCCATTATGCACGGCATGGAATAGGCTCCACCTCCAGTTTTCAACAAATCAGAGGCGAGAACGTTGTCATTCGGGATGAAGGTTGGCTAGGAGCGTGCTATGCGGTGAAGTGCATTTCTAAGAGTGTATGCTTAGTAGCCGAACCTTTTTTGGATCGCCGTTGACGTTTTCCTCCTCTCTCACGCCTTTTCTCACGCGGTCTAAGGCGTCTTGCCTCTTTCATTGGGCTTTCGGTATCACGTGGTGCGGCGCCTGTTCCGTAGCCGCCATTCGCGCTGCAGAAAGCAGGACGGCGTAGCGAGAGCCAACACTCTAAAAACCGCATAGCACGCTGTGCACCAACCATTGCGAAGAAGGATACGGTTATCGTTTGATTTGAAGAGAGCGGGCATACGCCTTTTTGTGACAATTTGGACATATAAAATTGTCACAAAAAGGCGTACGCCCCATTTCTCTTCGAATGAGAAGCGATAACCCTATCATTCTTCGCAATGGTTGGCGCACAGCGTGCTATGCGATGAAATTCTGTTCTTAGAGTGAATGGCAAACTATAGGACTGCGCTTATTTCCGAATCTCCCCTTCAGCGTTTTATGCAAAAATTTGTCGCTGCGTTCAGGTGCCATACCCGATATGGCGGAGGCAAGGGTATTTCAAGGGTATTTATACGGGAAAGCCGTCATCCCAGCTTTGTGAAGGAAAGGCTTTCTAGGCCTTTCAGTTTCGTCAAGCCCACACCTTTATTATCCTTTATCTTACTTTACCCATGCTGTCGCCGTGCAAAGCTGTCATCTTCAACGTGTAGCCACATTTTGCGTCCAGTTGCGACGCCGTAGTGAATTTTTGCTTGTGCTCAGGATCATTTCACAGATGGGTCACCAGGTATGACCAACCAATCAGCGTGAAGGGCCGGTGCTGGGATCGACTAATCAGAGCAATTAGAACCGGCTTGTGTGAGTTAGAATGAGCTTCAACTGGATTTTGAAAATGATGTTGTATGCGGTGACTGTTTATATGGGATGTAATCAAGTTCTGTGAAGAAAATTTAGGTGACCTAGCTGCGTGAACAGAAACATAATGGTGGAGTCTGCGTCCACCGCTACCGCTACGAAAGTTACTACGCAAGTCCGTGAAGTCTATACAGAACTCCGGTGAGCTTTAAGAGATTCATTAATGCAAGATTGACATTGCCACGCAATCTTAAAAAACTTCACCGCAAAGCACGCTCCTAGCCAACCGTAATCTCAAGAGATATCGTTATCTGCCAATTATGGACAGCTTAAGTGTCACAAAAAAGGCGTACGCCTCCAGTGTTCAGAAAATCAGGGCAGATAGCTATATCATTCGAGATGTATGGCTAGGAGCTTGCTATGCGGTGAAGTTTTAACAATGTCTGTCGGCGATCCTAAGGGATCCTTCAAAGCTGTAGATGGCCTCTACTTCAAAAGAGTTCTAGCCTGTCCGTGTATCGGTTATATGTGTGTGTTATACCGGGTGTTTCAGTTAAATCCCCGGGCTAAATAATTCGCGAACGGGTGCACCAATCCACGAACTTTCTGTCCAATACCACCTACAAGCTGCACACCGTGTGAATGAGTGTGAGGCGCTCATTATTAAAATAAAAATGCAAATGAGTTTCGTCAAAAAGCGTATCTTCTAAAGCAGGGCGCTGTCGGCATTAAAATGGGTACTACCCCTTTTGGGACCTTCAGTGGACACCTTTTAGAGAAAAATCTGCCACCGAAGCGGGTCATTTGTTGCAGTAATTAATTGGTTTCGGTCTACATATTTTTGTCGAGGCTGGTCGCGGCGAAGCGCAAAAGGGCGTATTTCATTGGTGTAATTCATTAATGTAAGGACGTAATTTATTGATGGATAAGGGAGTGAAAGAGCGTCCTTTTGCGCTTCGATGGCAGATTTTTCTCTAAATGGTGTCCATTGAAGGTCTCAAAAGGGGTAGTACCATTTTAACGCCGACGGCGCCCTGCTTCAGATGTTACGCTTTTTTACGAAACTCATTTGCATTTCTATTTTAATAATGAGCGCCTCCCACTCATTCACACGGTGTGCAGCTTGTAGGTGGTATCGGACAGATACTTGTAAAGAAGAAAGTTCGTGGATTGGTGCACCCGTTCGCGAATTATTTAGCCCGGGGATTTAACTGAAACACCCGGTATATATATACACGACCGAAAACGAGCACATGATGGTGAGAATATTTCTCACCATCTCTAATATCCTGAAAAACAGTGCTGGAATCCAGAGACAAATCGCAACCCATCGCTGCAGTCAAGGAAGTTGAGGTTACGTACCTTAACCCTCATTGTAAGGTGTGTGTCAAAGACAGTTATAGTGTCAGAGTATGTACGCAACACCCGTACCACCCTCTTCTGGTCGATGACATCCCATGATGTGGAATCACAATGGTACCAGTGGAACTGGTTATCGTTGGGATCCACGCAGATCTACGTTTGAGAGAAAAACGGACCTGATGAAGTGCAGTCCACCGCATGAAAGCCTGTGCGAGGATGCAAGCAGGACAGTGCCAACGTGTGTCATTTTTACCAGAACCAAAAGTTTTACCACAAGGAAAGAGTTACTAATTGCGGGTTTATAGCGGGTATCCGACTACACTATCTTCCCGGTACTTGATACGTAACCTGCTAGAAAACATTGCTATGATGACGTGACGTGGTCGTATATGGTCGTGGACGACGGTGCGTGAATGAATGAATTTTCCTGAAGGAATGATGTGTCGTCGTCTACACAACAGTTGTAGACTTGGTCTTTTTCAGTGTGTAACTCGTGTCTCCTTGCAAAATACTAATATGCGAAAACTAGAACCCCAAACTTCTACCCACAACGCAGCGACGCAGGATCCACATCGCGAGCAATGGTGATTAGGCAGCGATTGCGATAGTCTTCAGGTGCGGGCAAAGCGAGCCTCGGCGACAGAGATCAACAAAGCGGGGACTTGTCTCGCGTTCGCAAACATGATTCCACACTTCAAGGAGGGTTGGCACAGGCGCTTCCTTTCACCACTTCTCTGTACTCGCACTGCCGATTCCGTGCTGATGGCGGTAATGGCAGCGGCCCGAACGAAGAAGACAACATGGACAAACACTGAAACAGCCGAAATAGCATTTGCATTAACGTGAATATAGTAGATTGCCCGGACCAATGTCTTCTTTTAATTTGAAACTTCAGTGGGTATTGTGCAAGACTCTCACCAGACGGCGGGTAACCGGACAGGTAATTAATCATTCCCAAGAATAATCTGAGTCTTATACCCCTGTCAGACGGGCACATATACGGCCTTAGCGGTCACGGCCGTAAATGCATACTGTCATTAACTTGCTGCCAGACTGTCAGCAATAAGGCCTTTGCGACAAAACTGAGGTAGAAGGGCAACGGCGTTCCCGCAACGAAACTGCCCAAGCCTCGTTTCCAAGCACACCATAAACAGGGCTTAGCACGTTTAATTCAGTTCGTAACAAAATGATTTTTACCCGGCGTAATATTTTCACCTTTTTGTTTTTCATGTTTTTCTGCGTTTCTGCACTTTGCTTCGCTTTTTATCCCATAGAGCAACGTTTGTAGTTACACCCTGGAACCACTGCACGCGGCATCGCACCGTGTCGTCTGCATCCAAAAAGTCAGACGCCACTCAAAAAAATATCCAAAGCACTTAAAAGCAAATACAGTTTGCTGTTGTATTTTGAAAATACCAACAAAACGTTGTTTTCGTGTACTTTCAGTAAGAAAAAAGCGTGATTTCTCTACATTACATTCAACGTTCACAGACTTGTCTATCGACGTGGACATCAGCCACAAATATGCCTTCATGGATACCGTCCTGCAGCTCCCCAGAGCTTAGGGCCGATGTAACTTTCTGTAATAACTTTTGTGACTTCTGTGATAACTTTTGTAGTTATCAAGTGGAACTCTCTGCCTCTATATGTTATAATGTCCAACAATTTAAAATTAGCTGTGCGAAGGTTCCTACTGAATAAGTGTTAGTATTACTGTTTCTTGCTATAAGTGTTAGTTGGTATGATTACGTTTTTATGTTTGCTGTCGACTGGATGTCGGTAGCTTGGCACTGACATTTGGCTGTTGCTGCTGTTGAACATTGTTACTGTATTTTTTCTCTCTTTACCGGATCGTACTAGCCTTAGGCTATGATCCGTATGGATTATGCAGTTATGTTGTTTAAAGCATGTGTCAAAAAAAGTAATAATAAAAAAAAAAATTAATGCCATTCCTTAATGCCGTAATTTTAAGGGCCGTATATGTGCCCGTCTGACTGAGGTATTACTGACGTAGCTTGACTTTGGAATTGCTCCTATAGATTTTGTTCTTTCGGGGTCTATCTTCAAACCGTCAACAGTGAGATGATGTCCGAGATATCTCACTTCGCTTTTTCCAACGTGACACTTCGTGAGGTTCAACTTCAGATGAACTTCTCGACACCTCTGCTGTACGCTCCGGAGGTTTTCATCGTGTTCCTCTTTCGTGCCATCCCAGTATATCGTCCATGGCGACTTGCATCCCCTTCAGATCATGCGGGATGCCGTGCATAATTCGCTGGAAAACTTCAGGAGCCGTGTATATGCCAAAGGGCATCCTGTTGAAGCGGTAACCTTCAAACGGAATGCTCATTATACATAGCTTAAAACCTTTAGAGGCGAGTGGTATTTGCCAATACCCATGGCTCAGGAGCTCACGTGGCACGAAATTCCTGCACTGTTTGCAATGAATCTCGAATGATATCGTTATCTGCCCTGATTTGTTGAAACCGGGAGGCGTACACCTTTTCTGTGACAATTATGAACAGCATAAGTATCACAAAAAAGGCGTACGCCTCCAGTTTTCAACAAATCAAGGCAGATAACGATATCATTCGAGATGATGGTTGGACAGGAGCGTGCTATGTGGTGAAGCTCATTTTTAAGAGTGTGCCGTCAGGGTGTGCTAACACACCACTGGAAACCGCAGTGCAAAGACAGTCAGGTGTATAAGAGAAAAAAATTAGCAGGAGCTCTTTGGCTGCACGTCGGCACGCCAGTACTGGACAGCTGCTTTGGCCTTGTTGGGCTATCAGGCCATTGGACCGAGGACGCCAGCAACTCGGTGGCAGGGTACAAGTTGCTTAGACACGTCGTCTTCCGCGAGGGACGTTAAATACGGGGTGCCGTGTGATGAGCTTTCGTCGCACGTTAAAGAACCCTCAGGTGGGCAAGAGGAACCCCCAGACAGACACCTGTGCCGTCGCTAATGATCTCAGTTGTCTCGCGACGTAAACCCCCAATTATCATTATCTTGACAACGTGTCAATGACACCGCTAGTATTAACACGCACTTGAGCCATTTTCGATCCCTAGCAATAATAATGGTGCTTGACTAGGGCTCCCACAGCACTTTCGATGCAGAACCGCCGTGCAGCAGGACTCTCCTCGGTGCTGGCACGAGCTGCTTCTCTGGCCAGCCCTTGGGGTTCACCACATAGCGTTTACGCGTGGATGCGTCGAGGAAATCGACAAAGGCAACAGCAGCCATAGGCGTTCCCAGGATCTTTTTCCAAACAAGCTGCAACCCTGAGGAGGTACACATAACGTTCTGCTTTACGCTCTTAAAAATGAGGGGGGAGGGGTCGAGGCACGTGCCTAGCCAACCATCATCCCGAATGGCAACATTCTCGTCCCTGATTTGTTGCAGACGGGAGGTGGAGCGTATTTTGTAGCCATAATGCGGTGCATAATGGCGTCCATATAATAGGCTCCACCTGCCGTTATCAATAAAGCAGATGCGAGAATGTTGTCGTTGGGGATGATGGTTGGCTAGCAGGCGAGAAGATACGAACCTATCAGATTCATCTATACAAAAGGTGTCACAGCCAGCAAGTTAAAACACCCGTTTGGAGGCGACACAGTCGGCGGGCTAGCTTGGTAAAGTTCATAGCCCCTTTAAAACAAAAATGCACCTACACTCTTAAAAATGAGTTTCACCGCATAGCACGCTCCTAGCCAACCATCATCTCGAATGATATTGTTATCTGGCCTGATTCGCTGAAAACGGGGGGCGTACGCCTTTTTGTGACACTTATGCTGGTCATAATTGTCACAAAAAAGGCGTACGCCCCCCCGTTTTCAGCGAATCAGGCCAGATAACGAAATCATTCGAGATAATGGTTGGCTAGGAGCGTGCTATCCGGTGAAGTTCATTTTTAAGAGTGTACAGTCTTAAAAATGAACTTCACCGCATAGCACGCTCCTTGCCAACCATCATCCCGAATGACAACGTTCTCGCCCCTGATTTGTTGAAAATGGGAGGCGGAGCATATTTCGGCCATTATGCACGTCACAGAATAGGCTCCGCCTCCCGTTTTCAACAAATCAGGGGCGACAACGTTGTCAATCGGGATGATGGTTGGCTAGGAGCGCGCTATGCGGTGAAGTTCATGCGGTGAGAGTACGATATCATGTGTCTACGCTCTTAAAAATGAACCTCACCGCATAGCACGCTCCTAGCCAACCACCATCTCAAACGATGCCCAGATTTGTTGAAAATAGGAGGCGTACGCCTTCTTGTGACACTTATGCTGTTCATAATTGTCACAAAAAAAGGCGTATGCCTTCCATTTTCAACAAATCAGGGCAGAGAACTATATCATTCGATTGGCTAGAAGCATGCTATGCGGTGAAGGTCATTTTGAAGAGCGTAGGCACATGATAGGCGCCTATCATGTAGGCGCCACGTAGGCGCCTATTTGGAACATGCATAATGTTGATGTTGGAATGTTGAAAGATGGAAGTCACTGAAAAGGTTAGGCAGCTGTAGGACTCGAACCCACATCTTCTGGATTGCCGGTCCAGGGCTCTGCCAACTGAGCTAAGCTAACACGCCTCTCCAGTGACTTCCAAGGCAGTGGCGGTCCCAGGGGTGCGAGAGCTGTCTCCACCACCCCAAAAACATAGCCTCGTCCAGTTTTCGTCTCTTTCTTTGTGACACTCTCAAGGAGAGCGACCTAAATGGGTCCTAAAATGGATTACCAGTGATAGGACTTCGTGCGAGAAAAGGTTGATCTCGTGTCCAGAACCCCTCGCACCCAAATGGATAGCGCCTGGCTAAAGGCTCGCAGACGTTGCCCCCCCCCCACCCCACCCGCACCCCAATGTACTTCGCTGGGACCGCCCCTGTTCCAAGTGTGCGTCATCTGAAGGGTCCCACATAGGCGCCTCCTCCCATTTTCCATAGATAAGGACACCGGATGATATCGTTCCTAATGGTTCCTAAGACAATTAGACGGGGCCGCAGCCAGCACGTGTTGGGTTACTGCTTCTGATTCGGAGGGAACGCAAGCCTTTTTGTAGCAGTTTGAATATATGAAAATTGCCACACAAAGGTGTACGCCCCCTCTGCCTTCGAATCAGAAGCCATAACGTTATATATACCGGGTGTTTCAGTTAAATCCCCGGGCTAAATAATTCGCGAACGGGTGCACCAATCCACGAACTTTCTTTTTTACAAGTATCTGTCCGATACCACCTACAAGCTGCACACCGTGTGAATGAGTGGGAGGCGCTCATTATTAAAATAAAAATGCAAATGAGTTTCGTCAAAAAGTGTATCTTCTAAAGCAGGGCGCTGTCGGCATTAAAATGGGTACTACCCCTTTTGGGACCTTCAGTGGACACCTTTTAGAGAAAAATCTGCCACCGAAGCGGGTCATTTGTTGCAGTAATTAATTGGTTTCGGTTTACGTATTTTTGTCGCGGCTGGTCGCGGCGAAGCGCAAAAGGGCGTATTTCATTGGTGTAATTCATTGGTGTAATTCATTATTGTAAGGACGTAATTTAGCGATGAATAAGGGAGTGAAAGAGCGTCCTTTTGCGCTTCGCCGCGACCAGCCGCGACAAAAATACGTAAACCGAAACCAATTAATTACTGCAACAAATGACCCGCTTCGGTGGCAGATTTTTCTCTAAAAGGTGTCCACTGAAGGTCCCAAAAGGGGCAGTACCCATTTTAATGCCGACAGCGCCCTGCTTTAGAAGATACACTTTTTGACGAAACTCATTTGCATTTTTATTTTAATAATGAGCGCCTCCCACTCATTCACACGGTGTGCAGCTTGTAGGTGGTATCGGACAGATACTTGTAAAAAAGAAAGTTCGTGGATTGGTGCACCCGTTCGCGAATTATTTAGCCCGGGGATTTAACTGAAACACCCGGTATAATATCATTCGTTGCAATGGTTGGCACGTAGCGTGTATATAAGATCACACATTTGTGAAAAGAACAGGCTCATCCAGCACACCTGGGGCGAAACCATGAGTTGAAAGAGCGGAGAGACCCTATTGGTGGCGAGGCAGCATACGGCATTCGAAGGCACGACCGAACTGGCCGATAGACATCGCATGACGATTTTAAAAATCGTTAAACAAGTCATTTACGCTCAAAATCTCATTACAATTGCGTAAACCCCTCTTAACGTACTTTTTAGACAATTTTGACAATGCGCAAACCAAAGTTTCAGCTTCAGCGAAGCAACTTTCTCAGTATCATATTTCTGCATATTTTGTGCATATTGAGACTTATGTTTCGAGCCCCATATTCGCATGGCATATTTTGTAATTTGCTCTGCAGTTGCTGTGCAGGAACCTAATCATCATGAACCACAAATCTCATGACAGGAACTCGCTAGCAACTCCCGCTATGGTAGCTTGACACCGATCCAAAAGAACCCTGTCCGCACCAATTCCACTAATGAAGTATTGCGTAGAGACGGTAGGCCTTGTGGCATATATGGCTAAAAGCGATAAAACCCCGGTGCAGGGGACACAAAGAGACAACACAGACGAAGCACTGAATATATATGGCCTTTGCATATATGGCCTTTGGCCTTTTGCATATATGGCCTGCCTGCATATATGGCCTTTGTAAGCGAGAACGCCCCCTACGTAATATTTAATACTTACATGTTCAAGATGTTGTGTCTTGATAGTGTCATAGCACGTGTGGTTGGTTGTTAATACCGGCGGCCTCGATAGCTCATCGCGGCTGTACTCGTCATTTTTCAATGAACTCGTGCGATCTCCCACCTCAAACGCCAGCGCCTCTCTTGTTCCCGGCGGCAAGCTGATATGATTCTTGAATGCAAGGGCCTCAACCTGCACAAGAGGGAAAACAGGATTTCATCACCCAAATGGCAAACAACGACTGTGTACTCTATGGCAGCTCTTCACAAGACATAGCAAAGTTTAGGTGCTCCTGTGACCACTTGCAGCCCGGGTTTCCATGCGAATGCATATCCTTTCCTGGCGATGCGTTTGCACGTAGAAGTTGGAAAACTACGTTTTCAGCCTATGGGAACGGTTTTTAAGAGCATATAAATGCATAATCAGCACGTAGACGCATATTTGGGGTTTTTGCAACATCTTTTCTGAGGTACCAGTCATGCCGCTATGATCCCGAGGAAAGAAGGCGAGAAATGTTGAACAAAAGTTTCTAAACACACGACCAGCCCACGACCGCACACGCTCGACCCGCAAAGGACAGCGACCCGTCCTGTCTATACGGTTGTCAATCGGGATATCCCGAATCCCGAAAGGAGTTTGTAAGAATGTTTAAGTGGGAATGTTTAAAGTAAGAAGGCCGCGTTCCATGTTTTTAAAGCTACACACTGCCGGATCAGAAGACGACGTTGTCGGTAGAGAACATACAGCGGCATCTTGAGGTCTATGGGAGCTTTGCACACGATACATGCAGGCTCAGAGGCGAGAGGGACACTGTGCACAATGCGCGTTCCATCTTTTTATTACAGATAGCCGGACCAGAAGACGACCTTATCGGTAGAGAACCGTACAGCAACATCTTGAGGTCTATGGGAGCTTTGCACACGCAACATGCAGGCTCAGAGGCGAGAGGGACACTGTGCACAATGCGCGTTCCATCGTTACAGATAGCCGGATCAGAAGACGACCTTATCGGTAGAGAACCGTACAGCGACATCTTGAGGTCTATGGGAGCTTTGCACACGCAACATGCAGGCTCAGAGGCGAGAGGGACACTGTGCAAAATGCGCGTTCCATCTTTTAAAGTTACAGATAGCCGGATCAGAAGACGACCTTATCGGTAGAGAACCGTACAGCGACATCTTGAGGTCTATGGGAGCTTTGCACACGCAACATGCAGGCTCAGAGGCGAGAGGGACACTGTGCACAATGCGCGTTCCATCTTTTAAAGTTACAGATAGCCGGACCAGAAGACGACCTTATCGGTAAAGAACGTACAGCGACATCTTGAGGTCTATGGGAGCTTTGCACACGCAACATGCAGGCTCAGAGGCGAGAGGGACACTGTGCACAATGCGCGTTCCATCTTTTAAAGTTACAGATAGCCGGATCAGAAGACGACGTTATCGGTAGAGAACCGTACAGCGACATCTTGAGGTCTATGGGAGCATTGCAAACGCAACATGCAGGCTCAGAGGCGAGAGGGACACTATGCACAATGCGCGTTCCATCTTTTTACAGTTACAGATAGCCGGATCAGAAGACGACCTTATCGGTAGAGAACTGTACAGCGACATCTTGAGGTCTATGGGAGTTTTGCACACGCAACATGCAGGTTCAGAGGCGAGAGGGACACTGTGCACAATGCGCGTTCCATCTTTTTAAAGTTACAGACAGCCGGACCAGAAGACTACCTTATCGGTAGAGAACGTACAGCGACATCTTGAGGTCTATGGGAGCTTTGCACACGCAACATGCAGGCTCAGAGGCGAGAGGGACACTGTGCACAATGCGCGTTCCATCTTTTAAAGTTACAGATAGCCGGATCAGAAGACGACCTTATCGGTAGAGAACCGTACAGCAACATCTTGAGGTCTATGAGAGCTTTGCACACGCAACATGCAGGCTCAGAGGCGAGAGGGACACTGTGCACAACGCGCGTTCCATCTTTTAAAGTTACAGATAGCCGGAATTAGAAGACGACCTTATCGGTGGAGAACCGTACAGCAACATCTTGAGGTCTATGGGAGCTTTGCACACGCAACATGCAGGCTCAGAGGCGAGAGGGACACTGTGCACAATGCGCGTTCCATCTTTTAAAGTTACAGATAGCCGGACCAGAAGAAGACCTTATCGGTAGAGAACGTACAGCGACATCTTGAGGTCTATGGGAGCTTTGCACACGCAACATGCAGGCTCAGAGGCGAGAGGGACACTGTGCACTATGCGCGTTCCATCTTTTAAAGTTACAGATAGCCGGATCAGAAGACGACCTTATCGGTAGAGAACCGTACAGCAACATCTTGAGGTCTATGGGAGCTTTGCACACGCAACATGCAGGCTCAGAGGCGAGAGGGACACTGTGCACAATGCGCGTTCCATCTTTTAAAGTTACAGATAGCCGGATCAGAAGACGACCTTATCGGTAGAGAACCGTACAGCGACATCTTGAGGTCTATGGGAGCTTTGCACACGCAACATGCAGGCTCAGTGGCGAGAGGGACACTGTGCACAATGCGCGTTCCATCTTTTAAAGTTACAGATATCCGGATCAGAAGACGACCTTATCGGTAGAGAACCGTACAGCAACATCTTGAGGTCTATGGGAGCTTTGCACACTCAACATGCAGGCTCAGAGGCGAGAGGGACACTGTGCACAGTGCTCGTTCCGTCTTTTTAAAGTTACAGATAGCCGGACCAGAAGACGACCTTATCGGTAGAGAACGTACAGCGACATCTTGAGGTCTATGGGAGCTTTGCACATGCAACATGCAGGCTCAGAGGCGAGAGGGACACTGTGCACAATGCGCGTTCCATCTTTTTACAGTTACAGATAGCCGGATCAGAAGACGACCTTATCGGTAGAGAACTGTACAGCGACATCTTGAGGTCTATGGGAGTTTTGCACACGCAACATGCAGGTTCAGAGGCGAGAGGGACACTGTGCACAATGCGCGTTCCATCTTTTTAAAGTTACAGACAGCCGGACCAGAAGACTACCTTATCGGTAGAGAACGTACAGCGACATCTTGAGGTCTATGGGAGCTTTGCACACGCAACATGCAGGCTCAGAGGCGAGAGGGACACTGTGCACAATGCGCGTTCCATCTTTTAAAGTTACAGATAGCCGGATCAGAAGACGACCTTATCGGTAGACAACCGTACAGCAACATCTTGAGGTCTATGGGAGCTTTGCACACGCAACATGCAGGCTCAGAGGCGAGAGGGACACTGTGCACAACGCGCGTTCCATCTTTTAAAGTTACAGATAGCCGGAATTAGAAGACGACCTTATCGGTGGAGAACCGTACAGCAACATCTTGAGGTCTATGGGAGCTTTGCACACGCAACATGCAGGCTCAGTGGCGAGAGGGACACTGTGCACAATGCGCGTTCCATCTTTTAAAGTTACAGATATCCGGATCAGAAGACGACCTTATCGGTAGAGAACCGTACAGCAACATCTTGAGGTCTATGGGAGCTTTGCACACTCAACATGCAGGCTCAGAGGCGAGAGGGACACTGTGCACAGTGCGCGTTCCGTCTTTTTAAAGTTACAGATAGCCGGACCAGAAGACGACCTTATCGGTAGAGAACGTACAGCGACATCTTGAGGTCTATGGGAGCTTTGCACATGCAACATGCAGGCTCAGAGGCGAGAGGGACACTGTGCACAATGCGCGTTCCATCTTTTAAAGTTACAGATAGCCGGATCAGAAGACGACCTTATCGGTAGAGAACCGTACAGCAACATCTTGTGGTCTATGGGAGCTTTGCACACGCAACATGCAGGCTCAGAGGCGAGAGGGGCACTGTGCACAATGCGCGTTCCATCTTTTTAAAGTTACAGATAGCCGGATCAGAAGACGACCTTATCGGTAGAGAACCGTACAGCGACATCTTGAGGTCTATGGGAGCTTTGCACACGCAACATGCAGGCTCAGAGGCGAGAGGGACACTGTGCACAATGCGCGTTCCATCTTTTATAGTTACAGATAGCCGGATCAGAAGACGACCTTATCGGTAGAGAACCGTACAGCAACATCTTAAGGTCTATGGGAGCTTTGCACACACAACATGCAGGCTCAGAGGCGAGAGGGACACCGTGCACAATGCGCGTTCCATCTTTTTAAAGTTACAGATAGCCGGATCAGAAGACGACCTTATCGGTAGAGAACGTACAGCGACAACTTGAGGTCTATGGGAGCTTTGCACACGCAACATGCAGGCTCAGGCGCGAGAGGGACAGAGTGCACAACTCCCGTTCCATGTTTTTTAACGCTACAGACAGCCGCATCAGAAGACGACCTTATCGGTAGAGAACATACAGCGACATCTTTAGGTCTATGGGAGCTTTGCACACGGAACATGCAGGCTCAGGGGCAAGAGGGACACAGTGCACAATGCGCTTTCCATCTGTTTGAAGCTGCTGACAGCCTGTTCAGAAGACGACCTTATCGGTAGAGAACATACAGCGACATCTTGAGGTCTATGGGAGCTTTGCACACGCAACATGCAGGCTCAGGGGCGAGAGGGACACTGTGCACAATGCGCGTTCCATCTTTTTAAAGCTACATATAGCCGGATCAGAAGACGACCTTATCGGTAGAGAACATACAGCGACATCGTGAGGTCCATGGGAGCTTTGCACACGGAACATGCAGGTTCAGGGGCAAGAGGGACACAGTGCACAATGCGTTTTCCATCGTCTTAAAGCTGCTGACAGCCGGTTCAGAAGACGACCTTATCGGTAGAGAACATACAGCGACATCTTGAGGTGTATGGGAGCTTTGCACACGCAACATGCAGGCTCAGGGGCGAGAGGAACACAGTGCACAACTCCCGTTCCATCTTTTTAAAGCTACAGACAGCCGGACCAAAAGACGACCTTATCGGTAGAGAACAAGCGACATCTTGAGGTCCATGGGACCTTTGCACACGCAACATGCAGGCTCAGAGGCGAGAGGGACACAGTGCACAACTCACGTTCGATCTTTTAAAACTACAGACAGCCGGATCGGAAGACGACCTTATCGGTAGACGACATACAGCGACATCTTGAGGTCTATGGGAGCTTTGGTCACGCAACATGCAGGCTCAAAGGCGAGAGGGACACAGTGCACAACTCCCTGCATCTTTCTAAAGCTATAGACAGCCGGATCGGAAGATGACTCCGCCGGTGTGGAACATTCAGCGACACCTAGAGGTGTATAGGAGCTTTGCGCATGCATAGGGTTCTTGGTTTTCGGATTTTGATTTTTCAAATTCGGGAGGGAAAAATCGGGTGCCATTTACACACGAGAATTCGTGGAGAAATCGGGCGCTATGATCTCTGACATCATGTTACCGGGGAATGTTCGGGTGAAACGAAAGGCATATGAAACAAACCGCAACTGTGATACTGGGACGAGAAACAGTGGGATAATGAATGACCGCGGTGTTCAAACACTTGCCCGTTCTTCACAAAAGTTCGTCTTTGACTCCTGCAGGAGGGGATCATAAACGGAGGACAAATAGGTTGTCACAAACAGCTCTCTTTGCCGATATTATGATTCACTTTTCCGACGGTTTACCGAGAACGACAAGGTGAACGACCGCAAGGTATCCGACGGATCAGAAGACGACCTTATCGGTAGAGAACATACAGTGACACCTTGAGGCCTATGGGAGCCTTGCAGACGCAACGTGTAGGCTCAGTGGCGAGAGGGACACAGTGCGTGTTGCGTGTTCCATCTTTTTAAAGCTGCAGACAGCCGGATCGGATGACGACTTTACTGGTATAGAATATTCAGCGACACGAACACGTCTATAGGAGCTTTGCGCATGCAACGTGTAGGCTCACAACCGAGAGAGACAGAGTGGACGGTGCACATTGCATTTTTTAAAGCTGCAGGAAACCGGATCGGGAGACTGCTATAGCGGTAGAGAACTTTCAGTGACACCTAGACATTTGCACACGCAACGTTCAGGGTCAGCAGCAAGAGGAACTAAGGGGACGGAGCGCGCTCTGCAGAAACACTACTTAACGCGACCATCAACATCTTGTTTGTCTCGAATCCCTTGGTGGTACTATGCTTACTGAAAAAAAGAAAAGAAAAGAAAAACACGTACGAATGACGCCTGATAGTGGGTCATAGTAGAGTCTTCCCACACAGTGTTACCAGTTGGATGGCAAAAGGAGCTTGCTCCCAAGCTTGGTAGCAGGGCCGTATGGTAGAGCACCAAATCAGGTTTAACCTCGCTGGATAGCAAAAGAGTAGGTAAGTTACAACAGTGCAAATTACCGTCAACGAATTCGTACTTTATGACCCGCTGGAACTTTGTCGTCAATGTGTCCATAACAGCACGATCATTCTTCCCTTCGAATAGGGGCGTGGCGCCGAACAAAATGTACCCGTAGTCTTCTCTGTATCTTCTGAATTCTTGCTGGACTGAAGCTACTTTCTGAAAATCAACCATAATACTCGTTTAAGTACATAACCTCTTCCAATACATTGGGACCTGAACGGTCACATTCGAGTGCACTCTTAAAACAGAGCTTCACGCTTCGCGAAGACACATTCACCGCATAGCACGTTGACCGCCACCCATTGCAAGGAATGAAGAGAGGGAGGGGCGTACGCCTTTTTCTGTCAATTTGAATACATGATAACAGGGAGTTTTCATAAATCGGCGCCATCAAGTAAGGCGAGCCAACTACGCTCTGGCAGCGCGCGTCCGCCATATTTTGGGCGAGGATGGAAGCGTGGCCCGCGCGCGGACAGTACGGCTCTGCTTGAACCGCGCGTCTGGGGTGATCTTTTGTCTTCCGCCGCCAGGGACTTGGTCTTTCTCATCGAAGCATCGCTCTTTTCATGAGCGGATCGTCCATCTGCATTTGTAATGTCAGTGTGTTGTTGCGTGCCCTTCTGCAGCAAGCGTGGCATGAGGGACGCCGATGGAAACAAGCCGCGTGCACAAACTGTTTGACGGCTAAAGTTCACATGATACATGGCTTTCCCAATAACTATCGTCAGAAGCGTTCTCTTGCCATTCTAAATGCGAGAACTATAAATACCTCGGAGGCGTTCTGTTGCCATTCTAAATGGGAGAACTATAAATACCTCGTAGGCGAAAGCATAGAAAATATAGTAGGATAGTAGGAAGAATCGGCGAGAGCATGCAACACAGTAAGGTCCCATATTCAAAATACGTGACTGGTCTTGAATTGTGCATAAGATTGTGCAAAAATATGCATGCAAAAATATGGTGTACCGTATCTGTAAGTCGACAAAGCAACGTGGATGGAAGTTGAATCCGTATATACACGCATACTGTTCTCGCTAGCGCGGCCAGTCGTGCCAGACGAACTCAAATGTTCACAAAAAGGATCCACACGTCTTTGGGAAAACCCATCTGGTATGTTCAAGTCTCTCGACCACTGACTTCTCGTTCGCGCTCGCTTACCATGCACGGCAACACATGTACGGCGTGCCCAAGATATGGCCGAATGTCGTCTAGTGGAAGGTGGCCAGACTGACTTTTGAAAAGGGTCTATTGGCACAAAAAGGCGTACGCCTTTTGTGCCAGTGATAACCCTATCATTAGTGGCTATGGTTGGCGCAGAGCGTGCTATGCGGTGAAGTGCACCACTTTCCACATACGTAGCAGAAGACGGAAATATGCGAGCTCTATGAGCAGCAGTGCAGAGCCAAGAAAGTTGATACCATAAATCGATCGGAGGCCAAGGCCAAGACCTTTCGAGTGCAACGACATCCGCAGTCGATCGACGAGTTGCGCAACAACCCGCAAACTGGGAGGGTAGCGGCATACCGGCCGCCACGTCACTCGACAATCCTCCCTCTACGCACCTGGTACTTGCATTCACGCTTTCAGTACACCCCATCCTTATCGCCACCCCACCCCCCCGTCAAGCCTCGCTCCCGGCAGTCGGCACGCGCCTCTCCAAGCCCCGCCCACCATTGCGACACTACAAACACAACAACACCTGTTTAATTTACGAACGTCACTGCAATGGGTCACCACCGAAAGGATGACATCTACCCAGGAGGAGGACCCGAAACCAAGTCGTCGCAAGCATGCGCGGTGTACAAGTCTCATAACCGGTCCCTGGAGTTCAGACTCACACACAATGAAGTTGAGTTCTGAAGTTGAATCCTGACCTATGATATGATGGGCTGATGAAATGATGACTAATGATGCTATGAACTGTGATGTCAAATGATAAGTCGTTATGTGATGGGCTGTGATGTGGAATGATGGGTAATGATGTGATGGGCTGTGATGTTGAATGATGGGTTATGAATGATGTGATGGGTTGTGATGGTGATGTCGAATTACGGGTTATGATGTGATGGCTGTGACGGTGATGTGATGATATGGGCTGTGGGAAAGGCCGGACATGATGTGATGTTGAATGAGTATTTCGAAAAATGCCGATCTATCTCCTCCCAGGAGGAGAAGGGACGCGGGGGAAAACGGGACACTGAGACAATCGGCCGTGACGGGCGACGAGTCACATCTCTAGTGTCTGAGTCATTCCTGTTTGGCAATAAGAAAGGGCTTTTGGCTATTAGAGCACCCACGGTAGTGGGAGAGGCTTTAACCCTTATTGGCGCCCAACGTGAGACTGTTCCTTTGTCATTCAGGAGTGGCTCCGAACGCACTTTACCGCTTGGGGGCCCTGATAGGATTTCGTGGGTTCGCGAGTGTCAACCACTTGTGAGATGGTATTTACACGGTCCCCCGGTGACAGTGACGATGTAGCGGCAGGCGATAATCGGGCGAACGCCGAAGTCCCGGGAGCACAAAACGGGGACGGCGCCATCGACGGAACTAGTGCGGGAGCTGTTGAGAGAGAGAGAGATATGTGTTTAATGGCACAAAGGCGCCAAAGGCCAAAGAACGCCAGAACTGTGGTGAGTGTGTGGGAGATGATGATGGGAGAGAGATGATGTGGGAGGGAGGGAGAGAGAGGACGATAACAAGTGATGTTAACTATCTACAGGTATGAGCGACGAGGTGGTTCAGGATGTGAGAGAGTGGAGGTATGAGCGATAAGATGATCCAGGATGAGAGATTTACATCAGGAGTTTGGTGACAAAGGCTAAAAGCGGAGCAATGCTAAATATCTACATCTGATTAAGTAACGCGCACATGGTCAAAAACTGGATAACATTGTCACCCAGCGCGCCCACGCCCAGGGTTGGGTGGAGTGGGACATGGTATCTGTTGAGTGCGGTGAAATACTGTTGGCGTTCGGATTGAGAGCACGATGCCAGTACGTGCAAGACAGTCAAGCTGTCACCTCAGTGCACTCAAGCTGGTGGATCCTGACCTTTGAGTAGGCGGTGGTGCGTGAGCCACGTGTGCCCAATCCTCAATCTAGCGTAAAGGACTTTGGAGGATCTGCTGATGTGTTCAGTCCGATGCGGGGTGAAAACATGTTGCTGGTTACGTGTAGCTTGTTATTTTCTTCCATGTCCCACTCCTGCTACCACTGTGTGTAGACAGGTCTCTTTAACATTGGCAGGATGTCTTGGTAGGGTAGTCCTAGAGCTGACTCCTGTTGTGCCAACGCTCGCCGAGCCTCAGGGTCGGCTCGTTCATACTCCGGGATCCCAGTGTGGCTGGGGACCCAGCAGAGACAGATTGAAAGGCCTCGGGAACGAAGTTCGGGAGTCGTAAACGCACGCACTCGCTTGACGAGGTGATTCTTGCTGTCAGAGCATGAAAGCAGATGCAAGTGATGCAAACAAGCTCGCATTCCTCTTTTCTCCTGATGCTCCATCCGAATATGGCTGTAACTCGGGCTATTCTGACGGGAAGTCGGTCACAGATTTCCAGTTGGAACTGGAGACCTATCAGACGTTTCTCGTACAGAAGCAAATCCAAGGGAGGACTGCTTACACATGCAACTGCCTTGGATTTCTCTAACCACTTGTTTAAATGCAGCCTTGATCGCAGTGTTCTGGAAATTTAGACAGCAACCAGAGTCCCTGCAATGTGTTGAAGAGTTTCTCGGGGGCATTGCCCTGCCTGTGTTTCACTATGGTTCTCAGACACAAACTACCCCATTTCAACACAGTAGGGAGCACAGATTTGTAAATAGCACATGCTGATTGCACTGTACGTACCTCCCAAATAAAGGATCATAGTCGATACTACATCTTGTGCGATAATGTCAGGATACACAAGTAAGCTAGATTTCAAACCACTCTTACATCATAGTAGTAGTATTTGTGTGAAGCTATGCAATTCCTGTCCTTCAAATAATTTCAACCATATGTTTCATCTGCCAGCGTGCTGTAACCTGTCCCTGATATGTGTAGCATTAGGGTGGAAAACCAAGGGCAGCGGTATAAAAGACGAACACACACGAGCTATGTTCTCACTGTTCTGGCTACTAAAATGAACATGTACCAGATTAATACAACATGGCTGACAATACGGCGGCAAAAGCTAAGAAATAAAATTAGTAGTTAAATGCGCAATACTTGCCATAACATGACAGTTTCCTTCCTGCATTCATGCACTACCATTCATCCCACTTAAACACTGAACTATACTGACAGCATTAGTACTGAACTATATGACAGCATTACGCGCTCATTTGACAGAACTTGAACAAGACTACATAGCACACGATAAAAGTAGAGTGAACATAATGTGCAGCTTTTCGTTTACGCTTAATGGCCGCAGAAGTAATGCACGAAGGCCACTGCTAAGTTGCGTTGAGAAACACCACTTTCTGTTTGCCATGTCTAAATGAAACACACCTGACCTGATCGAAAGTAACCGTTCTGAGTCTGGATCACACAAAGAGAAAAACACAACACACACACACAAATGAGCTGCGGCGAGCTCCACCTTGGGACAAAGTCAACAAGTAATTCACCAAAAGTCGATGAGTGCCTGAAATGTAACATCCCTGGCTGTTAGCAGGACGGTTCACGTCCAATTCCTGGTGCTAGCACCGACTGGCTTTTTCGTGAATTATTTGTTGAAGTTTCCATGTGCTTGGGAACATGAACCATTCATCAACCACCACATCCTCATGAGGTGATGAGGGTTAATCATCCCAAAGAGACTGCCTTTCTTGCAGGTGTCGTTACGGTTGCTCACCGCTGGAGAAAAAAAAAGAAAGGAGATTTAATGACAATAAATAGATAAAATAATAATCAGTTTGAAACAGCCAAGGGATGAATTGCGTAGCATAATACATGAATGACCACGGCAGCCAGATAAGTATTTGGCACAAAAGGCTTTCACGGGCTACACATTCAGGGAAACAATGCTACAGTGTCTTGTCAACTCATGCCTTGCCGACGCGAAACTGATGGAGCTGTACACCTTCTTATTTTAATATACAGGGTGTTTCAAAAAACGTGTCATTCGGACTTTATAAAAAAACGGGGCGACGGAAAAGTACGGGGTAAACGGCACTTGTGTGGCAACTGAATTTGTCATCTTGCAAAAATATCTTCAATTGATTTTAATTAAAATAAATTGAATTTCGTTAATTGAACTCAAAAATTTCCCAAGTCAACCTAACGTTTCTTTTTTTTACAGAATTAGAGAGCCCGTAGCGGACTTAGCCAGATCCACCAAGAAATCCGCTCGATATTGCAAATGGAACTGCTCAAAAAAAGTCCCGAAAAAGAGGCTTTAAACTTTCGGGTATTCAGCGGCGTACCAAATCAGACGCAACGATTCGTGGAGAGGAGGACATGCTCCTGACCCCATGAAAGATAAAAGGTCGAAAAAAAAACGGGCGGGAAAAAAGAGGCAGAATCATTTTTGTTTGCCGCTTATCAACGTACGGTAGAATGTCACCCGCCTTGCCGCTCTACACTCTTAAAAATGAACTTCACCACATAGCACGGCTTGGGAAGTTCAATTAAAGAAATTCAATTTCTTTTAATTAAAATCAAATGAAAACATTTTTGCAAAATGGAAAACTCAGTTGCCCCACAAGTGCCGTTTACCCCGTATTTTTCCGTCGCCCCGTTTTTTTATAAAGTCCGGATGACACGTTTTTTTAAACACCCTGTATGTGTTTGTATATTTCTATAGAGATCGGACCAATCAGTGACATTGCACCAATATTGCCATGCAATATTGATGTTATGTTGCTAACGACCACTTTCGTTATGCTGCAACGACGTTATTGAAAGAACATTGCAGAAATGTGACATTGCAATGCTGGTGTGACATTGCTAAAGACCGGTTTCGTTATTTTGCAACAATATTACAAAAACGACATTGCAAAAAAAATTTGATATTGCAATGTTGATGTAACATTGCCAATGACCAGTTATTTTAGTTTAGCAACGCTACGAAAGCAGCACTACACTATTAAAAATGAACGTCACCACATAGCACGCTCCTAGCCAACCATCATCCCGAATCATCTCGCCGATGATTTGTTGAAAACGGGAGGCGGAGCCTACTTTGTGGCATTATGCACCGCCTCCCGTTTTCAACAAATCAGGGGCGAGAACGTTGTCATTGGGGATGATGGTTGGCTAGGAGCGTGCTATGTGGTGAAGTTCATTTTGAAGAGTGTACAGTCTTGGTGATATGTGTGCAAGTGAACACAGTACGCTTCATATTCAGTAATCGTCCTGCACCTGGGAAGACTTCAGGGCAATGGTGCCGACTTTCGTCTGGAAAGCCTATTGGGAAGCTCTGCAAAAACCGGAGACAGAATCCGTTAACTCCCAAGTCTCCCAAGTCTCCATGTTAACTCCCAAGTCTTTGCACGGAAGGCGATCATTCTAACCACTATATGCCACGTGAGGGCTCAAGAGATGTGGTCGCACTGATTCTGTGGAAGAATGCCATATCGAGAGTCAGCACGCATTCACAGGTGTGTAATAATAGATTGTAATTAATTTCAAGTTCTCGGTCAGATTAATTTTCTTTGAGACTATGTTGTCTTCGTCTCGATCGTTTTGCCCATAGTCAAATCCGAAATTCCGAACATTTCATTCATTGTTTATTGGTGGGAATTAGATAGAACAAGATCGTGCAACCATTCTGTTACTGAAGTACTCGGAGCAAGTGCTAAGGAAATGCTGCGGGCAAACCGTGCAACGTTGCAGCAGTACGTTTGTTTCGATGTTGCTGCAATGTTTCAGACGTTGCTTACACCCTAAAAACAGATCTTCACCGTATAGCACGCTGTCCGCCAACCATTAGGCGCGTTTACATGAAGGCGACATAAGTCGACCTGGGCGAGATAGGTCGATCTCCCCTCTACATGTAAACCCGCCTACATCGACCTTAAGGGGACGTCGACGCAGCAGAAATAAGTCGCTATACGTTGGGATAGATCAGACGACTGGAGTCATCTCGCCTTTGCCATGTAAACCAGGCAAGTCGACTGTGCCGACGGTTTCCGCTACGTCACAACCGCATCCGCCGCCGTGCTCCGCCCGCAAATAAACATATGGCGACGGACACGGTTGACGTTCCTGCCGGTGCAAGCGTTTCAAGCCAGCAGCATTGGGCACTGATAAAACAGTATGCAATTGCACAGTGACCACTTTAGTGCCTTGATGGCGCTGTGATCGACAGAGTCGACTGAATTGCCCGGCGGACTAAGGCGTATCGCTTCCTGCCATGTAAACTGTCCCAAGTCGATCTTTGCGATCAGTCGACTGTTGCTTTCAGTCGACGTATGCGCCCATGTAAACGCGTCTATTGACACGGATGATAGGGTTATCACTTTTCATTCGAGGAGAGAGAGCGGGGCGTACGCCTTTTTGTGGCAATTCGGATATATGGTAATTGCCACAAAAAGGCGTACGCCTCCCTCTCTCCTGGAATCAAAAGCGATAACCCTATCATTCGCGGCAATGGTTGGCGCGCAGCGTGCTATACGGTGCAGTTCCGTTTTTAGAGTGTAGAGGTAACGTTTCTTAGCTGCGGCATTTCCTCAATGTACTATGTGTGCAGTGAAAATTCTAAACCGCCATCAGGGACAACATCAGCTTCTACGTGTCAGATAGGATTGTATGTCCAACAGTAATCCAGTTAACGGTAACAAAAATGCAAAAGACAAATTAACTGAACTAATGTAACGTACGTTCGGTATCAAACAGTGAAGCTTGTACCACCCCATCCACAGGAACCACTGTCTGGACAGCAAAAGTGCTTGAACTCGGAGATAGCAGCTAAACGGAATGGCGACCTTTGTTTTCCAACCTGGAAGCACAGGATGTAACGCTGAGGGCAGATTTAAGAGTGGTGTCAAGATGTCTGCATGAGAGCGCCCACGAAAAGTGGAACATCTGTGAATACCTAAATTATAACATCACATTGACATACCTGTTGGTGGCAGACTTCAACTAACCTGTCAGCAATTTCTTCATGTACCAGGTGCAAGCCACATCCTGCTTCATTTCCGCCTTCAGCGTGCACCTGTGGTAATTCACAAGTTAAATTATCAATACTGTTGTGTTGCTATAATCGTGCAAATATCAGAGTAAGCGCAGTAGCGCAGCTGCACAATCGATTCATGAAGCTGGCTATTCTTATATCTGAGCTACGGCTTACTTTTTGCTCTCGTTTTTTGCTTGATCCTCCGTGGCACGTTCAAAATTTGTGTGTCGGGCATCTCCGATTTTCATCAGACGATTTCGTGCCGAGATTCCAAATTGCCACTGAAGCTGCTCGTAACCTATGATAACATCTGTGGATGATATCCTTGGAGTGGAACTTTGCCGGCACCGCTGTCGCTGTCAGCGAAGAGCTTCGCACTGCTTGGTCTTTTGGCAGCTTATAATAGGTAACGTTTGAATGTTCCGAAGAATAGAAATGACAGCGTGGCAGCGTCGCATTCTCGACAACTTCCCCGTGGCATATCACGTATCATATCGCTCCAGTCCATAAAAGGCAAGGTCAGCACAAGGAAGTGCACTTTCCAAACGACGCCGTGCCAAAAAACATTCACATGCTTTGTTTCCGGCTTAGCAATAACAGCTGTTCGCCTATCTGCGGTGCACAGAGGACGAAACGAAAGAAGCCAAACGGCCAAGTCAAGAGTCCATGCCAAGCCAAAGACAGATAAACCGAGAGCAGTGACGTCGGTGCGCAGGGTTTGCCCACGGTCTGACGCGCGGGCATGGGAACTAAAAAAATGTTTTCTAAAAAACTACAAACAGTTGGACCAAGATATTTCGCACAGATATTCAGTGTTCGCTAATGAACACACAGCACGAGTATCGCTCAGTTCTGCGGTACTTCAAAATCGGCATATCTGACCTACACAGAGCTCCATGGCTCCGTCGTCTGCAGCTGGTTTGCGGTTGTCTCGCGCAAGTGGGCGCACCGTTGACTACTTCTGATGTGTGCACTCGCTGGCACGAAACGACGCAGAATCGACGTGTCACAAGGTCCCGTACATGCAACACAGGTACTGCTTACACAAGGTCCTCTATCATTCTAAAGGCGATAAAACCCCAGTGCAGGGGGCACGCACAGACGAAACACGCTTATCGCTCTTTAACGTCCTGTATCAATCAAGGTCCCATTTCTGTATGGGATCCTATATCCCATTTGTGTACAGGAGTGCCCACATCAAATCATCCTTTACCATAATCATATGGGAATTTATAGGAACTAGGATAACGTACCTTCAGCAGATTGATGATGATGGTTATATCAGCATCAACTGTGGACGTCCGCAGGGAGAGTTCAAAACTGGAAACCACTGTTAACTTATCCATCCAGAACTGCTGCATCGCTTGCGTGCCGTTAGGGAAACTCAACTCTCTGTACATACGATCGTGAGTACTGAAAGCCAAATAGAGCACAGCTAGAGTACTTTCTTGTCGCGCACTTTAACAATTAGAGATTTTCTGTTCAGCAGTATTCCTTTATTGCATGCATATAACCTACACAAAGTCATGTTAATTACTCCATGCTACGATTTTGCCGAACAGAACATAGAAGAACGCAAAAAAAAGTCACAGGCATGACATAGGAATAGAGCTTGTAGGATAATAATCCCCTGAAACGCCGTGAGTACAATCCACGTAGGCGAGGGAGCCTCAGAAAATCTGCTTCCCCCAGGGTGGCGGTCTGACGCCACGTCCGGTCGGCAATAGTGAGGCACCTGTCCTCTTTCTTCCTGTAGTTTTACTTAATGCCGCCACTCCCTCGTATAAGGTGGACAGATCGAGTTGCTAGCAGACAAATCTCTCTGTAGGTAGTTGCAGCAGCCAACACCTCCTAATAAAGAAAGCCTCGCCGACGTGACGTAATAACTGAGAGCCATCCAATAAGGCTCGTGTTTTTAACTGCCATAGCCAATCACTAACGTGCTTTCAGCGGCCGTAGCCATGGAAGCGAACGACGTACCGTCGTCTGCGGATAGTGACTGAACGGCCCCGCGTTCTAAACCGCAACCGCAAAACGGTCTCCATATCTTTCTGAAACGCCTGTTGAACTTTTTCTCTGCAGATTCACCTCTACATGTTCCGAGTTGGTTGCAATTATCATATGTTCACGTACCGAAGGAGGGAGAGAGGGCAATAAGCAGCCCTTCTGTATCTAGGTGGCGTTGGTGACCCAGCTCCCGTGACCCTCTGACGTCACAATAGGTACGAATACGGACGGTGCGTGTGCGGAGGAGGGGGTGGTTGTTCTCGTGATACCACAGGGAATGGAGTGGGGGGACTTAATGCTTCTGCTAGGGAGGAGCGTGATCGCACAAAAGTCCTCCCCACGGCATTCGCCACTGCGTCACAAAACGCGAGTGGGGTCTTTTCTGGGGTCTTTGAGTAGGGTTCCCTTTCTGTGACCACCTTTAGCTTCCCCCGTTGAGCTTGTTGCAGGAGCATTACAAAGCGGATCAAACAATCGAGTAAATAGCTTTTGAAATGTGTTACGGTTACGAAGGAGTCGGCTACTTACCCATCGCCCACGCCTATCCCGTGCTTCGTCCGTCGGCTACCCCGAGCATGTTCAAGAAACTTTTGCATCCCTGAAGGGAGCATATTTGGGAAAAGTGTCCATACGTAAATTAACACGATGTCGCACGGAACATCATCCGGTGGCAAGGATTTCATGTAGAAACCCACATACACAACGCAAGTGATGGTCTTCTCCGGAACTGCAAGTTAGAAGTGGCTACATAGAAACAGCACTCAATAATCGCTAACACAAGTAGCAATAATGGCGTACGGGGCGGTTTGGGCGTCGTCGTCGTCGTAGTTGTGGTGGTGGTGGTGGTCGTCGTCGTCGTGGTTGTTGCTATAGTACTTGGAGGATCGATTGAAGGCACGCTCGTGGGGTTGTAAGCGTATCCGTTATCATTTGAACCGTCATCTCCCCCACCACCTCCACCACCTCCATCACCTCCATCACCTCCTGAACCAAACTGAAACGTGCCTGTAATGATACTGTAACTCACGCCTTCTGCAAAACCATCACCGAAAGCATGTACTTTGTACGGTTTGTGCCGATAGAACAAGCGGGAGTGAACAAGGGTTGCCACCTTCTCTGTCGGTCACTACCGAACACCGAGGGGGTTGCAAGCGCAACGGAGTGGTGCGCACAGACCTCTGAATCAATACGATGTATCCAGTGGCGTATCTAGGGTGTGGCAGGTGTGGACAGGTGCCATGGGCGCCAGGTGAACAGGGGCGCCATTATGTGGTCGAGTGTGAATGTGCCAGGTCGGGCACTCAACCTGGCACATTCATAAATGATCTAAAGCAACCGCCATTAGGGAGGTTGTAGCGTGAAACCTAGTGCGGACCACACGAAAACGCATCCTCAAGGACATCATGTTACCCATGTTGCCATGGGCGCAGGTAGCTCTAGATACGTAACTGGGTGTATCAGAAGCTTCTCTAGCTCTTTTTTTTTAACCAACGTTTAAATAACTGGGCACTACAAATAACTGAGCGTCAGGCAGAAAACCAGGAAAGTCAATGGCAGCCCGGTCAACTGAAAGACGAGACAAGCACGAAGGCCCTTCATTGGCTGGCTGGAATGCGTTAGTTGCATTTTTATTGGTCCTGTCAATTTCGTTTGCATTGTGCCCAGTGCTCTGTGAACTAAACTACGTGTTCTATGGGGAGTTGTTACTGCCACGCTGCTATCCGCTTTTTGCTCGGTATTGGATTGGACGAAGTGGATTCTGAAGGACACATTCTTAAGCACTGGGCACCGGAACCAGAACCGAATTACACCATCACCCGGACACCGAAGGCAAGCACTGAATTCCCGAACGGTTCGGGGAGATCCGGACATGGTGTCAACCCTAGGGTGCATAACCATTGGGTGCACAGAGTTGTTCACGAACCAGTAGCATGGTACAAATGCTGTGGCATGTATAGGTATAGTACAGTTGTGAACAGATGCATGGAACGGTTGGAGCTCCGGTGCATGTAACAGTGGATGCGCGTAAATGGTGATCCCCACTTGGTAAAAGTGGGTACTGGCAACGATCTGAATCGCCGATAAGATAGGGTTATCGTTCAGCCACCGCTTACGTGCTGACGACACCCAAAGCCTGAAAGGAATCCAGTTTCCGAATTCGTCACGTCAAATCAATGTGGTGAGGCGAAGTGGGCCTCACGTGTTACATGCCAGCGCTTAACTGGTGGCGATCTTTTTTTCTTTGATTTGGCAAGCATACGTGGTTAAAATACATTCGATGACCTGATGCGGTCACCATAGTCGTAATGGGGCGGCGTCCATTTTACCGAAACACTTCGAAACAGGTTTATTTGGATTTAATCCACATTTATTTTATCCGGTGGATTTTTTTAGTTTATCCACACAATTTAATCCGGCTTTTTTTATAGATTTTGTCCAGATGCGACGTCACACAGGAGACTCCCGCCTTATTTTATTGTAGCGTTGGCTGTTTACAAAAGCCCAGGTTAATTACATTACCTAACATTTAACATTTTTAACTTTTAACTCGACTTTTTGAACTTTTCAGATTTAACTTTTTTCCCGTTTCTTTCTACTTCTGCCCGGATATTTTATAAAATATAATCCGGATAAAAATATCCGGATATTTTTTTTTTTCAACCCTGCTTCGAAAGGCGTTCAGTATCCCATTCGCAAGACGGTGTTAGTGTACTAAGCGACTCTCTCACGGCCCAAGTCTTCTTGTGCTGCTGAGAGGAGTGTAGTTTCACTGTAGCCACGAATCCGCGTTGTTCCACAATGTCTACGTGGAGTAGTGCACCTAATGAGACCGGACATCCCACTTTATACAGGACAGGTCCCGCTACCCCAGGAGCCTGCTTGGCTGGAACGAATCCCCGAACGGAAAAAGAGGCGGCTAAGCAAGGGTAAAGGTTGTCTACTCCAGGTTGTCATCTCCTTCCGCCTAATCTTTTCACTGTGTACCCAATAGAACATTGTAGCTAACAAGCCATCCATTTGCCAATACTTCGTATAGAAAGCAACAATCGCCTTCGCACGCTTCGTCGAACAAGCTGCCTCGGTGGGATGGAAACGGTCTGGATATAACGATCCCGATCAATGGTAATTAATCTAATGGTCTTTATGATGAAATGACGCGCGCTTGGCAGTCCGTCACGATAAATAAACCACCAGGAGGAATATGGTTGTCACATTAGCATATCCCGTATGTTTAAGCAGAAACAGGACTTACTGATGACGACAAAGGTCCCTAGCGCCAGCGTGAGAAGGCAGGCAGCCGCCACTCCTATCACAACCCACTTTTTGCTGTTCCTGGAAGTAGTGAAGGTCGCAGCACGAAGAATACGTCACGGAAGGACAGAGCCGTATACTTACCCGCCACCTGGAAAATAAAATTTTCAACGTACTTTCCACCCAAGCTGAGCATCACGAGTAGAAAACAGAACGGAAAAACCGTAAGGATGGGAGCAGTTCTAGGACAGACCCTCGACAAAGTTTCGTCATCTGCCTGTTGAGCACTCCGGCGAAGTTACTGAAGAACTGAAGAAGCTGGGAAACAGCACCACGGCTTTCTACTGGTCGACTACATTTCGGGGTGCGAGGCACTGAAGCCCCCTAACACCTCCTTTAAGGCGGCGCGTCAGAGCCGGCACTTCGTCGTCTAATGAGTCGTCGTCGTGTAAAGTGCGAATGGAGGTTTCCAGTTTGGTCGCGTATAATATTCGGGTCTGTTGTGCTCATCCTGGTCTTCACTAACCATGGCCCCAGACTTCGCCGAATCACAGATCAGCATGCCGTGAACTGGGTCTCTGACGTCCAATTCGTCTGGAAGTGCCCTTCAGCTCGTGGTTCTGTCAGTCTGGACCTCGGAGTGAGAGCATTTCATAACAAATTGTCATTGTAAGTGTCATCTTGCTTATCCGCGCAGGAACTTCCAGAAATCCTCTCTAGCTTTCTTTTTCGTCCTCGTCGTGGCTGCCGACATCACATGACCTTGTCTCGATTAGCAAAAGGCACACGGCACACTGATTACAATTCTTCTGGCCTCGAGTACTTCCCTTCTGTAATCGGGAACTTTCGCATGCTTCGAGGGCCAAGATTGCAAGCTCTGGCAGGAGGTAGTCGTTATAAATTCGCGCAAGGTACACCCCCCCCCCCCCTTTCTCATTCCAACAGGCGTCGTCCAGAACCTACAACGAAGGGGCAGTACTGCCGGTTAGTTACACTCAATTCCGGTACGTGACTCTGTCCTGCACGCTTGCTACCGTCAGCCAGTTCGTCCTGATATTTCGCGAATGTTCCGGTCACCATACACGGCATGCATTAGTCACAGACAGACGTAACTAACGCCCAGAATATTGACATGTAACTAAAGCCCAAAAATACTGACATGTAACTAAAGCCCAAAATATTCAGTCATATCTGAAATACGCACTTCGCTGCTGTGAAAGCGACGTCAAATTGCACAAACAATTGCACATGGGAATTTGTATGAAAGTCAAGCCTCGGTATAATCTGTGTCCCTTCACGTCGAAGTCCTCGGTACTGCGGGAGGGAGGGAGTAGAAACAATGTTCAGTTTGTCCAGCAATGGTTCAGTAATGGTTGGTTCATGAGCCACCAGCCTGTGCATAGCGACGCGGTCGCAATTCTTGGCGTCAGAGACGTCAAGAGGGAGTATCCTCACAACGCATTCTTTAGTAAATTCTTAACCGTTTTCTGCCCAGGATACAGAAGCACAGACGACGGGTGATGCCAGCGCCCACGAAGGAGCACATGAAGCGAAGGTGTCGACACAGAATTCCAGAATACGAAATACAAAATGCATACGTGCTGTGCAACATACTCGGGATGCCTACTTGGACCCAGTGTATTTTGCTCTGTAGTCTGGATTTCTGATTGGCATACTGCGGGAATGGTGAGGATCAACAAGCTCTGGCAGGAGGTAGTCGTCATAGAAACGCTGAAGGTGGACAACCATGCTGTCGTTCCAAAAGGCTTCGTCCCTGTCAATCCTCTCCCCTGAGATCTTGCTGACATCTGTCCAGACTACGAAGAGGCAGTACTGCCGGCCTGTCACGTGGAGCTGGCCCTGGACTTGGTACCAGTACGGGTGCGTCATCTTCAGTTTCAACTTGCCTTCCACCTCAGTGCAGTACACAATCTTCTTTGAGTGAACAGCCTCAACAGGAGTCATGCCGTATGCCGACGATGGACATTTCACTTCGACAAGGCCGTCGTCCGCAATCAGGCCGTCGGGGCTGGCTGCCCGAAAGCTACAGGCCTTGTCAACGAAGAGATAGAAATCGACTGACTTTTAATACCTCGTGCTTTTCCAACTCCGCAATCGAAATGGGCTCATACCTCCTCCCGTGCCTCAGTGAAGCGGTATCAATGTCCCGGTACAGGATGTCCTTAACTGCACCCACACGACTGGTAGAGAGGCGCATCCTGCATCCTCTACCAAAAAAATACGCCGTAAGCCGCTTTCTCCTTTCTTGTTTCCACCGGTGGCTCAGCGACTGCTCTATGGTGTCTTCCTGTAATGCGGCATGCTCCTCCTCTGAGACCTCAAGCAATTTTTTGTAGTCGACGCATGCCGTTGCGAAGGACGTTGGCTCCATGTCTGGTCTTTGCGCTTGTTCCCCATAGTCAGCATTGCGGCGCTCGGGCTTCTTACGCAGGGCTGGAAGGCTTGCCTTCTTGGCTTTGGTGTTGAGACGGCGTTTGGCCCTTGCCTCTTCACGTGCATTACAACGTTTTTGAAGGCTCAAAGTACTTCCATGGCTTTGTTTGACACATCTCCTTGTGCACACGATGCTGCAAACCTTCATGTGAGTTCACTGATACGGCTGCGGCAAATGCGCTTGTTTGGTAAGACCGCCGCTGACAGAAGTCGATCTGCTTTCCCACAACAAACTTCGCAATAACGGAATTGAAGTGCTCGGCGGCGTTATTGTCAACATTCATCAACAAGCTGCGAGCATTGCCTGCAACACGACTTAGTGTGATATAATTGACTTTAGTGACTCAGTGATCTCCAGTGTGATCTCAGTGCGCAACCCTTTTCTGCACACATGAATTATTTCTATGTCCGCAAGCGTGCAATTGAACCTTTTGCAATTGAACATTTTCTTGCATTCCTGTTTTGAATACACAATTTCCGATGAAGTGAGGCTAAACGCGATCGTCCCGGCGTTAGATGGGGAATGACATGCCACGTTCATGCCCCCCGCCCCCCCCCCCCTTCGAGAAAATAAACATCGATGAATGAACAGCCCATGTATAGTATAGTCCGACAGGGCCCGTGGGCAGAGCTAAGCTGCGTGTGCTCGTGCTCCTGCGTCACTGTCAACGTCGGTCTCGTCGTCGACCTGCACGTGCAGCGGTATAGCATTTCCAGCGCTCAAAGTGTTGTGTCTTCTTGACGATACCCTCCATGGGAGATGGCAGCACTGCGCCGCCTATTCAGAGACTGTAAAATACATGGCTGACCATGCCCGACGAAAACTCATGTGCCAGGTCAACGCCTTAACATAGATGAAATCTTTTTGCTGGTGTTCGTTCTTGACATATTTTTCTCGTAGTTAATTATCTTAGATTTGTGATTTTCGCTCTAGTTATTTTGTGGCAACCGAGAACTTCAAAGATGGTAGGCTCCGAGTCTTTCGACGCCGGCACAAAATTTTCTGAGCCACATATCAAAATCCAAAAACGTTAAGTACTAGATATTCGTTCACTCTTTCATTCAAAAGAAACTCGGTGCAAATCGACCAGTTATTGACGGCGCTAGACGAGTTGGAAGATGTATGGGGATTCCCATAGGCGCACGAGGGGTGATGCACGTCTTAAAGGGTTGGGACATTTTCAGAGGTGTGGTTCATTACATCATGAAAGCATTTGTACTGCCCGCCACAATACTTAGGAAAAATATACAAGCCCTAGAACACACTCCCGAGCAAAGAGCAGATGTCACAGAGCCCAGAGTTGCATCAATACCCATTGGGAGTCGTAGGCACATGTCTTCTGATGCGGTGCCTCACTGGCAACAGCCAGGGCTGTGATGTCAGTGCCGCGTGAGTGTCGGAGTTCGCGGTTCCCATTTTCTCTGCTTCTATTACCTTCTCCACCTTGAAACTTTCAATGCAGGTTCACAACGATTCCAAGAACGTTTATTTGAGATAACCTGGGATGACCTGTCGCAACCCTTTTAACTACTGCAGGGGCAGACTTGGGGATAAGTCATGGGTCGGAACGGTTCCCCCGAGTGCCTGTGCTCCACGCAGAACCGGGGCGGTGGGGCGATTGCCCCACCAGACGTACGCCGAGAGGGCACGAAGATGACGTCCGGATGATTGGGAGTTAACGGTGTTTGGCGTCCCACAAACCGATGACAGTAGAGCATAAAATGCACGCTGTTCTAAACCATGCTGTGTATGTGGCATTATGAAATAAAAATTTTCGTTCTCGATCCACATGAGAGCGTAGAATTCGTAGTTTTCACCTGCATACCACCTTTCTCAGAATGTTTGGCTACTGCATGCCACTCGTGCCGCAGTCACCGCTATTGTTTCGGAATACAACCACCGCCGCAACCAGAACGCGTCTCGGTGGCGGATAGCACTCTTTACTCTGGCATTGCACAAAAACATATTTACGCGCGGGGAGAGGGTGAAAATATCGGACTGTGTACCCCTCCCTCAGGACCAAAAACTAGATGCCGGCCTTGGTTCAGTGTCCTGTCCCTTGTTTTGTTTCTGCAAGGACTAATGCTGATGCCACTTCACTCTACATCGCACGAGCAACAAACACGCTTTCAAAGAAATGTGATTTGATACCTTCGTCCTGGGCTGCGCTTGCGCTGACTGTCGATATCTCTACCAAAATAGAAACCAAAATAGAAATGAGTCTCTGTACATTATAACACGGTCAGCAGATATCCTTACCTGACGTACCAGCCATCTCAGACATGGCGCTCATTGCACTAATTGCAATTTCACTTTCGGCTGCAGAAAAAGAAACAAAACGCGAAAAATTAGTGATCAAATAGCTTAAAAGCAGGCAAGCTGGTGGAGAAAGAGTTCAAGTATAAAAGACACCACACACCACTCGTAGGGTGTCTCCACAAAAAGCAAATGACAATGACCCAGCATGGCAATGACCCAGCAGAGCCATATGACACTAATTGCTACAGCTAAAGGCCAACCTCCGTGGAGCGAATGTACAGCGAAAAAGCTGCGAACATCGTTCAGCGTCGGACGCCCTGCAGGTGAACACGAGGCGGGCCAATTAAAGCACTCTTCCGATACGAATTTGAGCCAGCTGTGCTGCACGTGGTCTCTCGCCTTCTTGCTAGGGGGTGCTGTGGTCTGCTCGCCTACTGCACCGCTAGAATGTCAGGCGTTCTCTGACGAACATGTTTTCTTTTCGTAGTATTGAATATGCCTTTCGCGTTTTAGACAGTTGTTGAATTTAGTTGCAAAATATGCGAGATTAAGTGCATTTTTTCGAGCAACTGATTCCAGTAGTATAGGGTGTTGCCCAGTTGCATGCAATCCTGCTAGGGCTGCGCCACCGCAGCGTCTGGGCCGACTTCGTTCGCGAATTTTTTCCCGTTCAGCTGATTGGCATACAATTCCCATTAATAAATATATTTTCACTTGTGACGGTCCATGCATGTCTACAGGGTGTCCCAGAAAATGTGTCATTGAATTATAATAAAAAAACTACACCACCTAGAGTCATGCGGTCAATGGCATTTGTTCTTACTGTGTTTTCGCCACCTCCTCGAGTGAATGTCGTGTAACATAATTTAATTATGTAAATTTTTGCGAGCTTAAGTCGAAAATTTGCCTAGTAAAGGTCACTTTTTTACCCCACCAATGCGAAGAGCGTGTCTAATTTAGTCAAATTAATGATAATTGACAGGGATATCCAGAAGCTATCCCATCGGAAAAAACAGCCGAACATCATGCTCTACGGAGGTCGCACAGAATAGCGCACAATGAATTTTTCAGCGTAATCTTTGTCAGTCCGACGAAAGGAGGTTGGAAACCCAGCCCTCCCCGACATCGCAGAAAGAGATAAAACAGGCAGGGCTTATCACGTCCGATTTTTGCTGGGATAATGCTTTCCCTCTCCCAATTTTAGGAACTGTTACTTTTTCTACTATCACTCTGTGGGCTGGCTTCGGAACCTCCTTTCGTCGCACTGCGAGCGATTGCGCTCAAAAAGTCATCGCGCGCTATAGTCCGGTTCCCCTAAAAGCAAGATATTCGGCTATTTTTTCCGATGGGATAGCTCATGAGTATCACTGTGAATTATCATGAATCTGAGTGAATTTGGCACGCTCTTCATATTGGTGGGGTAAAAAAGTGACCTTTACTTGGCAAATTTCCGAGTTTAGTTCGCAAATATTTACATTTAAACTTGGAGTACATGACATTCACATTAGGAGGTGGCAAAAACCTAATAAGAACAAATGCTGTTGACCGCATGATTCTAGGTGGCGTAGTTTTTTATTATAATTCAATGACACGTTTTCTGGGACACCCTGTATACTTGCATGTAAACCGCCCACCACACAGCTGTTGTAACAGAAAAAACATTGCCAGTGAAGTTGGCCCAGGTATGTTGGTGGCGTCTCTTGGCCGGGTTGCCGCCATGTACAGTCCTGTCTCGATTATCTGGACATCTCGGGAATCCCGTTTCATCCGGATAACGAATTTCCGGATAGCTGGACCAAGTAAACTTCCAGTGAAAGTAAAAAAATTTGGAAGACCGCTTTATAGCTCCAGAAAAGAAAACAAGAAAAAGATCGTTGCTTCACAAATTCATGCCAGGTGAAGCGGGACCCGCATACGATGTTTTACTCGACGGAACAGCATCCAGCTCTGTAGTTGTTTAATGAACTCTAGATAAGCGAGATATGACTATGTCTATACTGGCATGTAAACCACCCAACGCAGAAAAAAATTGCAAGTGAAGTCAGCACAGGCGGAAAAATCGCGAATGAAGTCTGCCCAGGTGCGATGATGTCGTCCTTGACCGGGTTGCCATCGTACATGTCTATACTTGCATGTAAACTGCCCACAAGCCACCCACCGCACACGGAAAGCATTTGCAAACAAAGTCGACCCAAGCGGGAAAATGTACGTCGATAAGCGCAAAGTGGCCCTCGGCCCACCGCTAAGCGCACAGGTAACCCTCCACCCACGAGCCGCCCTCCGCGCGCGGGAAAAAAATTCGCGAACGAAGTCGGCTCAGACGCAACGGTGGCGCTGCCCTAACGGGTTGCAGGCAACTGGACAAGACCCTCTACTACTAATTCCACTAAGCATTCACCTTGTATCCTCACAACAGGGACATCAGAGCATGACCTTCCGACGCCGTCCGCTTGTTTTTCATCCCATGGAGCTGGTGCCGGCGAACAAATGGCGGCGGAACGCGGTGACACTCTGCCCCTCGAACTTTGTAGCAAAAAATTAGCTCCATGGAGGTTGGCCTTAAGTAGCAATATTCTCATCTATTACTTTCACGTCACGCTCTACATCACGTTCAGGATTGGACCTTTTGCTCCTCCCATGTTTCTTAGGGCAGACAACATAAACTTTCATATTCCATGTTTCTTCTATTGCTACTAGTCGACAACTGAACGGACCAAACGGCGGGAAGGTGCTACGTGACGGCAATTATTTCGCGCTAAAGTTGGAACTTTTTAAGATGTACACCTTGCGTTCAGTACCATCATTTTACATCATTATTTACTTATTTATTTTTCTTTTTTTCGCTTTTTAATGTTTTTTGTGGGGGACATCCTGTTTCTAGCTTTTGTCATCACCAGACGTCTCTTTTCTTATTAAGGTTTCTTTTCATGTTATTTTACCAGGATCTCAACTCATTCCTTCTGACAAGCCGACGAGGAAAACCGAACAGGCCATCGCTACGACGCTGCATTCGATCTGAAGGGCAACACATCATTGAGACCGACAAAGCGATGGAGAGGCATGAAATACCAGATCCGAAGGACTACCCTTAGCCGCCAAATGTGGAGCCCCAGGGAGCCACCGCCACCGTTGACATGAACGATTTCAGTAGAGGACATTCTTGCAATCACTCAACTTCTAGAGCAGCCACAAGCTACACCACTGCAGATGAGCACGATTCCAGACCCAACGTCTTAACGCTGCCCTTATACTACGGCAATGATAACAACCGTTTCCAAGACTGGCGTACTGCTGCATAGAGCCATTACAAGAAAGGCCAGGATGGAACAACAACCCAGCACTCAGCTCTGCAATATCGAGACTTCGTGAACGCGCGGTGGACTGGCGCAAAGCATAAGGCATAAAGCTAAAGCAGAAGAACTGGATCAATGGGCCCTCCAGAAAGACTTCGATATTCCATTTCTGTTCCGCCAGTGAGTCAACCACGCCAACCTCCGACGTCAACGTGAACGCGACAACATTGTGGACTACCTATCGACGCCACCAACAAAGGGGAGTATCATATCACGGATGCTGATATAGTCTGTTGGATTATTGACGGCCTGGCTGGACCCCGATCTTTAACTTTCACATAGCGATCGCTATCGTTATATTTTAACTTCGCGCGCTCCAAAGTCGCTGTGGCTAGTAGGCTCGTGCGAGAGATGGTGGCGAATCGCGGCCCGAAGTGATGCATTGAACACGCGTTATGCGATAACAACAAGTTGAAGATCGGGATGAATCCATGCTATCTGCCTTTTATGAGCTCAAAAAGGGTTCCGTACACGTTCCACAACACAGGGTTCCACAATGTGCCAGGGAAACAGATAAGCAATCTATGGACAGAATGCCAGAAGTTTATAGAAAGACCGTGAGATGGAAAACATTCTCACCGAGGAGGAATGACCAAGCGGGAGATCGCGAATCGTACCACTCAGCCTCTTGAGACAGCATGCAAAGAACTGCCCTCTTCCTGACATGCGTACAGAAGAGGAAAAGACAGAAGCCCTGCAACAACGCCGACGCCACGAAGGATACTCGAGAAAACAAAAACCGTCAAGCGAACAGGAAGTCAATATTATCTCGTGTCATCCTACCGGAGACATGCGCATGGGACTATAACTCATATCATGTGGCCAGTGTAAATGGCATAGATGTCACTACACTATGGGACCCAGGCTCCGCAGCGACAGGGGGGGGGATGCTCTTACCTAACCTAACCTAGAGGAGCCCATTATGTGGTTATTACAAACGACTCGTCCATGCAAATCGATGTCTGTGTTGGTGTGTAACGCATATGGGAAGATTGGATCGGGTTCTTGGTTACCTTGAGGTGAAAAAGAAATTCTGAAATATTGGTTGATGGTTTTGTAGGACAGGACAACCAGAGACCAGCAGAGGAGAATGTTTATTCTGGCAGGGTGCTGCCGGTGGACTGACGGCCAGAGAGCCGAAGCGCGGGCCGGATAAGAAAAGGGAGCGCGCGATAGATGGCACGGCCGGATGTCGTCGTTGTCGTCACCACATGGCTCCCCCCCTTAGACCGGTGGGAGCTGGGATGTGCCGGACGGCAACGAGGTTAGGTGACCAGCGGACACAGGACGGCTTGCAGTTCATGGAAGGCAGGGCTTGAGGGTCCGGTGGGGGTGGGGGAGCTGGAAACGGTACGGCAGAAACTGAGGCGACGGTGAGGTAGGCTGGCTTCAGCCTGTCGACTGCGATGACTTCATGGCGCCCCTCGATGTCAACAACGAAAGTCTTCTGGCTCCGCTGTACCACTTTGAAAGGACCATCGTAGCGGGGATCGAGAGGTTTACGCACCACGTCACGCCGCACGAACACATGGGAGGACGAAGACAGGTCCTGGCTGATGAAGACGTGGGAGCCAGGCGGTGTGCGGGGAGGAACGGGACGCAGCTTGCACATGGTGTCGCGGAGCGTCTGAGCAAACTGCTGGATGTCTGGGACACTGGTGGTAACCGATGAGGACGATGTGCGGAAGAATTCGCCAGGCAAGCGAAGGGTGGAGCCGTAAACCAGCTCTGCCGACGAGCACTGAAGGTCCGACCTTAGGGCTGACCGTACGCCGAGGAGGACGATCGGCAGGGAGTCTGTCCAACGGGTGGAGCCATGGGCCCGTAGCGAGGCTTTCAACTGCCGATGAAAACGTTCCACCATGGCGTTAGATGCCGGGTGGTACGCCGTCGTGCGGGTTCGTGTTATACCCAAAGTGGCTAAGAGGTCCTGGAAAAGGCGCGACTCAAACTGACGACCGCGGTCAGTAGTGATGGTCGTAGGCACGCCAAACCGCGATATCCATCCGGTAACGAAGGCTTGGGCGACGACAGATGCAGTGATCTGTGGGATGGGGAACGCCTCGGGCCAACGCGTATAGCGATCGACGCAAGTTAGCAAGTAGGTTGCTCCGTCAGATGGTGGAAGGGGGCCGACGAGATCGAGATGTACGTGATCGAAGCGTGAAGATGGCAGGGGAATGGAGGCAGTCGGCGTTACTGTGTGTCGGTGTATTTTGGTCCGCTGGCAATGGATACAGGACCGCGTCCAGGCCCGGATTTCAGCGTTCATCTTGGGCCAGACAAAGCGCGTGGTAATCAGCTTCTGAGTGGCCCGCACGCCGGGATGGGAGAGTCCGTGTAGGGCGTCGAAGATGGGACGACGGAAAGTGCTCGGCACGAGAGGCCGAGGTGAGCCAGTGGAAACGTCGCAGAGGAGGCGGACGTTGCAGAAAGGAACGGAACGCTCTTCGAAGCGGAGGGAGGACGTTGAGAACAGGTCTGCGAGCTCTTGAGTGTCTTGCTGAACGGCCATGGCAGAGAAATCTATTCCGAGGAGTCCAGGGACGTGGAGTTCGTTGAGACTCGCACGAGAGAGAGCATCTGCGACAACGTTGTCCCGTCCCGGAAGATGACGAATATCCGTGGTGAATTCGGATATAAACGCGAGTTGCCGGAGCTCGCGGGGAGAGTAAGATGTGCCGGTTGTTGATAGGGCGAAGGTCAGCGGCTTGTGGTCGGTAAGCACGAAGAAGCAGCGGCCTTCCAGGAAGTACCGGAACTGCTTGATTGCAAGGTAGATGCCCAGGAGTTCTCTGCCAAATGTGCTGTACCGAGCTTCTCGAGGTGACAATGGCTTTGAGAAGAACTCGAGCGGCGCCCAATCGCCTTCAAGGTGTTGCTGAAGGACCGCGCCCACCGCGGTGCTCGAGGCGTCCACCATGATGCTGGTGGGAGCATCGGGCTTGGGGTGGACCAGGAGAGTTGCGCGCGTGAGTTTTTCCTTGAGTTCGACGAAAGCAGCCGCGGCGGAATCCGTCCAGGTGAACGACGGTGTCGAGTTGCGCTTGTGACGTAGGAGGTCGTTGAGGGGCTGGGAGGCTTGCGCACATCCAGGGAGAAAGCGGCGGTAGAAATTTACAAGACCTAAAAATGCGCGCAACTGCCGAAAGTTGGTTGGCTCGGGGAACTTCGCCACTTCGCCACCACTACGGGTGGCCTTTGGTGGCCCGAAGTCACGTTCGGGTCACCAACTGTAGGACAGGACAACCAGAGACCAGCAGAGGAGAATGTTTATTCTGGCAGGGTGCTGCCGGTGGACTGACGGCCAGAGAGCGCGGGCCGGAAAAGAAAAGGGAGCGCGCGATAGATGGCACGGCCGGATGTCGTCGTTGTCGTCACCACAGTTTCATGAAGTGATATAAGACAAAAGTATTTGTTTAACAAATGAATCATTTATTTAAGAATTTTTCTTTCTTTTTTTTGCTCTCGTCAAAAGCGCATGGTTTCGCCTGCAAAGAGTGTCCATGTTACACTAAAAAGGCTCTGAGTGTTCTTGCCAAAGCTCACTCGAAGACAGAAGATATGCTACACGTGTCATCACGCACTCTAGCAAATTGCTTAAAGGCTCGTCGCCTCACGCTAAGAGTTCCTTTTTCTAATGTTTCACGGCGTTGATCGAAACGGAGTCGACCTCCTTTGCCCCACCCCACCATCCCAGGACCAAGAAGGAGACGCCGGCCCTGGAACTAGGCACAGCAAAGCACAACACACAGCTCGCCGAGAAGAGCAGAGCTAAAGCTGCAAAACCTGGAAGAGGACGCTCCTGACATCACGACTGTTCGAAGTACGGCTTTCAATCGGGGCCAAAACATAGTAGAAAATTGCATTACAAAGTGCCTGATCCACACTTTCACCAAGAAAAGTGAAAAAATAAATATAATGAATATTTTGCATGGCAGCTCGGAAAGGTACAGGGAATCATGTGATAATGCCTATTTGCTTCCTATCTGGGGTCCAGACTGCCCCTCTACGGGGACTAATCACGACCGGAAAAGTCAGCATGAGACTGACACGGTAATGTTCGATATGGCTTCACCGTCTTTATGGCCAAGTCTCGCTTCCGAAAACAAAGTACTTATTAAATAAATCAGTTGTAAAAATTCGCACTCCCCCTGCAGCTAAGGCAGAATGATGTAAGCACAAGGCACACCAATGGGAGCGTAACGCTTGTGATTGCCTGCGAGGCCGTCTGCTGCACGTTTGCACAGCAACAAGTAAAAAGACCTTGGTAAATACGCGGACCTTCGCTTACCAGTGTCAGTGCTGACACGACCATGTTCTGTTGAACACGATGTTACGCTCCTGGCTGTATATACACGCCTACGACGCTATTAGAAATAGCATTCCACGAGCCCATCACTCCCGCAACAGTGTTGTCTAACTGTATAGCGGAAAAATAGCTGAAACGCCACCGGAAAGTATGAAAGGTATCTGAAAAGTAGCTAAAACTCGGGGGAATATGCTAATGCAGCAGATGTTTTCCCTCTGAAACGATTTTTTTTATTTATTTGTGGTGCTCTGACAACTGATCTCGTTGATATGCAGTTTTAGAATCGAAGCTAGGCCATGCATGTGCATAAAAACGAGCATCAGAGTATCTGTGCCTATGCCCTATAACGAAGACAGCGGGCCACCGCATTGGGATATGTGACGACAGGTTGTTCGTATTGCCTCGTGTACATCCTTTCGGTGTCTACATGGATTTATAATGTACAATATAGACTCCTGTACTCGCATTTGTAAGCTCATACTGTACGGTATGCATCCCGTAGCTGTACAAGATACTCGTACCTCATTTGATACCATGCCGACCTTGACGAACAAATTCCCTCATACATGTGTCGCCGTAAAAACCGAATCAGCTCAGCAGCGATACAGGAGCAGAACTTATCATGCAAGCTGTCACGAAAGTTGTGCAAGTGACCGTAACATGACCTTGGTTTCACCAACGCCGATTAACGTTTAAACCGAGATAAACGGAACCCTTAAGTGTGCTACACTAAACATTTATTGTCATTGGAATATTGACCACATCACCAACTAACGTGGGTAAAAAGGAATTAACAGGCTTTTAGCAACCCAGGATCTCGGTCTGAAGTTAACCACAGTTGAACCTAACCAAAATTAACGAACGCGATGGAAACCCCGCACGAGACCCCACAATAGCAACTGGCCAGCTCAAATATACTGCTGTGTCCTTCTCATCACCAAGCAGGGGAACTATACCGACTATACCTATGGAACTACCTTAAAAGCTCTATTTTTATATTTTTTACATTGCGTTTCCAGCGTTTGACCTGACCGACTCCCATTCAAGAAACTTCGCGACATAACTATGAACTATGCCAATCTCATCCCATCGTTTGAAAAAATAGGGTAGGCAATAGTTGCAAAATATCAAAATAGTACGCAACTTACCCATTACGGAGCAATGCGAGCTGTCGCGCTCAGCAGGGCTAGGCAAGAAATGCGCAACCGAACGGGCGAGCGAGGCGCTTCTTCTTCCTCTACTTCTACCTGAACGTGCACACACCCAAAGGCAATAGGCCAGGGACACTATGCAGGAATGAGACTGAAGAGTAAAGCTACGGTGAGACGAGTAGTACACCATAGAAAAGCGATGGAATGACGAGATCAACAATACGACTGCATAGGAAGACGGCTGGTGGGGCGGAAAAGTCCGCGGTGCGACCAAAAGCCAGAATGGCTAAGGGACAAGGGAACAGAATAGATTTGGAAGGGGGTTGATTAAATAGGGGCTTTTGGTACATTGAATTCTAGTTGATTAGATAGTAGTCTTTTGTCACTGACTTCCTGTCAGACAGTGATGACAATAAATAAATAGAAATTATAGGCGGATGGACGAACTTAATGAGGCAGAGGAGAAAGAAGTGATCCATTGTCTCATCGCATGAAGAATACGGATGGCCGCAGACATGCACGACAAAGATAAAAATTAAGAGAGTGGGACCTAGAGCACTGCTCGCCTCCTTTTTACAGGCCTAGGCTGGGCTCAAGTATGACCAGTATGGACCTAGAGCTATGGGTCGGGCTCCAGCCTGTGTTCCCCAGTTCTTAGTTAGCCACGGTTAACCTATACAGCCCGCTGCGTCGGGCTGGGTAGCATCGGGCTCGGGCCGCGAAACCTAGAAATTATTCAGGCCCGGGCCAGGTACGGAGCCGGCAGGTCGCACCCGGGCGGGTAAATCCGGGCGACACCCAGAAGGACGAGCTCGCACCGGGACTGCCCGTGCGCACCAGTGTTGTGCCCGCTACTCAATTTAGGTAGCGAAATACCGCTACCCGCTACCCTATTTAAAAGTAGCGCGATACTAGTGGCGCTACAAATTTACGAATGTAGCGCGATAGCGCTACCGCCACCAGAAAAATGTAGCACAATTGCCCTTCCGCTACTTTCTCGCCGATGGCCTATGATTCAGGGTTGAGTAACGCCCGCGGCTCGACTTCTCGAGTCGGGCTTACATGATCTCACCTCAGACATCTCAGAGAGTTCACTGGACGTACTCTAGCTTCTAATTTATTTTATTTTATCCCTCAAAAGTAGCGGTGGCGCAGGCGGTTACACTACTCAAAATTGTAGCGGAAATTACTTTCCCGCTACAAATAACAAATGTAGCGGAGTTACACCTCCGCTACTGAAAAAGTAGCGATTACAGTAGTGCCGCTACAAGTAGCGCCGCTACGCACAATACTGGTGCGCACCTTGCAGTGGTGATCTAGGTCAACGATCCTCACTTCTTCTCGTTGTGTCTTTGCCCCCCAACATTACTGAGAAGAAAGAAAAAGCAAACAAACAAACAAGGCACTGCGATGCAGGAAATCAGAAGGTAGTACAGATGGGCAGTACAGTACTTTTTTATGATCATGTATCGTCGTACATCAATATAGTACCCCCGACTTGTACGTATCTTGAGTACGTACTAAAAATACGCACTCAAACTTGTTGTACATGTTTGAGTGCACATAAGAGATGACGTGACCAGCACTCGGGACTCGGCCAAGACTTGTCCTCGACCGCCGCGGAATAGCACGGACACTATCTGGGACTACCGGAGGTCCGCGGACCACACTATGGGAACCACTGCTCTAGGGGGACCCCGCAACGGAACTTTGAGAAAGGAGGGAATTCCATCTGGATCAGAGGTGGTAAAGATCTGGACGTGATAAACGAGGTGATCCGCGGATCGGCAAGTAAGGAGACCAAGTCGCTAGAAAATGTCGTACGGGACTCAAGGGGAGGGAAAGAGAGACCATCTGGTCTAGGCGCTTTTCATCGCGGGCTTTGGGACCTTGCGCGTGCTGATAATGATGGCTGCAATTATGCTTCTTCCTTCGCAGCACTGCAAAATTGCACAAACTCTCTTGAAGGTAACCTCAGCTATAAATATTGCGTTTAATGGCGTGTTTTAGTGCATTTTACGCAATCTCTTTTGCGTACATAAGGGGTAACATTGTTGGTTCTGCGCACGAGCAAAACAGACAGCTTCGCGCATCGTGCAAGAACCTACGTACGCAAAAACGATAACGTACTGGTGCACTAAAGCTCCAATAGAGAGCAAAGGCGATAGCGAACGTAACTTACAGCGTTGGTGGTTACGCACTCTGCGAACCTCTGTTATGGACCTGCATACATGCATATATGTGTTTGTGGTTCCGGCAACATTACTGTCGACAGTAGTTGTACCCACGAATCACGTGCACACGCAACCTTCCCTTGGATTAAAATCCCATTTAGCAGAGGCTCCGGAGCGAGACTCTTTTCAGTTCATCGCTCTTTCGGTGACGTCACATCTATCTCCAACAGCCACACTCGTGACGTTCATTGAAAGAGAGCAGTCGAGGTGGTTCTTTCAAACAGGACCCAAGAGTTCTACCAAACTAAACCTTTATTATACCTCCCGTGCTCCTCGTCTTCATCTAACCTCCGAGCCTAAGAGCCCAGTCCTCCCCTTTTCTCAACATCCTCCCGGGGCACGGGTCGTGCGATGTCCCCTTCCAAGCGGTGCAGCAATTGCACGGGACGTTGAAGAATGGCCTTGTCCAGCATGATCGCTCAGGCACGAACGACACCGTCGCGTCCGGGACTGGTCTGAGTTACGGGGCCGACCTTCCAGAGCAGCGTGGTCCTCTTTCGACGACCACATCTCCGATCCTCAGTTGAGTCTGCGGGTCACATCAAGCCATGTGCGCAGATCTCAGCTGGAAGAGGTATTCCTTACGCCGCCTGCTCCAGAACGAATTACTGGTGAAGACGCTCCTGTACTTTTGAGGTAGTGTCCCCCTGCGTCCAACCTCACCCGGTGTTGGGGTGGCAGTCAAGAGTTTTCCTACAAGGAAGTCTGCTGGAGTCTGCCTGAAGGGTTCAGGATGGCGGCCTCGGAATCCACGTACGTAAGCGGCCGACAATTCACTATGCATTCCACATGGCATAGGGCCGTTGTAAGCTCTTCAAACGTCAAATGGCACCTCCCTAGGCAACGCTCGAGGGAGTCCTTCACGCATCGGACAATCCTCTTACCACCCGCCCCACCAAGGTGATCTCTCGACAATAAACCCCCACTGGATCCCGGGTTTCGACACCAAATATGTTGCGAATCGGACCCAACAATTCATGACCAACAGTTCCAATTGTTTCTACCAAACTAAACCTTTATTATTTCTTCCGCGCTCCTAGTCTTCATCTAAGCCTTGAGAAAAAGAACCCTGTCCTCCTCTTTTCTCTACAGTGGTGTTGGTTCCTGCAGTCTGTTCCCTTCCCTCATCCTCCCTTCAACAGAACTCTCACGTCCAGCCTTCTGCCTACTGGATACAACCCAAAGACTGGTTACCGTTCGAGTGAAGGATGCAGCGTTTTTCTTTACGTAAGCGTAAACGTAATTTAGCATGTATAATGACGAGCAACGCTGTTCTGAGGTTTTTAATTATTTTTCGGAGTCCTTAGCTCTGGGATGCCTCAAGGACGACAGGTTCTTGACTGAGGGTCCGATATGTAGTCCCTGGGTAAAGTAGCATCACCGGAGGCTCCAGGTCTGAAAGTGAATGCCGCGTTAGTGCCTTCTGCAATACAAGTCGAAGGGGTGCTAACTTGTCGATATAAGGCCTACAAACAGACAGTGCCGCATGCCAACCACAGAATGGATTCCTGACGCACTTTGAGCATTCCCTGTAGCGATCGCTGCATGCATAAAGGGAATACTGCATGACAACATGCTCGGAAAAAACGTAGAGCGAATTGTGCTGCAAAGGTTACAGAACGTATTATGCGCCTTTATAAGAGCGGGGGGGGGGGGGGGGTTAAACAGAGAAAAAGAGCGTACCTCTTTGGATATGTCGATCTTCCAAATGGGTTCTTTGATAAAGGCTGGAAACGTGTCCACAAGTTCAGAGACATTATTTGTCTGCGGGTTCTTTTCAACTATTTGATAGATTATTCCATCGCCTGTAACGCAAAAGAGCATATACACGTGAAAACTCACCACCGCCTCTGTCTACCCAGTTACATGGTGTCAAACAGAGAACAACTCTGGCTTATCGGGAATTAGGCTACGTTCCTAAACAAGCGATTTTGAGAGCAAGGAAACGCCACGCTCCTCGCTCGACTGTTCCCAAACCAGCGATCCACCCAGCGCGAGCGTGAAAAATCGGCAAAGCGAGCGAAAAATCACCACCTCGCTGATATCTGCGGCACCCAGATGGAAGATTGCACGCATTGTAAAGCCACGCTTCTCCGACTCAACAGTGACACCCCTCTTCAGGTGGAATAAATATCTTTTGCAGGAATCCAATGTGAAATATGTATACTCCACTGACATATTTCTGACAGACACGATTCTGATATTTAGTCTGTAGAGGCTACTCACGGTCACCAGTGTAGATGACAGAATAGGATGTTCCACCAACCTTCACCTTAACGACGGCAATAGCCACCATCTGACCGCTGACATAAGAAGCATCACCCTGGATAACAGTTGCGAGTAGGGGATGGTCATCAATGAAGGAGACCACGTCCACAGGCAGCGTTCGCGAATCGCTGACGCACTGTCCTGGACGCGGCTGGGGGACATCAGCTTCATCTACATCAATCCACTTCCCATCTGGGTAAATTGTCGGGTCCGGTGGTTTCAGGAATGTCCCGTTGAATGCATCAGTAATATTGGATAGTTGGAACGAACAAATCGCAAATTCGCCGCTGGAAATCAAAAGCGTTGGTTGCCTTTAGGGTATGTTGAAATGTTTGGAAAGACACTTCATGAATTATATAGGAAGGACAAAAATGTCAGGGCGATTAATGTAATTAATGCGACGACAATGCGTTATCATTCGTCTTACTTCTACTTTCTTCTCATGTAGAATACATACCTAGACCACACCACACGAGCCCCCCCCACACCAAGCCACATACAGACATGACACAGATGACATACGCTACACGACATGATACACAAACTCAGCCGCTCGCAAAACTCGCAGAAGGTACGAGACACGTCCCGAAACAGCCAGAGACGAGGTGCAACTGACGACAGCTCAAGATCCTGCTGCCGTCGCTCCGCACTTCCACGTGACGGACACCAGGGTGACCCTGCTACAACGCTGACTTCTCTTCGAAATGGGGCTTCTAATGCCGACGCATTACGAATGTTGAGGAGATTCCTCAGTCGTGTCTTCAGTAGCTTTGGTAGCGTCAAAGACGCTACTGAGGAATTTCCACAACTTTCGGGCCTTACCCTCCACGTATCTCGCATGATTTCAGTGATGGTAGCATATTGATTTTGCATACCAGTGATACTGGACAGGTAACAGGAGTATACTAGCAACACTAGTATAGCAGACCATAGTACGATTGCTATAGAACATACCAGCCGCTGGCGCCAGATGTTGGCATTGTTTTTCTGTTAGCTGCTTATCTACTGGTATTGCTATTCTGCTAGACATATGCGGTGCCAGATACAACAATACCAGCATCAGGTATGCGAATGTATCTTTATCATTATACGTGTCTGGTATGCGAGACAAATCAGCAGGTGTCGCTGATAAATGACAACGACATATCGGACGTATACCATAATATGTATTGAATATAATAAATGTGTTACTGTGTCAGAGGAAGTATGCCGGTGAAAGTATGATGTCAGTCACCGTCAGGACACAGCTACGTATAATATGTAGTTTCTTCTCACAGATCTCTATTTGCCCGTGTCGATTTAATTTACTAATCTATTCTATATAAATGTTATTAAGATAGGCTTTAGGGCTGCATTTGTGGGCGGTTCTATCAACATCACCACCAGCAATGGGGCACGAGTAACGCCCCTGGCGAATACGAATGCAAGAAAACGAGTACGGAATACGGGGCCATACGGCTGTAAGAGATGAACAAACACCTGCGCAACCTCCTCTCCGGCCCGAACAGAAGCAAAGCAACGTAAGGGCACAAATAGAGCTCATTACAAAAATGTACAAAAGTGCACCGCCTTAATTTTTCACGCCTACTGCTCTTCTTCATGATTTTTTTTACCTTAGTCAGTTATTATTACATTGTCCATACATTCATATTCATTTGCACTTTAGAAGGGTTCCAGTGTGAGCATCCCTGCCAGTGTGCGGTGTATCTTCATTGATATCCTCGATATCAATGCTCGTATATCTGCAAGTCTGGTATGATATTACATCCATATCAGACATGTAATCCTCAAATACTAGTATGATGAAGGAACGAATAACCGAGAGACACGGGATCGATCAAATACTAGTATGTCAGGTGTCTATATCAGGCAGTTCAAGTGCTGGTACTGCATTGCTGATACCACTTGTATGCATACCAGATTTCGAGTAGGGATGGTGCCACATATTTCTGCCCTCGAGCATTTCGATTGAGTCCCCACAATTCGCAAGGTATACGTCATGGGGGCATGATCGGGAGACACATGCACTTTCTGGTTGTATTCTTTTAGAAGCATATAACTTGTGTGTATGTGACGCAGAACTTGCACATTCAAGTCATATCTTGAACCCATATGGAGACCTCCTTGCTTTCTAATCGTATTCCACGAATACACATACGGTCGTACCCATTTGTCTGTTGTTGCCATTTTACCGGTCCGCCAGCCCATCCGCCGCCATTAGCAAAGGATCGCACTTCCGAAGCGTGCTCAATATTCGGTCATTTGAAAACGCAATCAATACTAAAGCGAATCAGCTGGATTGTGCGCAGTCCTTCGTAGCAAATCAAATTTCAGCTACTCACGTGAATCGGTTGCTGAAGATGCCGTAAATAATGTCTTCCCCGGGAATGTTATAAATACCTTCTGGAGTATAAATCTTTAAGTAGTCTGAAGGAGCACTTTAATGTGGCCTAACACCTACCGAGAAAATCGAAGTATTTGACATGCGCCTCGGCCAATACACAAGTGAGCCGAACTTTGAGGAATGATGTCCAGGAATTGGCTTGTCCGCCGCCTCTATCATTCTGCACAAAGCAACAGCAAAATAAGCATTTACCAAAAGAGATGAGGCAGCTTGTCCCCTGTTGTGTGCACCTAAAGGTACAGGAGCGTTGTTCTGGAAAGCCGATCAAACGGATCATAGCCAACCAAGTATTATCATTCGCCCTCCTGAAATTCAAAATCAGGAGACATACGCCACAGCTGTACGCCACTCAAAGAGCGACAGCACTCACTGCATCAGGCTCACGTGTGTTCCTTCTGTTCCTCTCGTTCTTTGCGTATTTTTGGCAGGTACAGCTTGGGACAAAAGTTTACGGAACACCGGGGTGTCGCATTTCTCCAATGGTGCGACAACCTAGCAGCAAACAGGAGGGGATACACATACTGGGAGGTGGATAGAATAGCCGGCCACCCGTTTCTTATTCGATCTCTTCCTGAAAGCTAACGGGGGACCGCTCCAATGAAGCAATACGCCGTGTTCCATAAACTTTTGTCCCAGGCTGTACTCAAAACGTCTTCACAAAGCGCTTCCGTGTCTCCTTCCGCGCCTCAAAGCGCCTTCCGTGTGTGTTGTCATTGTCTGATTTTAGCTTGGCAGGTACGTTGGAAAAATGTTACGCGCGTTTTTATAAACAGAAGTATATTGCAGAGTACTGAGCAAAATGGCACGTCACCTTCAGTATTCGTACCAAGGAAATAAAACTCATCCAAACGCTTGAAACTGAGTTCACTGACCCAAGTCTCAGAGTTCACTGACCCAAGACTCAGAGTTCACGATTGCTGTACGTGAGGTCCCCAAGTCAGATGTAGTCCACAACCCAAGTAAGCGGTTGGGAAAAGGTCGGATGACAAGTAGCCAACGTTGGCGCAATGTTGCATAGTGACACAAAAAGCAGCAGCAAGGAAAGGACGTTACCGTCATGGTGAGTTCATACGACAAGTAATTCATCGTTATTTCAGTGCACGAATCGAATTAAACACCTCGCCCTTCATTTTGATTGACAGGTGAACAGGACCCTCGAATTTGTGGAAGCTCGCGAAACAGCCTATGTATAGTGTTCTCCCTCAGGAAAGAAATGCAATTAAAGCCGTGCACCACCCGCGAATGGAAGCGAATATGACCAGCCTGGGAGACATGCTGTCGCCCGCGCCGCCGGCTGCCCGAGGGCACTTGGCGCTAACTTTACGAATATGCTTTGACCACAACAACTTCTGTGTTTTCTATATGTATCGATTTCTTTTTTTATTTTTAGTTAATTTGAAGTCAGTCTTTACCAGGCTAACGAAAGGCAGGCTAGGGCGTTTGGCCAGGGCGTACTTTTTGCTCATTTTTCGTGAAACACACTGTAGAGACATCCTCGTATTTTCCATGCTATAAACAGTGTCGGAGCAGAAGCGGAGTTGTAAGGGCAATGAAACAATGAATGAAAGGGCCGGCGTGCAGCTTTGGTATGTATAGTGTCCACAAACAGCTATACACTGAAAAGATGCGCATGGGACAATTGTAAAACCTGTGTCTGAACAACAATGGAAATATGTCAGTACAAGTCCGGTGCAGAGGAATGATATCGCCTTTTCAATTTTCAAAAAAGCGGGAGGGCAAATGGTAACACTCGATCGGCTGTGATGTAGGTATGGCCTACTTCTTCCACTACTTCTACAGCAGTTTAACTATAACTACTAACTACTTCGCGATGGAGTAGTTTAACTAGTAGCTCAACAATTTTTCAGGGGACCAGTTAAAACTACTACTTCTTTAGCTACTGCAATGTATTTTAACTACATCTATAACTAGAAGATACGAAGGCAGAAAAATATGCGATGTGAAGTTGCCGGTGGTGAGTAAATCAAAGAGTGATATTAAACGGTAGGAGCAACTTATTTATTTACACATGGTAACGAGACTTTCGTGCACGAGACTGCACTTCTTCATGTTACCATGTGTAAATAAATAAGTTGCTCCCACCGTTTAATATCACTCTTTGATTTACATCTATAACTACTTAATGTTGTCCATCAACACCAATCCCTTGTAGTGTTCTTGGACACCCAAAATATGATGTTTATTTAATGAGATTTAAAATATACTCTCGTGCATACGTCGGTTAATTCACATACTGTCGTAAAATCCACTGCCTGTCTCTTCTCTATTATGCGCTGACAAAAGAGCTTGCTGTGGAAATGTTTTCTATGGAGTGAAAGCTTCCGCTATAAGGGTACGTACAACATAAGACGGACCATGTAACGAGATTTACCCTCAAGTTCCTTCCGTTACAGATCAATGCGCCACGGGTGCGGATTGCGCCACTGTGGACCGTAAGATGTTTTCGCTTAGCCACGATGATCGATCACGTAGCCATCCTACGCGGTTTCAAGGCAAATTCATGCAAATGAGGCTTCACTAGACAAGCCTTATAAGTGAAGATTTAGTACACATGCACGGCACAATTGCTCTGCACCTCCGTACTCATCAAACAAGTAGCTCAAGGTAAAAGTCGGGAGCACAATCGTGTCGTAAAGCTTGCGGCAAAATCTGAAGTAGTTGGCGTCTGTGGTAACCTAACTACTGCAGTTAACTACCCGAAATAGTAGTTTATCTAGTAGTTGCACACTACATTTCTGCAAGTAGTTGATAACTACTTTTTAACTACAATTGGGTAGTTTAACTACTGGCCATCACTGCTATTTCCATACTGCATTTTGACAACAGGAGCACTCGAGCTGGAATTTGGTATACACAGACTTTTTTTTCTTTTTCTTGCAGACCGTGCAGAAGACTCTACAGAATGCCAGCAAGTTGCAGACACAGCAGAGCAGGCTGGAAGAGCACCTTCGACGTTCCTGCAGCTGCTGGATTTGGATGATGTTAGGAGTCGTCTGCATAGTGTTTCTCAACATGGTTGTTTCCATGCGCGTCTTTCCAAAACGGTTGTGACGCTTGCGATTGTATGTAAATATATTGTCCAACCCATGCCAGTTGCCACTACATTTCTGCAAGTAGTTGATAACTTTTTAACTACAATCAGGTAGTCTAGTAGTTTAACTACATGTACACTCTAAGAAAAAAAGGTATGATTTTCTACCCATTTCGGTAGAGCTGCATTTGCCCAACCACATTTCTACTCCAACCAGTTTTACCTTTTGGATATAACTGCAGAGTAGAAACAAAATACAGAGTAGAATGTGTACTTCTACCAACTTGGGTAGGAAATTCTACAATTTTCTCTTAGAGAAAACGTGAGAGAGAGAGGAGGAAGGGAAAGGGACGCCGCCGCTTTACCCGCGGGGGAGAAGTCGCGTGCAACTTTACTACTGGCCATCACTGGGTATTTCATTCACTATCCGCTGCGTTGTCGCTGTATTTCTGGGCGCGCGCCAGCCTGCGGGACCAGGGCAGCCCTACCTTGCACAGACGAGCGATACGTGAATACACCTTTCTGACCAAAGATGATTTAGATCCTGTTTCTAGCGGAACCTCGTGGAAGAATATGTATACGTGCTCTCCAATCGCAAACATCCCTCTGAACTCTGCCTCTGGAAGAGAAAGAGCTGGTATTATCCATGATGAGCCATCTGCGGGTATGCCCGCAGACTCATCTTTAGAATCCAGTCTTACTAAAGTAGATTTGCATCGAAGCTGCAGGAAACGTTACATGCCCACGAACATGATTAGAACATGAGCGCACGAAATTCTTTCCGTGTCTTGTATTGGTTGGATTTTGCAAGCGGGCCAATTTGTCTTTTTGTAAAGATATCGGGGACACATGCCGTTACTCAACAATTAAAGAGGCAATTAAGTGAAAAGGAACGGGATGTATTCGTTGCATCGTTCGCGATCGATGAGGTGCACAAAGGGCGATGCGGATAGGGCGCGGAGTCTTATCGGAGGCGGCCTCTTGAGTATACTCGCACTAGTACGCAAATATGTGCTTTCTGTGTGTTCGTACCAAGGAATACACTCTTTCACTTTTCACTCACTTTTTCACACTTTTAAAGGTGTGCGCTATGCACATTCAATCTGGTTGCGCAACATTGCATCTCCAGGATGACATTCTACAAAATTCGGAAAGCATTACTAAAGATCAAGTGTCAGTGCAAATCTTGCTTTCATTATGTCTTGGATATCGTAGGTACGAGCTAATGCATATATGCATCGCTATCGATAATCGAGCACGCGCAAGTGTCTACAATACTGCTGCACAATATTGAGATGTTGCAAGAATGAATTTTTGGAGGACGGGCAACACTCGAGTAAAGAAAATTTGTGCGAAACCGTGCTCCATTATGATGTTCCCAAAATTACACCTAAAAAGGCGTGCGCCATGCACGCTATTACACCTTTAAAGGTGATTTAGAGTGTACGACCTTTTTAACGTATGTAAGATTAGTCATAGATCATTAGTCATAGTCATTAGATGTGTGCATACCTTTCATGAAGAGTTCAGCACCATGTGTCGAAATCACATCAAGGTCGGTCTGATACGATGTGGATGATGTATCATTCCTTATAAGTCGTGTCCTCAATATTGTTTGCTTATTCGCGTTGCCCTCAGTAGCCGTCGCGGTGAACAGGTCAGTACCTGTGTTGCAACGGAGAGTCGAGTAAGATGTTACATTCAGAAATATACCGAGAGGAGTATCTATTACTGTCTCCTGTATAAGGCTGACTACTGGAGCGGAGCACAACGCTGTTCCAATCAACTCCCTCTTAGGATGAGCCGTTATTTGTTGCCCAGTACACTGTCGAACGAAACTCACCAACCCACAGACCGAGATCCTGGCAAAAATATTCGGAAGAGCATATGCCCTCAGCCTGATGAGGCAGTGTGGTCAACAGGTCCGGAACCACCGTGAAAGCGTCAGCCTAGAAAACATTTGCTTCACATCGTTAAAGAGGCATGCGGGATCACAAAGGACATATATCGCCTGAGACTAACAGCTCTCGGGAATGCCAGATAGTCCGCTAACCGTGACGCCGCAATGTCAGGACGTCCTGCTGACCTACCAGCAAGTCATCCCGAACGACATTGTTCTCTCCTTTGTCACAAAAAGCACCCCCCCTTTCCCATAGAGCAGGAGCGTAATGGTTGGCCCACCAGCGTCTTGTTTAGTCTTGTCTTGTCGTCTGTTTCAGTGCTGTGAATGCGCACTTGCCCTCTTTGTACCCTTTCTGTATTTTCCCGTTTAGGGCGTTTCCGCGCCAACTAGAGCATCATGTGCAACAGGGTCACTGAGTTCTTGTTGGCGATGGTATACCATGCTCCGCGTTTCTGGAAACACGTGTGCAGGAGCGAGCGTTTTGCGGTCCAGGGAGCTGCACAACGCTAATCTGCCTTGATGTTCAATTATAACAGTGTGCCTTAGGGTCTGACTCTTTCGGGATAAATGCCTTTAGCGGGTGCGGGAGAAATCGGACTCTATTGATGGAATCGAGCATTGTCCTGTTTCTTTTTTTCAATCTTGGTGTTCGGCAAACGACCCTCACCTGCACCGCATATTTGTCAAGGTACCTCGCTGTTTATAAGTAACAGCACCACAAGTCGCAGCATCAAACGCACTTCGCATACTTATTGTCCAAATTGGTCCTAGACTGATTCGGCAGGGTATAATTGGGGTGAATCGGGCTTAACCCAGAAAAGTCACACCCTATAAGTAGAATGCATTTATCTAGCGGTCTATTGATGGAAAGGCGACATAATGCATGCACCACACACGGTATACATTTCCTTAAATGAAATGATAACCCTTACGTATACTTCGAAATGCGCCGGACTGCGAGCGTTGCTGCCACAGACTAACAACGTGCTTCCTTCTTTCAATGGCAGAATGAACTTGATGTAGTTGTGGCACACCTTCTGTATAGGGTAACAAGAAACTGTAAACAGCATATCCTAAATCTCCCATTCTCAAGTCGTCATCATGCCCGTTCCACTAAACCAACACACAGAAAAATAACAGTTATAGCTCGGCTTGACTTGTCCGTTCCTCAAAAGTAAGACGCCATGAGATCCTTAACCATCCTTTCGTTCTGGAAGATAGGGAAGGTTCGAAGAAGGGTTCTTGCACTCTCAAGAATTCTCGAATAACGGTTATTTTTCGTTGTGCATACTACGTAAAAGGGACCACCCTCTGATGGTTGTGGCAAGACTTGGAATGCACGTGCGCGCCATACAATTTACCACATTTCAGCCAGTTAGTACCATTCATAGCCCGGGACGCAACCCTTTTAATGCAACTATGCTGATGCAAGGCTCGATTTTATCTCGGCGCGCAAGTTACGCATTAGTTATTCACAACTGCATTAAAGCTTTTTCTTTTTCGGAAGGGGGAGGGAGCAACAATCAGTCCCTTTTTTGGACCTAACGCAAGGGTTTATGCGCACTATTTGCTTCGCTTCTGGGTAAATGTCAGGGTCAGAGGACTACTGTAAGGAGTAACTTATCGAGAGACCGAAAGCTCTCAATTGCTCCGTGATTCGCTCAGTTTTTTACTCCTGCACTCCTTTCTATTATGAGCAAAAGTACACTTGCCTCTTGTTGGAGTTGCCCTAGGCAGTTGCTACGGGATGGCCCATCGGCGGACTTTGTTAAACCCTTAAAAACGCAACACAATTTAAGTAAGCCTTTTTTTTTAATCTTAGACGTGCTCCTCACCGAACCCCACAGTATAAGAGCAGCAAAGCAAACACACAATAGACATAGGAACACAGCTGGTGAGAACTATTCGTGGTAAAGATGGAGCGCACTGGATATTGCTAGTTATATACAAGCACTTTGAAATGAAACTTACCCCGCACACGGTATCGTTGATGTTATTTAGTGGTAACTTGTACAACGTGTCTCTGCAATTATAATCTCGATAGAAAAAAGAAAGAAGGTAGGATAAAGGAAAACTTACTTGGCACCGATAATGAGAAAGCCCCTTCGGCGATCCATGTAGTAGGTGTAGTAATACGCTGGATCGCAAGTAAATGTATTGAATTCAGCTGAAAAAAGAACATGCATAGATGAACTATACTGTTCCCACGCGCATGGGCCGTGGAAGGCTGGTAGAACCTTGCTCACATTGGTGATAATTTGACAGCTAATGTCCAGAGGATGTTACTATGATGCCAAAAGGACCTACAACTCCTACTATCACTACTACTGCCACTACCCCTACCGCTACTACTGAGGCAAAGAAGGAAAGCTCTCGCAAAATGTCTAAAATTATACACTTACGTATGGCAGGTGGTCCAGGAGTAGATGCGTTGCCAGTACCAGGGGATACCGTAGTAACGTTTGTGGGCTGAACTGTTGATGGTTCCGTTGGTGAGACTATAGCAAGTTGAAGATGTGTTGGTTACACGTTATCTTGTATACTACGTAAACGCGTCCTGCGTATTTCATTTAATCCACGATTTCATTTAACGTCCAGACAAAGAATTTATGGACAACAATAACAACAAGTCAATGGTTTGAAGTCTAGGTCGAAGTCTAGCGCCTTGCGCTGTTTCTCCTCCACTTGCGTCAAGTTGCGTTAATATGCCCAGTTCTCCACCCTAATGTACGTATTTCAATATTTAAAGTCGGTCTTGATTCATGTTTAGATCTACACTCTTAAAAATGAACTTCACCGCATAGCACGCTCCTAGCCAACCATCATCTCGAATGATATCGTTATCTGCCCTGATTTGCTGAAAACGGGGGGCGTACGCCATTTTTGTGACAATTATGAACAGCATAAGTGTCACAAAAAAGGCGTACGCCTCCCGTTTTCAGCAAATCAGGGAAGATAACGATATCATTCGAGATGATGGTTGGCTAGGAGCGTGCTATGCGGTGAAGTTCATTTTCAAGAGTGTAGCTCAATAATAACAAATGCTGACTGTAGATGTCGCATAACTTATTATGATTTGTGTGCATAGATATGCTGATCAGCGAATCTCGTGGCGCCTTTGTCTCCCGCTCACAAGTCACGGACAAATTCCTTGTTCTGCGCAGCCAGGAGTCGGACACATGCAGCCCCCCTGCAGCACGTCGACTAAACGACCTAGAAGAAATCATAGCCCTCAGCAACACTATCACTCGTTGACAGGAACTACCGAACAACAGAAACTTCGTTACGTGGGCAGTTACAAAGCTACGTCCCTATTCGCGCACGAGATACGTTTCCGAGAGGTCATAGCCCGTTACTCGTTTTGTTAACTGACAGATCACCATGGGTGATGATGACATGATGACATGATCTTGGGCAACACAGTGGAGATCTAAACCGAGCGTACGACCACACCTCCGGACGTACTCAGGAGGTCGTCCACCGCCGTTCCCTGCAGCTGTCCCTACAAGCAGAACCCGTAAAATAGACCTCTCCCTGTTTGTAAAGAAATGACGTAGAGTCCGACAGCGCCACCTATTTGGTAGCGTTGAAATATGCTCAAAGCTATGGGGGGAGGAGGCGAACAAGGTCGCGCCCGAAAGCCACGGTCTTGAGGGGGTTAGTGCACCCTGTATTATCCATACTACCCATCTCCATGACCCACTGATTCACGAGTCACTTATGCGATGCGGCACAAACTTCACGCATTCCAAACGTTTTTTCAAGCATAAGTGTATAGCGCTACCTGACATAGTCGACGATGGAATTGGCACTGGGAACTCTGTGGATCTCGTGGGTGGCTCATCCGGCCGGCGTCGCAGAAACAAAATCGCCGCGCCACCTGCAACTATGACGAACCCGAACAGAGCTGCAGCGGTAAGAATCCGAGTTGTTTCCTCCGATTCGTCTTCGTGGGCTGCTCCTCCGTGGTGCGGTTCGGACTCGTCTAAGGCCCTTTCCGACTCCATGCCTCCCATTGACGCCTGGACGTTCTTCTTCTGCTCCTGCTTCTTCCACTTCGTGTCTGGACGTTTCTCGTGGTCTCGAGCTATGCTGCCACAACAGCGGGACAGCGTGTGCTTAGTGTCCGTCACGATGCGGACGGTGGTACAAGCGTTCAATACGAGGGATATCGTGAGAAGATTACAGATTTGGATCGCAGTAGGTTTGATGTTATGCGACAAATCGGGTCATGTACCTGAAGCATCCCACGAAAAAAAAAAAAAGAAGAAGTGAATCATAGGAGCCCTGAGACGCCTGCTTCTTGAAGAAGCTTGTCCTTTTTCTACTTCATCAGACCGTGAACAGAAGTAGAATAATGTTGAGATGCCGCCAAAAGACAGGGAAATTAGAGATTAGACAAGTAGCGTAGAGGGCAGAACTTCTATACATAACTTCCACTACGTTACCTGTCCGTCTCTTCTGACTGCATATCAACTTTATAATCCGATACCAGCTACCCATCTTGCACCACTCCTGAAATGTAAGCCGGGTGCTGTTTATCGCCACACTCTAAAAACAGAACTTCACCGCATAGCACGCTGTACGCCAACCATTGATGATATGGTTATCGTTTCTGATTTGAAGAGAGGGGACGTACGCCTTTTGGTGGCAATTTGGATATATGAAAATTGCCGCAAAAAGGCGTACGCCCCACTCTCCCTTCGAATCAGAAGCGATAACCCTATCATTCTTCGGAATGGTTGGCGCACAGCGTGCTATGCGGTGAAGTTCTGTTTTTAGAGAGCACATAATGCATGCTTGTATCCTTCTACAATCATGATTAAAAGCGTTAAAAACCCCAGTGCCGGGGAGCTAAAAAGACAGACACATACACATTGCACTGACTAGCGAATCAAAATCTTTATTATCTTTCAAAGCCCACTTAAACCTGATCTTCTCGGATTCAGCTCCGCCTTCTTCTCAAGATTGTCGCTCCTCCAACTGGTCTGCCTGATCACGTGCTCTAACAAGGCCTTGTTGTTTCTTCCTATCAATAACTGAAAGATCTTTATCACCACCCCTGAACCCTTTTTGATATCCTTCTATAGCACGGCCGTTGCGTCCTACTAGCAATTTACGAGGGGTGTGTCAAACCGGGAGTTTTCATTTTCCACAAAAGTAAAATTAACTTACAGGCGAGAAATTTGTTTGATTTTTCAACGTAACCTCCAGCTGCACTAATGCAATTGTCCCAGCGTTTTAGGGGGGCTTGGATGCCAGCAGCGTAGAAATCCTTGCCGGCGCGTAGCAGCCATGCTCGGACCGCATTCCCGACCTCGTCATCGCACCTTAGCTCTTGGGAGATTTCCAATCTTCTCTGCCGGTCAAACACGGAGAGCTGCCTCGGGACCCAACTCTCCGAAACTGGAGGTGTTCATGAATGATAGTGTTCGACGTTCTTACAGAAAGGTCCGTCTTTCGAGCCAGTTCGAGATATTTTATCCGTCGGTCCTTGAGGATCAGGCGCTCCACAAGTTGGATGTTCTCAGGAACTCTGACATTGGGCTCTGACCCACACGGGATCGTCCTATACTGGTGTACGGCCGTCTCGGATGCCGTTTGCACCACTCAAACGCTTTGCTGCGGCTAAATGTATCGTGGCCATACTGAGCCTGAAGTCTTCTGTGAATTTCAGATGACTTTACGCCTTCATTCACGAGAAACTTCATGACAATTCGCTGTTCGATGTGCGCGCTCACCTCGTTGTCGGCCATCTTGTCCAGCACGTGTTTTGCACAGACTTTGGACCACCACGTGGTGAACGCGGAGGCCTGTCGCCTCTGAAAGTGACGAAAAAGAAGTAGCGCAAGCCATTTGTAGACTCCGTACTACTACGTGCCATTCGGCTTCTAGGCTGTGTTGTTGACGGTCTAGCTCCTGGTCTTTTGGCGCCTCGCTCTGGTAAGGCGTCGCTCTCTCTTTTTTCGGTTGCAACTGCCCCCGAAGAACTTCCTGTGCCGTTGCGGTCGCCGGCTTTCAGCTGGCGTGACGACTTCTATACATCCCTGGCTTCTCTACTTTCCACTGAGACAGGGTCAGCAGGCGTGGTAGGGGCCTCGTCACGCTTGCTAGCTCTGCCCTCCCACTTTCATCTGCCCTCGCCTCATCATCATGTACCACACTTGTTGTAGTCCGGCTCGGCGCTCCAGGGGAGCTCCCCTTTTTGTTGCTAATGCGTATTGCCCCGGCGACTTCGCCGACGAGGCTGTCTTTGATACCGCCTTTGCTTCTTGCTCGTCCGATCTCGTCCTGTTGGGCTACTTCAATTCCCACCGTATTGCATGGGACTCTCGAACTGACCCCCGTGGCCTGCGTTTGTACTCCTGGGTCAAGCAAACTCCTTTGCAAACTCCCAGCAAACTCCCAACTCGCGGCACCCAACGTTCTTCCGCAACAGCCAATCATCCTCCATTGACCTTTCCTTCTCTGGTCGCTGTCTCATCTCCTCCTGGCTCCCACTCCACATTGGTTGCAATAGTGACTATGTGCCTCTTCTCTTCACGATTGACTCCGTCTTGTTCTCAGCTGCCCCATGTGCTCAGCGTGTGTCATTTGTCCGGTTATCCTCCCAGGTGGCCTACCTCAATCAGCACCTTCCGCAGGACGTGCGTGACATTGCCTCCGGCTCCCTGTTCCTCTCGGCCGTCGCGGAGTCCTGCCGCGTCCTTCTCCTGCGTGAAGCACACTACTTGCCCGCTCCCCGTCTGGTGGAATGCTTCCTGTGCCCGTTCTCTCCGCCTGCGCAAAGCTGCCTGGAAGAAGCTCCGCCCCAACTCCTGCCCTCTGAACTGGGTTGCTTACAAGCGCCTCAACGCTTCCTTCAAGCTCGCCATTCTCAAGGCTAAATCTGAGTACTTTTCTTCTCTACATTCCCATGTGTCATTTCCCGTGCGCCGCGGCTCCCTGTATTGTCTCCTTCGTCGTGCTCGCTCCAATCAGCGCCCCTTCCAAGATCTTTCCGTCGCCCCCGACATATGCTCCCTCCTGGATGAGCGCGTCCGGGATCTCGAGACCCGCTTTACGAACACGTTGCCGTAGCACCCTCTTACTTTCCAGTTGTCCGCTCCCAACGGGTATGTCCCTGCTACCTTTGACGACCCCGATCCCCACATCCGGGCACTCCGCCCCTCTGCTCCCGGCAACGACAAAGTGACTGTCCGACCTCTCAAGTCTGTGTGGTCCTCCCACCCGTCCCTTCTCGTGGGGATTGTCAATGATTCCTGTTCAGTGGAAGCTCCCAAGAGTGGTCCTTATCCGCAAGAATCCCCTTGGTGGGTGCCCCGCCGATAACCTCCGTCCCATTGCCCTTACATCCCTGCTTGCCAAGCTCGTGGAACGTGTCGTCTTTTCTCGCATCTCGCTGCTGCTAACCACCAGCAACATCCTGTCCCCTGTTCAGATAGGCTTCCGCGCCGGCTTCTCGATCAGGTTTGCGCACCCCATCCTTGACGTCAATCTCTGCAGGGCAAGGATGAGGTCCGAGTTTGCTGCTCTTGTCACCCTAGACATCCCCAAGGCGTTTGATTCGGTGAGTACTCGCTGCTCTTGCGATCCCTTCAATCCACCCCTATTCCGGCATACCTTTTAGCCTGGATCCAGTCCTTCCTCAGCGACAGGCAATTCTATTGTACTGACTGTGCCTTCTCCTCCCGTTGCTGCAGCCAGACAAGGGGTGTGCCGCAGGGTTGCATCATGTCCCTCTCCTTTTCAACTTATTGTTTAACTCAACTTATTGGTCTGCCCACTCACCCGCGCATCGTCACCTTGGTCTACGCCGACGACATCGCCTTTCTGGCCGCTGCCTCGTCTCCATCTGAGCTACAGTCGGTTCTTCAGTCTTACCTCGATGCTATCTGCGCCTGGCTGTCCAGTGACTCTGTGTCCCCTTTCCGTACGCGAGTTCGTCATAGCTTGGATCCCTGGACATGCTGGGATTGCGCAAAACGAGGCTGTGGATGCCCTCGCTAAAGCATCGCTCTTCTCTTCGACTCTCGCAGGTATTCCGCTTCTCTCGCCCGTCTTGCTCGCAATGTTTTCCCGCTTTGACCTCCTTTCCCGCTGCCACCTTAACTCCCGGCCCCCGCTCTCTGACCCCGCCTATTCCCGTCTCTCTTGGGCAACACTTTTCGCGCCGTCCCGGCGCCTCAAGTGCCTCCTCACTCTGTTCCGCTGCGGTGTTCCTGCCTGGCGCCAAGTCAGTCCTGCGTCAACTGCCTCGTCCAATCGTCTTTGGGCTGCGTGCCACTTCCTCTTGGCACTCGCTCACTCACGCTCCGGAGAAATGCGTACTGCGGATAATTTGGACCATCTGGGGTTCACGACGCCACAAATCTCCGACACACGCTGCTGGAAGCAACGTTTACCTCCCCCACATTGCTACTGCCCCCGGCCGGGATCGAACCCGCAATTTTGAGCTCAGCGAGCCACCACGCTACGGACTGAGCTACCGAGGGCTGCGCTCTTATTTTCGCAACATCTTGACAATTTTCGCAAAAACGCGTACGCCACCCGTTATCTACAAATCGGGAGAGGAAACGATATCCTTCCTGATGACATATGGCTAGAAGCGCGCTGTGCAGTCGAAGTTATTTCTCTTGGGAGGTTACCCCGGTTCAAATCCGGGCGCTGGCTGCACTGCCCGAATGTTTTCCCTGGGTTTTCCTTAGATGTTTTAGGTCAAAATGTCGGTACAGTTCCTTGTGAAGCCGGCCCAGGATGCACAATCCCCCATGTGACACTCGTGACGTTGTCCGCCATAGCCTGGTCGTCCATGGCAACGTTCTTAGAGTAGGTGCCTATACTCCGATTCTGGTCTACGGCAAGAGTTCACCACCACCATCTTTTCCCCTTGGTGTGCCATACAACCGAATGCAGTCGGCCACAGATCAATGGGTCGGTGCAGCTCCCGTGACTCAGTGGTTACTAGGAGATACCCGGGTTCGAATCCATGTGCCGGCTGTGCTCTCTGGGGTTCTTTCTGTTCACGAGTGTGTGGCGTGTACCTCGGGAGACAAGCAAGTACAACTAGACTGACTGTCGTTGTCAGAATGAATGCGAAAGCGCGCTGGCACGCAGAAGCGGCCCCGTGAGCTCGCGTCATATTTATTGCGCTCGTAGTCGATGGGCGATGCTGACAGGCGGCTGCTACAAGTGATTTAGCCGGGAGACCTTCTTGAAGCATGTGTTTCATGAGGGTCGAGGGTAACTAGGGTCTAGGAGCGTGCTATGCGGTGAAGTTCATTTCTGAGAGTGTAGGAGACGCTTTGGTGTTCCTTCTCTTTCTCTACCCGACTGCATTTGCGGCGCATTCGTCGTCATCTATGGTAAGAGCACGCTATCTCACCTATACGTAACGAGAGAACCGCCAGCGCTGTTTACCAGTGGCTTTCAGAAGGATTACCAAAGACTCTTGGGGGGGGGGGGGGCTGTTCGAAATCTTTCGTCGCCCCATCGCGTGAGCCAGCCGGATAGCTGATCCGAAGAGCGCATTGGTACACCGCTCCGCGCAAGAAATATGTAAACTCAAATCTATCAAGACAGGCGCTGCCCTCCACTGACTGCGCAGAAGCTATGACGCCATAAGTCGTCCCTCTCCTCCTTGTTGCAGCCCGATAACGAGTATAAAGTTTGTTTTTCTATTTCTTTTCTTCTTGTTTCTCGTAAAAAAAATTACATGCACCGAAATGGTGTTCGGCATGCTGTTACATGTTGTTCGGCAAAACGACGCATATACTTTCTGCAGATGCCCGATTTGGATGGCCCTCTGTACTGCTTATGTCAGAAGATATCCCCCGGCGACTCAAGAGCACACGTGCGCTGGAGCCCGTAACAAATAGGCATGTCAGAAGGCTGAAGAAGAGAGGAAAAGAAAATCAAGGAATGCTCAAGATTAGATATCTGAAGTCAGGGTGGCTACGAATTACGGAAAAATTCGAATTATTTATCCGTCAGGAAGATGTTTCTCTGATGCATGTGGAACCATGCACTTATCTCTACCGCTTCAATGATTTCTCTTCTTTTTGAGTGCAGTCGAAGATCGGAGTGCAGAGACAGCTCCTGCAGATCAAGGAAGCTATACGCATGGGTTGAAAAGACGACGACTGAACACATTGATGTGAAGTCGTGGTGGCACGATCATTGGTTCCCTCAAATAACATAAGCTGAGAACCACTGGTCTGGACTCTACACCGAGTGTCCTGCATCTCTTGAGCATCCTTATTTCCATCCATGTTATCCCACTCCCTTGTATGTATGCACGTATTTTTGATTCCGTGTTAGCGCCGCGAAGCGGCTGTGGCTATGAGCGGCGTACAGATATGAACAGATGGAGTGAGGACAGCAGGAAGGAATGGGGGACAGGGGAATTAGTGTTCCTCCTGGGCACACTTCAGGGGGAACTGTGCCGACATTCGTGTGCAATGTCTTCGGGAAACCCAGGGAAAACCTTAGAGAGCACAACCGGTGGTAGGATTCGAACCCACCACCTTCCCGTCTTCAGCAGGACCTTGGTTACCACCAACGAGCGGGACACGTTAACCCGCTCCTGTATGCATCGATCTCTTCGACACCGATAAACATAGTCATCAAAGATAATCGATGAAATCGATTAAAATATCGATATTTATATCGAATTATCGATATTATAGAAATATCGACATAACGATATTTGAAAAGTCGTCACGGCATTGCTCGAACAACTAAAAAAGTTGCCCTTTGATTATTTTCCACGCGTGTCCCAAGCAGCACAATGTACTTAGATGGGTAGAAATACAGCGAACCGGTAGAGATGTACGAAGAGAGAGTTGCCTCAGGACAGAAGCCGACGATATTTCGAACAGAGAGGGTTCTTCTTCTGGGCACCGTCCTCATTATTGGCATGGTATTTAGAGGGTTAGGTGCCCAGACGGTGCCCAGAAGAACAGTCCCTGTTCGAAATATCGGCGTCTTCTGTCCTGAGTCCTGACAACTCCCTTCCTAGCACAATCTACTGAAAGCCGAGTGCAATGTGGGTGAACGTGGGTGGAAGGCCTTGAACAGACTAAAGAACATCGATAAGACACATGCCGTCCACCCCCGTTGCGCTCGCCTTTCAGTACATTGTGCTGCTTGGGATTACCGCTGAGGCACGTGATCAAGACTGGGATGAACAACGTGCATTACGAGGACCAATGGCGGTACGCCCTCAGTTATCCCGATTGGGGAATAAGTGGTGCAAGAACTTCTGTGACTGCAGAGGATGCCTCCCTCTTCGGATCCGCACCAGCTTGCCTCCTTTTTCCTTGTTCTTCGAGGAATGGATGTTTGCGACCACGGACTACGGAGCCAGGCCATCAAGAAAAAATCCCATAAAAAAACGGGGAGAGGGGAAAAGCCGTTAAGTTTGGTTAACAAACTCGCTGACCCGTTTCTTCCATATCGTCCGCGTGTACAAGCTGATATTCCTATCGGCATGCATATCGATACCAATGTAATATCGATATTTTGAAATTATCGATAATATCGCAGGCTGAAAATATTGACATCGTTCGATTCATTTTATGCATGCATAAATGCATATATGTATAAAGATGTTTATGGTTCCAGCATCATGACTGTCGGCAGTAGTTACACACACGGACCACGTGCACACGCAAAGCTCCCTTGGATTAAAAACCCGTTTAGCAGAGGCTCCGGAGCGAGACTTCTCTTCGCTCTTTCGGTGACGTCACGTCTATCTCGTCAAACTCGTGACGTTGATCCAAAGAGTTCATTGGCCTTCTGTTATCGAAGTGGTGTTGGTTCCTGCAGTCTGTTCCCTTCAACTCCCTTCAACTCATCCTTCATCCTTCATCCTCCCTTCAACTCGCACCTCCAGCCCTCTGCCTACTGGATACAACCGAAAGACTGTTTACAGTTAGTGTACGGATGAAGTGTTTTTCTTTAGCGAAGAACTAATTTAGCATGTAATGATGAGCAGAGCTATTTCAATTACCAATTATTACGCTTTTAATTATCTTTCAGAGTCCTTAGCTCTGGGTTGCCTCAAGGACCACAGGTTCTTGACTCAGGGTCCGATATGTAGTCCCTGGGTAAAGTAGCATTACCGTAGGCTCCAGGTCTGAAAGTGAATACCGCGTTAGTGGGTTCTACAATACGGGTCGAAGGGGTGCTAACTTGTCGATATAAGGCCTACAAACAGACAGTGCCGCATGCCAACCACAGAATGGATTCCTGACGCACTTTGAGCATTCCCTGTAGCGATCGCTGCATGCGTAAAGGGAATACTGCATGACAACACGCTCGGAAAAAGCGTAGAGCGAATTGTGCTGGAAAGGTTACGGAACGTATTATGCGCCTTTATACGAGCGGGGGGGGGGGGGGTTAAACAGAGAAAAAGAGCGTACCTCTTTGGATATGTCGATCTTCCAAATGGGTTCTTTGATAAAGGCTGGAAACGTGTCCACAAGTTCAGAGACATTATTTGTCTGCGGGTTCTTTTCAACTATTTGATAGATTATTCCATCGCCTGTAACGCAAAAGAGCATATACAGGTGAAAACTTGGAGACGATATCACCACCGCCTATGTCTACCCAGTTACATGGTGTCAAACAGAGAACAACTCTGTCTGGCTCATCGGGAATTAGGCTACGTTCCTAAACAAGCGATTTTGAGGCGCGAGAGCAAGGAAACGCCACGCTCCTCGCTCGACTGTTCCCAAACCAGCGATCCACCCAGCGCGAGCGTGAAAAATCGCCAAAGCGAGCGAAAAATCAACACCTCGCTGATATCTGCGGCACCCACATGGAAGATTGCACGCATTGTAAAGCCACGCTTCTCCGACTCAACAGTGACACTCCTCTTCACGTGGAATAAATATATTTTGCAGGAATCCAATGTGAAATATGTATACTGCACCGACATATTTCTGACAGACACGATTCTGATATTTAGTCTGTAGAGGCTACTCACGGTCACCAGTGTAGATGACAGAATAGGATGTTCCACCAACTTTGACCTTAACGACGGCAAGAGCCGCCATCTGACCGCTGACATAAGAAGCATCACCCTGGATAACAATTGCGAGTAGGGGATGGTCATCAATGAAGGAGACCACGTCCACAGGCAGCGTTCGCGAATCGCTGACGCACTGTCCTGGACGCGGCTGGGGGACATCAGCTTCATCTACATCAATCCACTTCCCATCTGGGTAAATTGTCGGGTCCGGTGGTTTCAGGAATGCCCCGTTGAATGCATCAGTAATATTGGATAGTTGGAACGAACAAATCGCATATTCGCCGCTGTAAATCAGAAGCGTTAGTTGTCTTTAGGGTGTGTTAAAATGTTCGGAAAGACACTTCATAAAGTATATAGGGAGGATAAAAATTTCAGGGCGATTAGTGTAACTAATGCGATGACAATGTGTTACCATCAGAAATTCGTCTTACTTCTACTTGCTTTTCACACAGAATACGTACCTAGACCGCACCATACCACACGAGAGCCCCCACACTAAGCCACATACAGACATGACACATATGACATACGCTTCACGACATGATACACAATGCATAATGTGAAAACCCCGAGACTAGGGAACACGAAGGGACAGACACAACACGAAGTCTCAAAAAGTTGTTGAGACTTCGTATTGTGTCTGTCCCTTCGTGTTCCCTAGTCTCGGGGTTTATACATTATGCATCATCTTCACCAGCTCGCTTGCTTCCTAGCCATTTTTTTCATGATACAGAAACTACTGAAGCCATGAGAATAGAACATGAGAAGACATGACAAGAGAACGTACGAGAAACGAGTCTCAAGAGAATCAAGAGTCAAGAGACGAGAACGTACGAGCCTCAAAACATCCAGAGACGAGGCGCAACTGACGACAGCTCAAGATCCAGCTGCCGTCGCTGCGCACTTCCACGTGACGGAGAACAGCGAATCAGCTGAGCGCAGCCTGATTGGCTCTTCTCCTCATGTGCTGCGCTGTGCACGGACACAAGGGTCTCCCTGTTACAACGCCGGCTTCTCTTCGTAATGGGGCTTCTATGCCTACGCAGAAGGAATGTTGAGGAGATTCCTCAGTCATGTCTTCAGTAGCTTCTAAAACGTTCTAGGAATTTCTAAAACGTTCATTTCATGGATATCAGCATATTGGTTTTGTATACTAGTGATACTGGACAGGTAACAGGACATACCAGCCGCTGGTATGCTGCTGGCTCCAGGTGCTCGTATTGTTAATCTGTTAGCTGCTTACCTGCTGGTTTGCTATTCTGCTAGTCATATGCGGCGGCAGGTATAACAATACCAGCATCAGGTATGCGAATATGTCTTGGTCATCATACGTGGCTGGTATGCGCGACAGATAAGCAGGTACCGCTGATAACTGACGCATTAGACGCATACAAGAATATGTATTGAATATAATAGATGTGTTACTGTGTCACATAAAAATGAAGTATGCCGGTATGATGTCGGTCACCGTCAGGACCACACCTGTGTATGATATGTAGTTTCTTATCACAGTTGTCTTTTTTGCCCGTGTCGATTTAGTTTACTAATCTATTCTATTTAAATGTTAAGATAGGCTTTAGTGCTGCATATGTGGGCGGTTCTACCAACACCACCACCAACAGTGGGGTAAGAGTATCGAGTATCGACCCTGACGAATTGTTGTTTCTTGGAAAGAACCTTTCTATTACCACAGATGCCTTCGAGGAATACGTATGGAAGGAAGCGAGTACGGAATATTGGGCCATTCCTGGTTAAAGGATGAACAAACACCTTCGCAACCTCGTCTTCGGCCCGAACAGAAGCAAAGCAACGTAAGGGCACAGATAGAGCTCTGTACAAAAATGTACAGGTGTGCACCGCCTTAATTTTGCGCGGCTGCTGCTCTTCTTCCCGAATGCTTTTTCAACTTAGTCATTTATTATTAGTTTCAGTGAGGAAAACTTACACACACTGGCTTGACGTAATAATGAAAATGTAATATGACGTTTCGATGTCTGTTCGGTCATCATCATCAGAATGAAACAAGAAACGGTACGCCATTTGAGTTCTACTTATAGCTTAGTCGTGACTAGAGCCCGGATTTTTAGGAAAGAAAAAAACTTTTAGCACCTATAAAAGGCTCTAAAAATTCAGATTTAGGCACTGAAAATGGCATTATAGGCACTATAAATTGTCGCCTTTTTTTCATCTGTAGCACTGAAAGTGAATAAACCAGTAAATAAAAAGTGAATTAAAAACAAAGTGAATAAATCAGTTCCATCCGCAAGAACAATACCGTAAATGGGAGCCTGTTTCGCTAATCTTCCTGCTGCACGAAATGCAAAACTGAGCTTCGAGCATCGAAATCTATAGTCGCAATTTTCTTAGCCCCACTTTCTAGATTTCGTTTTCGGCATTACCACAAGGCTCGCAACAGGGGGGATCATATCTCCTTACACTGGACGGGGCGATATTCTTCGCTCGTGTGACTTGCTGGAACTGATTGCACGAAAGGAGGGAAGCATCCCCAGGATGTCAAACCGTATGGATTTTACCTACCTTCGTACGTCACATCCCCTTTCCAGCATTTTACCGTGTGTCAAATTCGTTGCACACACAAAAAAAAACATACAATAAAAAGAAGACAGAAGGAAACTAAAAAGTTTTTTTAGATGTAAGCACGCAATAGCACTGAGAGTTCTAGATTTCGACAAAACCGTTACGAAACGTGCCTATATTTTATAATAGCGACTCACGCAACAACAACACAATTCTGAAAATGAGAGAAAGGATGTGCGACTAAGCGACTGTACTGAGCAACCGATTTTCAATTCCCAGCTTACATTCCAGTGCCTTTGGGATACTCGCTTCTTTTAAGTGATATCGATGGTTTCAAAATGTCGTGCGAAGTGACCGATGTCAATTTCGCTTGCACAACGGACTACCGTCACTTCGTAAGGGCCGTTATAGGCATTTTTCGATGTTTAATCGGTGTTTTAGGCACCAACGCCGGAATAGGCATTTATAGGCACTATAAAAACTATACAGGAGGTCCCCCAGCACCCAATTCGTAAAGAAAGCCACGAGACTGAAAGAACGTCAGCACCAGATGTCAAAACCACCGGCAGTGAATCACCGCACGAAACTTGTCGAAAAGCACGTGCTAAAAAACAGGTCATTCTTTTGACTTTCACAATGCAAAGACCCTGGCGCACGGGCATAGATGGGGGGTAAGAAGATTTTTGGAATCTTGGCACATTCACCGTGACGATAACGCATGTAACAGTCACAACCCAGGCAGCACAATGCACTGACCCAAGCAGCAGAATGTACCGAAAGTCGAGTGCAATAGGGGTGGATGGTATGTGTCTTATCAATGTTCTTTAGTTTCATCAGTTCGTTCAAGGTCTTTCATCTACCCGTCCACCCCTATTGCACTCGACTTTCAGTACATTGTGCTGCTTGGGGAAAGTCGAGTGCAACAGGGGTGGACGGCATGTGTCTTATCAATGTTCTTTAGCGGGAAGAGTTCAAGGCCTTCCACCTACTCACCACCCCTATTGCACTCGACTTTCAGTATATTGTGCTGCTTGGGAAACGACCACTACCTTAATGCTACAAGGTCATGACTAAGCTATAAGTAGGACTCGGATGGCGTACCGTTTGTTTCATTCTGATGGTGATGCCCGAACAGGCATCGAAACGTCATATTACATTTTGTTTCATTGTTACGTCAAGCCAGTGTGTGTAAGTTTTCCTCATGTCCCCTGGCCCCCCTTTTGGTCTTCTTCTATTATCCTCTATTAGTTTCAGTGTAGGAGTGCCTGCCAGTGTGCCATGCAGCTTCATTGATGTCCTCGATGTCAATGCTCGTATATCTGCAATCTGGTATGATATTACATCCATATCAGACATGTATCAATGAAATACCAGTATATGGCAGGTATCTATATCAGGCAGTTCAAGTTCTGGTACTGCACTGCTGATACCACTGGCATCCATACCAGATTTCCGGTAGGGATGGTGCCACATATTCCTGGCCTCGAGCATTTCGATTGTGTCTCCACAATTCGCAAGATACGTCATGGGGGCATGGTCGGAATACCTATGTATAAGAAGAGGGTAAAAAATGCTGCTGTTCGGTTTTCTGGAATCATTAAAAGCATTAAAACTCCAGTGCCGGGGAGCTAAAAAGACAGACAGACACATTGCACGGGGTCCACATTGCACAGTGCAACGTGTCTGTGTCTTTTTAGCTCCCCGGCACTGGGGTTTTAACGCTTTCAATCATGAATCTATGTATACGCACTTTCTCGTTGTATCCTTTAACAGCATATAACTTGCGTGTATGTTACACAGAACTTGCACATTCAAGTCATATCTTGAACCCATATGGAGACCTCCTTGCTTTCGCTAATCGCGAGTGCTTTCTAGTGGTATTCCATGAACTATAACCATTCGTCGTAACCATTTGCCGGTTGTTGCCATTTTACCGGTCCGCCAGCCCATCCGCCGCCATTGGCAGAGGATCGCACTTCCGAAGCTTGTGCTCAATATTCCGTACGTCAGTTGGAAACTCGATCAATACTCAAATGAATTAGCTGTGGATTGCGCGCATTATTTTGGAGCAAATCAAATTTCAGCTACTCACGTGAATCGGTTGCTGAAGATGCCGTAAATAATGTCTTCCCCGGGAATGTTATAAATAGCTTCTGGAGTATAAATTTTTAAGTAGTCTGAAGGAGCACTTTAATGTGGCCTAACACCTACCGAGAAAATCGAAGTATTTGACATGCGCCTCGGCCAATACACAAGTGAGCCGAACTTTGAGGAATGATGTCCAGGAATTGGCTTGTCCGCCGCCTCTATCATTCTGCACAAAGCAACAGCAAAATAAGCATTTACCAAAAGAGATCAGGCAGCTTGTCCCATGTCGTGTGCGCCCAAAAGTACAGGAGCGTGGTTCTGGAAAGCCGATCAAACGGATCATAACCAACCAAGTATTATCATTCGCCCTCCTGAAATTCAAAATCGGGAGACATACGCATAATGAACTATAACAGCTGTACGACACTCAAAGAGCGATAGCACTCACTGCATCAGACTCCCGTCTGTTCCGTCTGTTCCTCTCTCTTTGCGTATTTTTGGCAGGTACGTTGGAAAAATGGTACGCGCGTTTTTATAAGCAGTATATTTTATAAACGTAAGTACGTATATTGCAGAGTATTGAGCAAATTGGTACCTTACCTCCTGTATTCGTACCAAGAAAAGTTGAAACTCTTGAAACTGAGTGCACTGACCTAAGACCACGACCCACTAGATTATAACGACCATGTCATAGGCACCCCTTCCCAGCGCCGCATTTGGAAGCCAGCGGTGGCGCTACTCACCGCCCCAGTTATTGCTTCCTCAACTTCTACAATATCTTGTATTTCAGCTTATCTTAGTATTCTTGGACAAGCGGTGGATATCCCACGGAAGATATTTCATTCTGAAGTTGATTATCATTCTACGCGTTCCCATAGGAGCTATTGCTGTCGTCTGCTACGGTAGTCGTATACGTCGGCTTCTGCGTGTTCAAAATTCAAATTTCCATTGTCCAATCATGATCTAGATTCTCGCGGGCCGATGAGCCCGCGCGCCCCTAGCGGATCGTGCGGACGGGCTCCTCATAGGGGTTGCCGATTATGACATGGTAAGATTCCCGACTTTACGATCGCTGTACGTGAGGTCCGCAAGTCAGATGTAGCGCCATCCCAAGTAAGCAGTCGAGGAAAAGGTCGAGTGTCAGCCAGCCAACGTTGGCGCAATGTTGCATATCGTGACAGGCAGAGCGAGGTCTGGCAAGCCGTCAGCCATGGGGCGGATCCGTACAAAGAAACGAGCTCGTTGGCTAAGCACTTGCCAAGCACGGCTATGTCGGCACGCCAAGCTCCTGCCAAGCTTTGTCCAAGCTCGGTTTGACTTTCGATGAACGAAGTGAATGTCTCAAACAAAAAGCCGCAGTAAGGAAAGGACGTTACCGTCATGGTGAGTTCATGCGACAAGTAATTCAAACATTATTTCAGTGTTGTTTGTGCACGCATCGAATAAAAACTTAAGACACCTCACCCTTCACTATGACTGACCGGTGAACAGGACCATCGAATTTGGGGAAGCTCGCGAAACAACCTATGTATAGTTTTCTCCTTCAAGAAAGAAATGCAATTAAAGCCGTGCACCATTCGCGGATGGAAGCGGATATGACCAGCCTGGGAGGCATGCTGTCGCACGCAATGCCGGCTGCCCGAGGGCACTTGGCGCTAACTTTACGAATATGCTATGACCGCAACAACTTCGTATTTTCAATATCAAGCAGAAGCGGAATTGTAAGGGCAATGAAACGATGAATGAAAGGGCCGGCGTACAGCTTTTATGTAGTGTCCACAAACAGCTACACTTAAAAGATGCACATGGGACAATTGTAAAACCTGTGTCTGAACAACATTAGAAAAGTACCAGCACTCAAGTGCGGTGCAGAGAATGATACCGCCTTTTTGTTCCTCATTGAATGGCGTGCAGACCATGTCAGGCCTTAGCGTATGAAAAAAGAAACAGAAGAAAAGAAGCCTATCTCTCAATGTTCAAAAATCGGGAGGGCAAATGGTAACACTCGACCGGCTGTGATGTAGGTATTTCATTGGCTATCCGCTCCAACGTCGCTGTATTTCTGGGCGCGCGGCAGCCTACGGGACCAGGGTATCCCTACCTTGCACAGACGAGCGATACGTGAATACGATTTTCTGAGATTAGATGATTTAGTTCCTATTTCTAGCGGAGTCTCCTGGAAGAATATGTACACGTGCTCTCCAATCGCAAACATCCCTTTGAGCTGTGCGGCTGGAAGAGAAAGAGCTGGTATAGCCATGATGAGCCAATACTGTATACGCGTGCGCACACGAGGGCGCTGCGACACCTATGGCCTCCTGGTTGCATAGTATTGCAGTCGATGCCCTGCAATCGCTTCGTAATTGGGATGAATCACACCTCAGGTTTTCTCAGGTTGTGCTCTCAGGTTTTTTTCTACTAAACCGGTGACGATAGGGTAACAGGAGATCGTAAGGAAAGCACAAATGCAACGAAGTTCCAAAAAGTTCAAATGAAGTATATCGGGATTACTTTGAGTCAAGTCCACCCCGTGCTACGAAGACGCTGCATGGCGAATCCAGTAGAGATGAGTGTGCGGGTACAAAAATGCGTACCCACACGAGCACCGCACTCGTGAGTACACAGCCCTCATCCACACCCGCACTTCAGTGCAGGCGCGGATCTCGGGAGGAGGGTCCAGGGGTCCGGGACCCCCCTCACTTCCAGACCAGAACATAGGGTTCAATAGACCAATCCCAGCATGCACGTGGTATGTGTCGATAGCGGACCCCCGCCCCACCCCGGGAAAATCCTAGATCCGTCCCTGCTTCAGTGATGCAACCCGCACATCACGACGCGTACATCACAGAAAAAAAGGAGTGATTTTACTCCTTTTGGGGAGTAATTGCATTGCCGCAAAAGATAGTCCATTTCGGGAGTAAATGAATGTCAGAGTGAAGACCGCATTTCACGCGCTGTTGTAAGAGTCCCAGGTACATAATTGGTGTGCATGCATGAAAATACTTTGAAGCAAACCGTCAACGGTGATATATCGAGTGATATAAAATCTTGCGCCATACTAGGGCACAATTTGCGAAGAAAGATGCGTTAACTGTTTCTTACTCTGTGTGGCTGGAAAATTGCTACGTTGTCTGAGTTATACAGCCTTATGTCGTTCAAATTGACCAAGGGCACATATTTACGTAGACTGTTGCATTCAGGAGACCATTCGCGAAGTTTAGTGACAATTTGCAGTCCTGGGGAGTAAATGTCGGGACTAAATGTTGCGTTAGGGGACTAAAATGGGGAATAATTGAAGACTAGGGGAGTGGAAGCTGCAATTCCTCCCCGTTTTACTCCCTCTTTTCCTTAGAGTGCACGCGCAACCGTAGACAAACCCGCAATCCATTGCGTAGTTAGGTTTCACTTGTGCACCGTGATCGTTCGTCACAGCATGGCATTGCATTGCTGTATTGCAACGGAGAGTCGAGTTAGACGCTGCGGACACCGTCCGTTAGCCCCACTTTTCCAACGCACCATAGATGCTGGGCGACCGTGGCGACTCCTGACATGTTTGCCAGCTTACTAACGCGAAGCGTACCTGCCGAAACAAAGCCAAAATTGGCCCTATGAGGCAAACATATTCAAAGAATAAGCTCTCATTATCTCACACACCACGGCAGGTATGAATATGGATAAAAGCGAAGAATAGAGTTTTAGCAGGCCGTTGATAACGTGGGCGTCTCACCGTATCAACCGGAACCAATCAGTGGATAAGATTCTGAGTCACGCACGAATGCGATCCGTTCCGATACAACTTTATCAACGGTGTACTAAAACTCACTAACGTCTTGGAAAGTTTGAGCCAAATATTCGCAGTGAATCGGGTCGTCCACGAAAAATCGACGGGCTGACTGCGCTTGCGGGTATTGTGGGTCTACCCGCGCCTTTCCCGCAACCCGCGATGACACAAAAACGTATGCCCGTGAAGAACAAACTTTCGCGGGTATCCGCGAGTATACCCGCAATCATCTTTAGAATATACAGTCTTGCTTTGTACCTTTGCATCGAAGCGGCAGGAAACGTTACGCAACAGAACATGAGCGCACGAAATTCTTTCCGTGTCTTCTATTGATTGGATTTTGCAAGCGGGCAGGGATGGATCTAATCAAATTTCGACCTTTTTATTTGCAGCCTTTTGCTCCTGTTTCTTCATTTGCGGCAATTTGTGCTTTTGTAAAGCTATCGGAGACACATGCCGTTCATCAACAATCAAAGGGGCAAAATGAAGTGAAATGGAACGGGATGTATTCGTTGCATCGTTCGCGACCGATGAGGTGCAGATAGGGTGCACCTAGGGCGATGCAGATAGGGTGCCGTGACATATAGGAGGTCGCCTCTTGAGTATAATCGCACTGGTATGCAAATACAGTCGGACCTCGTTTTATGAACCCTCGATATACGAATTCCCTCAACTTGCGAACGGCTCCACAGGGAACCAAACTTTTTCCGTGTATCTTGACCTCGTTTTACGAACCCTGGATATCCGAACTGTGAACGGATTATTAGGGAACGGACCCAAAGTAGCCAAGCCATTCTGACCTCGATATACGAACGGGCGTTATGAACGTACAGAGGGCAGGCCAATGGACCGGAGGATAATGAAAGTTCCTCAGTACATGCTGCCAAGGCCAAACATACAATGTCCCAAAGTCGCTACGTTCCACAAACATGGTTCACCATTTCCCGAAAAAATAATTCGGGCGTTTACAGCCGAACGGTTGTGAGTTTGGACCAGGTCTCCGAGATGGAAACATCTTGCCGTTCCAAGAGAAGGTGTTCAGTCCTGACAGCCGGTGACAAGCGTGATATTTGCCGTTGGAAACAGTCTCATCCGCGCGCGATACGGTACTTTGAGGACCGGGTGGATGAGTCAAGTGTCAGACTTCTGTCATCTCTTCTAAAAAGGATAGACCATGCAGAAAGTATGGTGCAAAGCACAATTACGCAGTATTTTCAAAAATAAAACTTATTCAAATCGATTTTCCGTGTTTTTGTGAGGTATTTGTGCACTGCTCTCCTCGGACCTCGATTTACGAATACCTCGATTTACGAACGATTTTCTGAGAAACGAAGGGTGTTCGTAAAGCGAGGTTTGACTGTATATGCTTTCTGTGTGTTTGCATCAACGAATACAACCCTATTGAACGTATGTAGGATTAGTCCGTGTGCATACCTTTCATGAAGCGTTCAGCACCATGTGTCGAAATCACATCAAGGTCCGTGTGATACGATGAGGATGATGTATCATTCCTTATAAGTCGTGTCCTCAATATCGCTTGCTCGTTCACGCTGCCTTTTGTAGCTGTCGCAGTGAACAGGTCAGCACCTGTGTTGCAACGGAGAGTCGAGTAACCGTGTATTCACACGAGCGCCTTTTCTGACTGCGCAGCGACTGAAGGAGGAGAATGGGGTATCAGCGTAATCACCAAATCATCCAACCATTCGGTCGCGGGCGGGGCTTATCGTACAGCAGAATCTAGGAAGCGCGCACGTTCTTATCTTATTTTTGGCGAGATATGAAAGAGCCTTGTGCAACATCACTGCGCTCGGCAGCTCCGTCCGTCAGAAAGAACCACGCGGATAGTTTGATAGTTTGTTCGCGGGGCACAGAATCTGACGGCTGACGCGCAGAGCCTTCCGGGGAGGAGGAAAAAAAAAGAAAAGCCACTTTCTGTTGCCAATGTGACAAGCTCTTTTGTTTTTATCTAATACACCTGGTAGAGCAACACTCGATTTTGTGGAAACTTGCCGATGAGCAATACCGAAATGTACCATGGAAACATGCCATGTGAGAACAGAACGTTTTTTAAACGTAAAACAGACACCTGGATGTCGAAGCAACGGTATGTATGTACACCAAAGCACTTTTTGGGTCCCCATATTCACGGCGTAGTCGTTGTATCAGTTAAGAACTCGTTAACTATTAATAACGAGTTGGCTGCATGCTCGCATTCCAAACCAAAAGGTATCGGCTCGGGATGCTGGTAGTTTCGTTTAAAAACGAGAAAATGTGTGAGCAGTATGTCGCACGCCAGGTAATCCAAAAGGGCTCAAAATTTAATCCACGAGCCGGCCACTGCGGAGGTCGTGCATACATTGTGTCCTTACAAGCACCAACGAGGACGAACAGTTGTAATAAACGGAGCCAGTTTTCCTCGGTTTCACTATTTCTGCGTGTTTGCCATCCATCGCGGCCACAAAGTTTGGGAACTGCCACAGCGCTTCAAAGTAACGTGTTTTAAATCTGGATAAAGATAGTGCTAAAAATGCAACATATTGACGAACTTACGTTATAGCGCTCGCTTTGTCAAAGCATTACTTCGTAATTACTCACTGGGGGAGCTTCTTATACAACGCGATATGCAAAAAGTGCGAATTCGTAAAATTTCGTTTTGTCCCATAATTTTATATGTATGAAAACGTACCCCCCCCCCCAAAGAAAAAGAAAGGAAAAGATCAGGAAAGATCATAAGGGTTGTTTGAGTGAGAGAGGATCATTTCCAAGAGAGGTTCTTCTCCCGTTCTAATTGCACTACCAACGGTGCGGGTTCATGGTGGTGAACTCTACCTCGCTATGCCACTGGTATATGCGATGAACGTTTTACTGCAATGAGTAGTGTACGAACGCAGTAGACACAAAAACATGGCCTGTCCAACGCCTAAAGCAATGGGGCCAATGAAACGCAGGAATTGGGAGCTCCCAGAGGAGGGGGATCGTACCTGAACCATCCCATTTCTCTGCACTCTAAAAACTGAACTTCAGGGCATAGCAGGCTATGCTCCAACCATGGCCACGAGCGATAGGGTCATCGCTCCTTATTCGAAGAGAGAGGAGGGCGAACGGTTTTTTGTGTCACATATATCCGAATTGACACAAGGGAGGGGGGTTATGGCAAGATCAGCTCGCCGTTGTTTTCCACACAAAAGTGGGCGTCGTCCCGAGTTTAGCAGAAGGAAGAAAAGAAGCAAGCCGGATGGAGGATAGCGGTGCGTAGAGGGTGCATGAGTTCGTCGGGGGGAGCAAACTGTTAGATGGGTCTTGGAGCAAGACCTGCCATCTGCAGAAAGAGGACAAGGTTTCTTGCTTTAGCAGAACGTGCGGCAGAACTACCACACACACACACACCATTGAGACAAAAAGGTGTACGCTCCACTGTGTCTTCCAATCAGAAGTGAGCCTTCGCGGCAATGGTTGGAGCAGAGTGTGCTATGCGATGAAGCTGTTTTTACTGTGATCTAAAGGTGCGACCTTTACGCCACAGCCGTCTTTGCTTTACAGCACACTCATCACTATCATGCTGCCATAGGTGGGCATTTTCCTGCGGCCTCACTCATCCTCACCTCACGAAGCACAGACTTTATTGGCCTCACTCACCCTCACCAAATTTTCCTCACCAGTAACTAAATCTCAATCGCCCTCACCCTCACATTCCATTTTAAATTTTGACCTCACAACCTCACCTCAGGGCATCGGGATCCCGAGAGGCCTCACCACCCTCATCCTCACATGCCTTCACCTCATGAGGCTATTCACAACCCTTATGGCCTCAAGTATATCTTCACCTCATGAGGGCCCTCATGTCCTCACGGCGCCTCACGTACCTTCACCTAATGAGGACCCACATGGTCTCACGAGTCTTCATCCTCGCGTGCCTTCACCTCCTGAGGACCCTCATGGCCTCACGACCCCTCATCCTCACGAGCCCTCGCCTCGTGAGTATCGTCATGGCCTGACGTGTCTTCAAGTCACTAGTAGGCACATGTGCCTCAAAAGAACTTTCCGTCATGTTCACATGACACGTCGGCGTTGAACTACTGTGTCAGTAGTTGGTACTACTAATGATACTGCGCGGCATTAAACTGTTTATAGGGTTTCGTGCGGTGCTTGGATAAATTTGGTAACGATTGTTACTGTCACAGTGAGGTTTAACGTTAGTGTTTGGCATCAGCAAAGAGGAGCCCGAACTCATCACTTCATCCGTGAGGTCCTCACGAAAGGTCTTATGGCCTCATATGTGAGGTCCCTCACGAAAGGCCTCACAGCCTCATCCATGAGGTTCCTCACGAAAGGCATCATGGCCTCATCCGTGAGGTTCCTCACAAAGGGCCTCACGGCCTTATCCGTGAGGCTCCTCACGGAATACGTTGTACCTTCACGTATTGATGGCCTCACTACGACTGGCCTCATGAGGGCCCTCACGGTGTGCCTCATGAGGGACAATGCTTCACGACTGTCCTCGTGGGGAACATTCAGCGTGGTCTGGCCTCACTCACCCTCACCTCATCGTCGTGAGGTGAGGGTGAGGCGTCTTCATGAGGGTCCTCATGTGTGAGGGCGCCCAGCTATGCATGCTGCTGTGGCGTTACGGTAGAGAAGGAAGACACACAGCCTTCATAGCACTCTCTCCTCCACTCTTTCCCGCTCAGTCTTATTTACGAACGCTTTATGCATTCAGAGGCATGTTTAAACGCACATAATTCGAAGGAACCTGTTGCAGATGGGTTACGATAAAACGATCACTGGGTAGTGTAATGTCCCGCTTATTCATCTCTATACTCTCCTTATGGGCGTTGCTATGCGGAGCAGAATGTATTCAAAAGCGGCCGCATCAATTCTCAAAACCTTGCGGTAGGCACATGGGTCCTCCTGTTGTAGCTCCCGTAGAAGGCTATTTTGCAGACAGTGCTCTTTCCTCAACACCCATTCTTTCGTCCATATCTTCCTTAGCCACTTCTTTTCATGGCGGCATTCACTATCGCAGCGAAAGCCCACCAATTTTCGCTTTCTTTCGCCCATTGCGTACCAAGCGCCGTGCACATAAAATTAATGCTGCAACCTTCAACCGCTGCGCGAACGTTTTCCCCGGCACCTGAACTGACAGCACAATGGAACACTATACCTGCACTCTTAGAAATGAACTTCACCGCATAGCACGCTCCATGCCAACCATAATCTCGAATGATATCGTTATCTTTCCTGGTTTGCTGAAAACGGGAGGCGTACGCCTTTTTTGTGACAATTATGAACAGCATAAGTGTCACAAAATAGGCTCCGCCCCACGTTTTCAACAAATCAGGGACGAGAACGTTGTCATTCGAAATGATGGTTGGCTAGGAGCGTGCTATGTGGTGAAACTCATTCATAAGAGTGTGTGTAGGCATCCCAGAGGGGCGTAGCCTCAGCGCCTTCATTTACCCTCTCGTTCCTTTAGTCGCTGCGCCGTCAGAAAACACGCTCGTGTGAATACACGCACTCTTAGAAATGAACTTCACCACATAGCACGCTCCTAGCCAACCATCATCCCGAATGACAACGTTCTCGCCCCTGATTTGCTGAAAACGGGAGGAGGAGCCTACTTTGTTCATTATGCACGGCACAAAATAGGCTCCTCCTCCCGTTTTCAACAAATCTAAGGCGAGAACGTTGTCATTCGGGGTGATGGTTGGCTAGGAGCGTGCTATGTGGTGAAGTTCATTTTTAAGAGTGCGGTTGATGTTGCATTCAGAGATATACCGAGAGGAGTATCTAACTGTCTCCTCTATAGGATTGACTACTGGAGCGGAGTACAACGCTGACGAGCCGTTATTTGTTGCCCGGTACACTGTGAAACGAAACTCACCCACCCACAGACCGAGACCCTGACGTAAAAAATCGGGTGAGCATATGTCCTCAGCCTGATGAGGCAGCGTGGTAAACTGGTCCGGAACCATCGTGAAAGCGTCAGCCTGAAAAATACTTTTTTTTACGTCCCGGATGTTAACGAGTCAGGATCACAAAGGCCATATATCGCCTCAGAATAACAGGTCTCGGAAATGCCAGATGGTGCGCTAACCATGACGCCACACTGGAAGGAGGTCTTGCGGACCTACCAGCAAACCCGTTAGATAGAGCAGGAGCGCAATGGTTGGCCCACCAGCGTGTTATCTTGTCTTGTCTGTTTCAGTACTGTGGACGCGCATTTGCCGTTTTCGTACCCTTTCTGCGTTTTTCCGGAAGTACCCGAAGGGTAGAAAGTTGGGGCGTGTCCGCCCCAACTATATTATAGTGCATCATGTGCAACAAGACCAGTGAGTTTTTGTCAGCAATGGTATACCATGGCCCATGTTCCTGGAAACACGTGTGCGGGAGCGAGCGGTCCAAGGAGTCGAGGGAATCTTCCGTTGATGTTGAATTATAACAGTACACAAAGACATCGTATAGCCTTATAGGTTCTGACTCTTTGTAAATGCCTTTAATGAATGCGAAAGGAAAAATCTGGTGCTATTTTTAAAGTGAGCTTATAAATTATAGCTTAATAAAATAACTTATAAATATTAGCTTAATTTATAAAATGCTGCATATAGAATATTTCTTGAGAAATCGAACTCTATTGATGGATACGAGCGGGATTTTTTTTTATTTCTTTTATCTATCTTGCCGTTCGGCAAACGGCCCTCACCTACACTGCATATCGGTCAGGGTGCCTCGCTGTATCGCTAACAGCACCACATATTGCAGCGTCAAGCGCACTTCGCATACTTATTGTCCGAATTGGTCCTAAACTGATTCGGCAGGAAATAATCGGTGTGGATCGGGCTTAACCCGGAAAAGTCAGACCCTAGGTAACCGGCATTTATATAGCGATCTACTAACGGGACGGCGACATAATGCATGCAACACACACGGTATACATTTCCTGAAATGAAATGATGAGCCTTACGTATACTTCGAAATGCGCCGGACTGCGAGCGTTGGTGCCACAGACGAACAACGTGCTTCCTTCTTTCAATGGCAGAATGAACTTGATGTAGTTGTAGTAGCACGCCCTCTGTATAGCGTAACAAGAAACTCTAAACCATAGAAATCTTACGGAGAGAGGCTAGAAGGAAAGCTGGGGAGGAGGATCGGAGGAGAGCGAAGCACTTGAACGGGGCTCTTCCTCTCTCAATGTATGCGCTCGGAGGCAGCCATATTGAATCAGCCGAGGAAACGTCGTGTATTTCCAGCCCGTGAACGCATGCCACAGTTCCAAAAACTCTTGCAATACTTGCTCGGTTGCTCCTCTGCTTACGTCGGCTACATATTTTGTCAGTGTCAGCCCCTATCCAGGCCTGTAGCCAAGGCTGGTTGAGGCAGCGGCGGAGACGGCGTCCCCATGTGGCGTCCGTGTCGTGTCTGTTTCTTCGTGTGTGTGTGTATGTGTTTTCATATATCTTACGGGTTCATGGGTTCTGGCGGTGTGTTACTGTTCCAAAAACATTGTTGGCGTTATCTTTGCTGTATGCTTACTGGATTCCTTTGTTTGCATGCACCGCGGCAACAGTAGCTGATTCAATAAGGTGCTCCCCTCGCCCGTACGTCCCAGTTTCGGAGGTTTCCTCCTAGCATACTCCTGAAGATTTCTATGCTCTAAACAGCGTATTCTAAGTCCCCCATACTCAAGTCGACATACCCGTTCCACTAAACCAACACACAGAGAAAAATAACAGTTTTTTATTTTTCCGTATTTTTTCCGTATTTACCCTATTTTTCCCCTTTTAAACGTTCCTCAAAAGTAAGGCGCCATGAGATCCTTAACCATCCTTTCGTTCTGGAAGCTAGGGAAGGTTCGAAGAAGGGTTCTTGCACTCTCAAGAACTCTCGAAAAACGGTTATTTTTCGGTTATGGTGTGATATACATACAGACCACCCTCTGATGTCCGGACAGGAGTTGACGCTGAGTGGTCGAGGCACTTTGTCCCGCACGCCCGTGCATTGCTATCGGTCATAGTTTGCGCTGAGATATACCCACTAACAAATTAAGTGTGCCGCGTCCGTTCCTATTAGTTCAAATAAGCACGTGACCTCACCCATGATAGTCCGACAGTTTTTCTGCCGCGGTGCCTATACGCATCTATCCTCCCTCTCTTTTTTTTCCTTCTTTTTTTTTTCGTGGCAAGGTTTGGAATGCGCGTGCGCGCCATACAATTTACCAAATTTCAGTCAGTCAGTACCATTCATGGCCCAGGTCGCAATCCTTTTAATGCAACTATGCCGGTGCAAGACTCGATTTTATCTCGGCGCGCAAGTTATGCATTGGTTATACATAACAGCTACACAATAGTTTTTTAGGGGGGATGGAGGGAGCAGCAATCGGTCCCTTTTTGGACCTAACGCATGGAAGTTTACACGCACTACTTGCTTTGCTTCTGGGTAAATGTCAGGGTCAGAGGACTACTCTAAGGGGTAACTTATCGAGAGAATACAGGTTTCCCCGTCGTATTTAATCCTTATACTGAGAGATTTAATCCTGACCTCCCTGCACCTCCAGCAGATGTAAAGTCGGCTCGGGAGTGCAGAGGGGAAAAAGGTTCAAAGGCGTTCAACTCGAATGAACTTGCCGCGCGGGGCCGGCGATGGCGATGAGTCTTCCCCACAATACCATGGAATTTAATCCCCATGTTGCCAATTTTAATGCTTGTTTAGCTGAATTTAATCATAATGCCGCCTTAATGCTCATGTATATTCTCCCCTTTTGTTAAATTTAATCCTCGGGCTGCCAATTTTAATCCTTATGCCGTGGAATGTAATCCTAAATTCTGGGGTTATTTTTTTCATTACCCTTTTAACTACACTGTGATAGTGTGGGACTGCCTGCATGATTTACGAACAGTTTTGACTATTTCATTTTTCATGGCTAAAATTGACTTTGTGACTATTACTGCTTATTGCACTACTACTACAGAAGTATGGGGCTACACTCTTAAAAATGAACTTCACCACATAGCACGCTCCTAGCCAACCATCATCCCGACACACACGGCACAAAATAGGCTCCTCCTCCCGTTTTCAACAAATCTAGGGCGAGAACGTTGTCATTCGGGATGATGGTTGGCTAGGAGCATGCTATGTGGTGAAGTTTTAAGAGTGTACTTGCACGATCTATGACCTGATATGACTATTTCCTTGTTGATGACTATGCCTACTCTATAGGATGGTACGGGACTACCTGCATGATTTATGACCTGTTTTCACCCTTTCTTTGTTTATGGCTATAAACTGACTTTTCATGACTATGCCTACTCTATGCACTACTACGGGATGGTATGGGACTACCGGCGCGATTTAGGACCTGTTTTGATTATTCCTTCGTTTACAGCTATAAATCGACTTTTTTGTGGCTATATGCTATGGGGTGGTATGGGACTACCGCCACGATTTATGATCTGTTTGGCTATTTCCTCGTTTACAGCCATGAAATGACCTTTTGTGACTATGCCTACTCGATGCACTAGTATGGGATGCTACGGAACTACCTGCATTATTTATCACCTGTTATATTTTCTTGTTTATAATTATAAATTGACTTTTTGTGACTATGACTGCTTAGTGCACTACTATGTGATGGTATGGGACTACCTGCATAATTTATGACCTGATATGACTATTTCCTCATTTACAACTGATTTTTATGACTATGCCTACTCTATGCACTACTATAGGATGGTATGGGACTACCTGCATGATTTATTACCTGTTTTGACTCTTTCCTTGTTTATGGCTATAAAGTGACTTTTCATTACTACTATGCCTACTCTATGCACTACTATAGGATGGTATGGGACTACCTGCATGATTTATGACCTGTTTTGACTATTCCCTCGTTTACAGCCATAAATCGACTTTTCATGACTATGCCTACTCTATGCACTACTACGGGATGGTATGGGACTACCGGCGCGATTTAGGAGCTGTTTTGATTATTCCTTCGTTTACAGCTATAAATCGACTTTTTTGTGACTATATGCTATGGGATGGTATGGGACTACCGCCACGATTTATGATCTGTTTTGACTATTTCCTCGTTTACAGCGATGAAATGACCTTTTGTGACTATGCCTACTCGATGCACTACTATGGGATGCTACGGAACTACCTGCATTATTTATCACCTGTTATATTTTCTTGTTTATAATTATAAATTGACTTTTTGTGACTATGACTGCTTAGTGCACTACTATGTGATGGTATGGGACTACCTGCATAATTTATGACCTGATATGACTATTTCCTCATTTACAACTGATTTTTTATGACTACGCCTACTCTATGCACTACTATAGGATGGTATGGGACTACCTGCATGATTTATTACCTGTTTTGACTCTTTCCTTGTTTATGGCTATAAAGTGACTTTTCATTACTACTATGCCTACTCTATGCACTACTATAGGATGGTATGGGACTACCTGCATGATTTATGACCTGTTTTGACTATTCCCTCGTTTACAGCCATAAATCGACTTTTTTGTGACCATATGCCTACTCTAAGCACTACTATGGGATGGTATTGGACTACCGCCACGATTTATGACCTGTTTTGACAATGTCTTCGTTTACAGCCATGAAATGACCTTTTGTGACTATGCCTATCTATGCACTACTATAGGATGCTACGGAACTACCTGCATTATTTATGGCCTGTTATGACTGTTTCCTTGTTCATGACTATAAATGGGCTTTTGTGACTATGACTGCTTAATGCACTACTATGGAATAGTATGGGACTACTTGCATAATGTATGACCTGGTTTGACTATTTCCTCATTTACAGCTATAAATTGACTTTCTATGGGTGTTGCTACTATGGGATGATATGAGACTAGATGCATGATTTATGACCTGATACAGTCGCTTACAGCCATAAATTGACTGCTCTATACACTACTATGGGGTAGTATGGGCCTGCCTGCATGATGTATGAGTGCAGTATGACTATTTCATTGTTTATAACTATGACTTGACTTTTTGTGACTATCACAGCTCAATGCACTACTATGGCATGGCAAGGGACTACATGCATGATTGATGACCTGATATGACAATTTCCTTGTTTACGGCTATAATTTGACTTTTTGTGACTAGGACTATAGTCTATGCACTACAATGGGGTAGTATGGGACTATGTGCCTCATATATGACATATTATGAGTATTTCCTTGTGTACGCATATAAACAGACTGTTTGTGAGCGTCACTGCTCAATGCACTGCTATAGTATGGGACTACCTGCACGATTTATGATACGTGAATATTTCCTTGCTTACGGCTATAAATTGACTTTATGACTGCCTACTCTATGCACTCCTATAGGATGATATGGGACTACCGGCATGATTTATGACCAGCTATGACTATTCCCTTGTTTAGGGCTATAAATTGACTCTTTATGACTGCTTCATGCACTACAATGACATATGGGACTACCTGCATGATTTATGACCTGTTATGACGGTTTCCTTGTTCATGGTTATAAATTGACTTTTTATGAGTATGCCTCCTCCATGCACTCTATGGGATGGTACGAGACTATCTAATGTTTATGAGCAGTTATGACTATTTCCTCATTTGCCTTTTTGTGACTATCACTGGTAAGGCGATAGTATAGGACTACCTGCATGATCCTAGTATGACTATTTCCTTGTTTACGGCTATAATTTGACTTTTTATTACTTGGACTACCTACGCACTATATCGGACAGTATAGAACTACCTGCATCATATGACACGTTATGAATATTTCCTTGCTTACGCCTATAAACGGACCCTGTGACTATCACTGCTCAATGCACTACTATGTGATAGTATGGGACTACCTGCACGATTTATGACCTGATATGACTATTTTCTTGTTTTTAGGGCCATAAATTGACTTCTTATGACTACACTCTTAGAAATGAACTTCACCGCAGAGCACGCTCCTAGCCAACCGTCATCTCGAATGATACTGTTATCTGACTTGATTTGTTGAAAACGGGGGCGTACGCCTTTTCTGTGGCAATTATGACCGGCGTAAGTGTCACAGAAAAGGCGTACGCCTCCCGTTTTTAACAAATCAGAGCAGATAACGTTGTCATTCGAGACGGTGGCTGGTTAGAAGCGTGCTATGCGGTGAAGTATATGACTGCTCTACGCACTACAATGGGATGGTATGGGACTACTTGCAATGTTTTTGACCATATGACTATTTCCTCGTTTGCGGCTATAAGTCTTTTGTGACTATCACTGGTAAATGCAATAGTATGCGATAGTATGGGACTACCTGCATGGTCTGTGACCTGTTATGACTAGTTGCTTGTTCACAGTTATAAACTGAATTTTTATGCCTATGACTGCTCTATGCGCTACTATGGGATAGTACGGGATTGCCTCCTTGATTTATGAACTGTTATGACTATTTCCCTATTTATAACTATACACTGACCCTTTATTAATATAAGCACTATCTGAACTACCATGGGATAACTTAAGATACCCGGATGGTTTATGACCATCCCCTGGTTTGACTACAAATTCATTTTTATGAACGTGGCTATTACTTGCACAAGTAAGGGATATCATAGGGCTACATCCATAGTCCAAATGATCTTTTTGTGACTACGACTGTTCTGTGCATTACAATGGGTTACTACAGAAACTTTATTTTAAGATCATGAATGGGGAGTTTCATCACCAGAGGCGGTACTCTACCCAATAATGAGCCCCCTTCACAATAAGGATCGAAGTCCGATTTTGTCCAGAAAGGTCAAAAAAGCTTGGAGCGCAGAGTGTTGGTTGGCTGTATTCGTCCAGGAATAGTATGAGACTACCTGCACGATTTAAAAGATGTTATGACTGCTTCGTGTTTGCAACTTCAAATAAACTTTTTAAAAACACGACGAGTACTTATTGCACTCCAATGGGATAATATATGACCGCCTGATTTATGCCTTTTATGACAATTTCCTCGTTTACAGCTACAAATGGACTTCTTATAATTACGACTACTCCTTACACCAGGATGGGATAGATATACCGGGTGTTTCAGTTAAATCCCTGGGCTAAATAATTCGCGAACGGGTGCACCAATCCACGAACTTTCTTTTTTACAAGTATCTGTCCGATACCACCTACAAGCTGCACACCGTGTGAATGAGTGGGAGGCGCTCATTATTAAAATAAAAATGCAAATGAGTTTCGTCAAAAAGCGTATCTTCTAAAGCAGGGCGCTGTCGGCATTAAAATGGGTACTACCCCTTTTGGGACCTTCAGTGGACACCTTTTAGAGAAAAATCTGCCACCGAAGCGGGTCATTTGTTGCAGTAATTAATTGGTTTCGGTTTACGTATTTTTGTCGCGGCTGGTCGCGGCGAAGCGCAAAAGGGCGTATTTCATTGGTGTAATTCATTAATGTAAGGGCGTAATTTATTGATGGATAAGGGAGTGAAAGAGCGTCCTTTTGCGCTGCGTCGCGACCAGCCGCGACAAAAATACGTAAACCGAAACCAATTAATTACTGCAACAAATGACCCGCTTCGGTGGCAGATTTTTCTCTAAAAGGTGTCCATTGAAGGTCTCAAAAGGGGTAGTACCCATTTTAATGCCGACAGCGCCCTGCTTCAGAAGTTACGCTTTTTTACGAAACTCATTTGCATTTTTATTTTAATAATGAGCGCCTCCCACTCATTCACACGATGTGCAGCTTGTAGGTGGTATCGGACAGATACTTGTAAAAAAGAAAGTTCGTGGATTGGTGCACCCGTTCGCGAATTATTTAGCCCGGGGATTTAACTGAAACACCCGGTATAGTACTTCACGATAACGCTTGCTATGTGAGAATTCACGAATGGGGCCCACGTCATTCTAACATAGAAGGCTTGAGATCAATGAAGCGTAAAATTGTAAGGAAACATGAAGGGCATTATAAAAGCAGATGCCCAGGATGTCGTACAGTGATGTGCATGTCATTGCTGACCAACTTACATTTGAAAAAAGGCGTGAAAAGGGGGGCTTTAATAGTTCTTGTTCCCAGGCAACTTGTAGCTTGCGTTGCGTTTGTGTGTTTGTATGTTCCAGCTTCAGATCAGTTACTATCCAGGTAGTTTGCGTTAGTTCCGGGTAGTCCCATTACTACACCATAGAAGTGTATGGAGGAGGCATAGTCATAAAAAGTCAATTTATAGCCATAAGCAAGGAAATACTCAAAACAGGTCGCAAATAATGCAGTCAGTCCAAACCATCTCATAGTAGTGCATATCGTAGTCATAGTCATGAAAAGCCAATTTATAGGTGTAACAATGAAATAGTCGAAACATGTCATATGATGCATGTAGTCCCGTACAACCCCATTGTAGTGAATAGAGTAGTCCTAGTCATACACAGTCGAATTATAGCAGTAAAGAAGGAAATAATCAAAACAGGTCATAAACCATGCAGGTAGTCAGATACTGTACCATGGTAGTGCATAGAGCAGTAATTGTCACAAAAAGTCAATTTATAGCCGCAAACAAAAATAGTCATATTAGGTCAGAAATTATACAGGTAGTCCCATATTATCATGCAGTTGTGCATTGAGCAGTGATAGTCACAAAAAAGTCAGTATATAGCTATAAACGTGGAAATCGTCAAAACCTGTCATAAATCGTACAGGTAGTCCCACACACACTGCCGCATTGTAGTGAAAAGAATAATGAAAAGATACCCCGAAAATGTATCATTAAATTCCACGGCATAATGATTAAAATTGGTGCACGAGGATTAAACAGAAGGAGGATTAGATCCCACGGTATAAGGAATAAAAGTGATGGCAGAAGGATTAAATCCGGCGAAACAAGGATGAAATGACTAGGATGATTAAATTCTATGGTACAAGGATTAAATTCCGCGGTATAAAGATAAAATACGACGAGAAAACGAGAAACTTAGAAGCTCTTAATTGCTCCCTGATTTGATGAGTTTGCTCCTGCACTCCTTTCTATTATGAGCAAAAGTACACTTGCCCCTTGGTGCTGCCCTAGGCAGCTGGCACGGGATGGCGCATCGGCGGACTTCGTTAAACCCTTAAAAACGCAACACAGTAAGCCTTTTTTACTGGGAATCTTAGACGTGCTCTTCATCGAGCCCCACAGTATACGAGCAGCAAAGCCAACACACAATGCAATACAGGAACACAGCTGTTTAGAACTGTTCGTAATAGAGATGGAACGAACTGAATATTGCTAGTTATATAAAAGAGGTCCACCAACCATAATAAAAATCCATAGTAAAAAACATTGGCCCCGCATATACATGCGGTCAAGGAATTTTTTCTGCCAATTGCCACATGTTAGTAATATTTTTATTTCGTTTCAATTGACGGAAAGTTAATTTCTTGAATTGAACTCCGAAATTTCTCAAGGCAACCTAACATTTTCTTTGCGGAAATCGGTTCCCCCGTGGTCATTTTACACAGTATGGCACATAATCGCACTGCAATGGCAATTGCCGAAATAAATTCGCCGAAAATCCGTGAAAATGAGCCCATGGCTCCGCCTCTTTTTTTGATGGCTCGTAGTTTGATCGTAAAGCTGCGAAGAAACGAGGTTATATTGACGTGCCACACGAGGAAGAAAAAGGTTACAAGCCTTACCCACGGAAGAAACACCTGCGGTGAGTAGGGGAATCAGAGCTATAAGAGCTATCTTATCATAAATGAGATCACCCAAAGGCTTGTAAGCCCCTCCCCCCTCGTGTGGCGTGTCAATGTAGCCTCCTTTCCTCGCAGCTTTACGATCAAACTACGAGCCGTCACAAAACAGGCGGAGCCAAGGGCTCATTTCCACGGATTTTCGTCGAATTTCGTTCGGCAATTGCCATTGCATTACGAGTGGGATTATGTGCCATACTTAGTAAAATGAACACGGGGAACCCATTTCCGCATAGAAAACGTCAGGTTGCCTTGGAAAATTTACTTTCTGCTCATTGAAACGAAACAAAATTGTTACCAATATGTGGAAAAAGTTATATTGGCAGAAAAAAAGAACCCTTGACCGCATGTCTCTACGGGGCTTACATTTTTTACTATTAATTTCTATCATGGTTGGTGGACCACCCTGTACACATACAAGTACTTTGAAACGAAACTTACCCCGCACACGGTATCGTTGATGTTCTTCAGTGGTGTCTTGTGCAACGCGTCCCTGCAATTATAATTTCGATAGGAAAAGAAAGAAAGTGGAATAAACGAAAACTTACTTGGCACCGACAATGAGAAAGCCCCTTCGGCGATCCATGTAGTATGTGTTGTAATACGTTGGACTGCAAGTAAATATCTTCAGCTGGAATTCAGCTGAAAAAAAAAATGCATAGATTAACTACTGTTCCACGCGTATGGGCTGTGGACGGGTGGTAGAACATCGCTCGCATTGGTGATAATTCGGCAGCTAATGTCCAGACGATGCTATTAAATGTCAAAAGGAAGAGCAAGGAGGAGAAGAACAAGAAGAGCGAGAAGGAGGAGAAGAACAAGAAGAGGAATAAGACTAAGACTACTACTGCGGCTACTGCTACTACACTCTTAAAAATGAACTTCACCACATAGCACGCTCCTAGCTAACCATCATACCGAATGACAACGTTCTCGCCCCTGATTTGTTGAAAACGGGAGGAGGAGCCTATTTTGTGCCGTGCATAATGAGCACAAAATAGGCTCCTCCTCCCGTTTTCAACAAATCACAGGCGAGAACGTTGTCATTCGGAGTGATGGTTGGCTAGGAGCGGGCTATGTGGTGAAGTTCATTTCTAAGAGTGTACTACTACTACTACTATTATTATCATAATATTATTATCATCATTATTACGCTTTGTGAGGGAAGCACTTACGTATGGGACGTGTACCAGGGGATACCGTAGTAACATTTGTGGGCTGAACTGTTGATGGTTCCGTTGGTGATACTGTAACAAGTTGAAGATGCATTGGTTACACATTGCCTTGTATTCTACGTAATCGGGTCTTACGTATTTCACGCAATCCACGATTTCATTTAACATCCAGTCAAATCATTTATAGATAAAAACAGCAAGTCAATAAATTCTTTGGTTGGAAGTCTAGCACCTTGCACGGTTCTCTCCTCCAGCCCTTGTCAAGTTGCGTTAATATGTCCAGTTTTCCAGCCTTTTTGTATTGGATGGGTTGGACTCGTATGCTACATCTCATCGGGCTTCGAAGGTGTTGTGCCGAAAGAGGCTGAATAACTCTTGCGGTAAAGTTTGTTGAAGTCAAACTAACAGCATAACGTAACCCGCTCGCGAAAGCGCAACTCATACGGCGACGCCTACAGCGAATCTTGTGTGCAGGGCCACCACCTGGTACCATGAGAACAGGTGGCCCTCGGGATAGCTTCAGGACACCGGCGGTGACGGCTTGAACATTGTGCCATCAGCGGCCAATCACCGAAATGCAACCGTGTTGTGCCAGGCCCGTTATTACACTCTTAAAAACTTCACCGCATAGCACGCTCCTAGCCAACCATGATCTCGAATGATGTCGTTATCTTCTGCGATTTGTTGAAAACGGGACGCGTACGCCTTTTTTGAGACAATTATGAACAGCATAAGTGTCACAAAAAAAGGCGTACGCCCCCGTTTTCAACAAATCAGGGCAGATAACGATATCATTCGAGATCATGGTTGGCTAGGAGCGTGCTATGCGGTGAAGTTCACTTTTAAGAGTGTACGACTCGTTTCGTTTCACCTAAAGTGATTTAAAAAATTTAACTGGCGACGTACTCGACGGAGTATTGTGGGACTTTCGGCAATTACCTTCTGAGGACATTTTGCTGCCATTTAGGAAGGTTTGGATAATTTTCAATTGAGGGGAATTTATTTATTTTTTTCATTTGAACTTTGAAAGTTGACAAGCGAACCTCTTTTCTTGTTCGGCAATATGGAGTCCTACACGGATAACCGTAGACGCAACAAAAAAAAAAACAATGCGAAACAGAATCGCAACAGAAATAGTCGAAAAAATGGTAAGAATTCCGCTTTAGCCCTTCCTGCTTGATGTTCGCAAAGAAGGGCGCACAAATTGTGCGGCTAAAGGTGGAAATGTCCCCGCCTTTTTCCCTGCTTTGTGATTATACGGTTGTTTTGTTTTCTTTGTGATAAGATAGTTGTCACCAGCATCATGGTCAAAGCGGGAAAAAGAAAGGTAAAACAAGAGGCTGGAACACTTCCTTCTCTCCCCGCATCTCCAGTGCGGTCTTCTTTTTTTTCCTCTGTATCTGTTGGGATAATGTGCATAGTTTTTATTTGGGGCTCTGTTCATCCGTGGAGGACTTCATATTCCTGTAAAAAAAAAGGTCAGGATCGCTTGGCAATTTTCAAAGTTTAATCGAAAAAAAAATCCCGCAATTAAAAATTGTCTAGAGCAACGATAACACGGTTCAAGACTGAGCTTACCGATCATTGTTGGACAACGGAACATTCCTTCCGTTTTCCCAATGCAGTGACCCTGGCCAGAGAACAAAGATGTGGTCCTACACCCTTAAAAATGAACTTCACCACATAGCACGCTCCTAGCCAACCATCATCCCGAATGACAACGTTCTCGCCCCTGATTTGTTGAAAACGGGAGGCGGAGCCTATTTTGTGCCGTGCATAATGGCCACAGAATAGGCTCCGCCTCCCGTTTTCAACAAATCAGGGGCGAGAACGTTGTCATTCGGGACGATGGTTGGCTAGGAGCGTGCTATGTGGTGAAGTTCATTTTTAAGAGTGTAGAAAACAGCTCGAATCGTGGCACATTCGAGGCACCCCCTCGAGGCACCCGCGGCACTCTCCCCATGCTGTTCTCTGACCTGCACTCTTAAAAATGAACTTCATCGCATCGCACGCTCGTAGCCAACCATCATCTCGAATGATATCGTTATCTGCCCTGATTTCTTGAAAACGGGAGGAGTACGCCTTTTCTGCGACAATTATGAACAACATAAGTGTACACAGAAAAGGCGTACGCCTCCCGTTCTCAACAAATCAGGGCAGACAACGATATCATTCGAGATGGTTGGCTAGGAGCGTGCTATGCGGTGAAGTTCTTTTTTAAGACTGTGCTTCTCCGTTGGTTGTGTTCGCCTCTGTGCTTCTCACTGAGTATGTCTCCCGTACACTCTTAAAAATGAACTTCACCACATAGCACGCTCCTAGCCAACCATCGTCACGAATGACAACGTTCTCGCCACTGATTTGTTGAAAACGGGAGGCGGAGCCGCCTATTTTGTGCCATTATGCACGGCACAGAATAGGCTCCGCCTCCCGTTTTCAACAAATCAGTGGCGAGAACATTGTCATTCGGGACGATAGTTGGCTAGGAGCGTGCTATGTGGTGAAGTTTATTTTTAAGAGTGTATTAAAGACGAAACGTCAGTAGTAAATTATTTTCTGTTGTATCAATCCAGTGTATAGATTCTTCTCGTTGTCAGTCATGTGCTCTCCTGGATTTTGGAATATTTTTGCGTTGAAAAAGCCTTCCTTGATGGTGGCAAAAGTTTCCAGAAGGTGATTACCGAAAGTATCTCAATAATGCGGCGAGTACGTCGCCTGTTACAATTTTTGGGGATTTATTCACATGACGTCATCCGCAGGAGACCGCCACTATCGCTTGCTGGCAGATGTGCTGCATCGGCCGCCATATTGTAGGTCCCATCCAAGCCGCTACCCATATCGTACTCACCGTCGTACGTAGGTACCGTAGGTACCTACGTACCGCTACGTAGGCACCTACGTACCGCCTGTAGGTACCGTATCGTATCGTAGGTACCGGTATCGTAGGTACCGTACTCACCGTATATTTGGTGTTTCAAAGTTATTGTGCTGTGTGATTTGTAGAATATCGAAACAATTTCCATGTTTTCGGTGTTAATAGTCACCCAAAAAGCATATGGCAGCCAACGAATGCGGGAACGTAACTTCGAGGGGCACACAGTATATGGCGGCGAGGCAACGTCAGTCAATGAACCCTATAGCAGTGGGACTGGTGGCTTTTAAAAGTTGGTTAGTGTGTCTAAAAGTGAAATAATGCATGGAAGTGAGAGAAGGCCATATACCGAGTCATGTGGTCTGGAACCTCTTTTATATGCATTTCATTAACACCATTTGAACCACAGAAAAACACGACCACGCAAAGCCTAACGGCTTCGAATGGGTGATCTTGGGAAACGCATGAGCCTTGGGTTAGGTCAGGTAAGCGCATTTTAGTTAGGTTAGGTCAGGCTAGGTTACACATAATTGGGGCACACACTAGGCGGTGCGGGCATGAGACTGTGCCTGACTAAAGATGGCGGAAATCGGTCCCATTGCTATAGTACATCCGAATTATTTATTACCACGTTAGGTGATACCGACCCTGTATTATCCATAGTACCCATCTTGATAACTCACTGATTCACGAGTCACTTATGATGCGACACAAACTCCGCATTCCGAACTTTTCTTTTTTTTTTTTTTCAAGCATAAGTGTATAGCGCTACCTGACATAGTCGACGATGGAATTGGCACTGTGGATCCTGTGGGTAGCTCATCCGGCCGGCGTCCCCAAACGATAATCGCAACGCAACCTGCAACTACGGCGAATCCTAACAGAGCTGCAGCGGTAAGGATCCGAGTTGTTTCCTCCGATTCGCCCTCATGGGCTGCTCCTCCGGGATGCGGTTCGGACACGATTAGGGCCCTTTCCGACTCCATGTCTCTCACTGACGTCTGGACGTTCTTCTTCTGCTCCTGCTTCTTCTTACACTTCTTGTCTGGACGTTTCTCGTGGCCTCGAGCTAATGTTGCCACAACAGCGGGACAGCGTGCGCTTACTGTCCATCACGATGTGGACGGTGGTACAGCTCCCGTCAACCTTAATAGTAACATGAGAAAACATATGGTCTCGTTATGGCGGGCTAGCCCGCCATAGTCTCGTCGCGCGACTACAGCAACCCTTGGGGTCACGAGGAAGTCATACTTGAACAAAATTATTCTGTTAGTTTGAAGCAAGGATTTTGTTTAAATAACACTCCCCCAGTGCACCCAAGGGTGGCGGAAAAGAGACCGAACTGTTTCCAGTGTTATTGTTAAGGTTGACGGGAGCTGTACAAGCGTTCAGTACGAGGGATATCGTGAAACGATTACAGATTTGGATCGCAGCAGGTTTGATGTTATGCGACAAATCGGATTATGTACCTAAAGCGTCCCACGAGAAAAAAAAAGAAATAATTAGCCTCAGTTACCCTGTAATTTCGCTTTAATTACCCTAGGTACTCTACCGCCGGCGTGCTGTGTGTCGGCGCAGTTCCCCATGAAGTCGGCCCAGGGCGCACACTTACCTCCACTCCTTCCTCCTGTACTCTCTCCATCCGTCCACATTTGTACGCCGCTTATCGCCCCAACCGCTTCGCGGCACTAACGCTGAATTTTAACAAATCAATAGTATGGCCGCAACATTCGCACAACGTACTCGACCCTAAGGTCGTTCGCCAACCACCACTCGGTCACTGCACCAGTCGGTCACTGCACATTGGACCGACGTCGGTCCAATGTGCAGTGACCGACTAAGTCGCATGCCGACCAAATTCCGACCACTAGCCAATGTTCGGCTATTTCTCACTTGTGCTTGCTCGCTTCGTTGCACGTGCCACGTGGGACGTACAATGAGGACGTGGTTAATGGTTTCTGTACTAGTAGAGCATAGGCGGCATCGAAGTGACGGTATATTTCTGAAGTTGCCCGTTAACTCCCGTCATTATATGGTTCTTCGTCAGTGCGCTTAAAGGAGCATTAAAGTGGTATCTAACATTGCCCAAAACTGCTGTCATCTTGTAAAGCAGTACGTGAAAAGCATTCCCACAAAATATTTCTGTCCAAAGTTGTATCACCATGGTGCAATTAATTTGGAAAATCGCTGCCGCGGTGCCAGGCCGGAGCGCTCCAACTGCAGACCACACCCACTCTAGTGTGACGTTCGTGGTAGAGAGCCCCTCATTCGTTCGTAGGAAAAACGAAAAACCGTCTGCTACGAACATTGCGAGCTGCTTCTTGTTGACTTCTATTATTTATATGATTTATATCACGTTTTCTTAAAAAAAGAAGCATATACGCAGCCTGAGAAAATAAGATTACCATCACAAGAGTAATATATCCGTGGCTTCTGTGCAATCTCAGAATTCACAGCAGCAGAAAGCTAGCGATGGCGGCGGTATTGTGGCGCCACCTGTTAGCCACTGAACCAACTGCGCGGTGAAAACTGTCGGACAGGCTGCACACTGTCGAGAAGCACGGGGACTTTGCTGTACAAACGCAGTTAATTTCGGGCTGCACCACTCGTTCTTCCCGTCGTGCCTGCGGTCCCAAAAAATCGTGGTTGTGTCGTGGACAACCTTCAAACCCTCCGTTTCGGACATCACGAAGCCGGAGAACGCATGGCGTCTCCGAAGCGGTAGCAGACGCTCCGACTTGGGCGATGTTGCTCACCTCGATCATGTGATCCCAAGTCTAATGAGGAGCGTCCTCACCACTTGCGTCACATAGTGACGTGTGTGGTGCCGTTCATCACGTGCCTATCGTGAAGGCGAAGGAGGGTGTTTCGCGCGCGGGAGGTTCGGGGAGCTATTGCAGGCGTCCCAATTTAGCTACGGTTGCACTAATTGTGGGAAAACTGTTTTCGGCCGCCTAACATTCCATACTGACCAAAAACAGAAACAAAGTTGTGGGCCTCTAGACTGCTCCTTTAAGAGACACATCACATAACGAATGAGCTGCACATGACGTGTAGGACGCTTCCTTGACCATTTAAAGACTAGGCGAAGTATACCGGGATGTCAGAGATCGAATTGCAACACTCAAAATCCGCAGCATGTTAGCACCTTTTGGCCGGTATGACCATGAGCAGCCACGATTCCAGCATGTCGTTTCGGTCGGCTTCTTTGCAGATGCGACATATGAAGTCTATGGAGTAGGAACGTAGGGAATCGAATCTGAGGGAGCTTGAGCTCCCTTTTGTTGAGGGCCAATAACTTCTGTCCCATTCATGCCTATCTCCGTCTCTGGGAAGACTGCAATCTTTCGACTGGCGCAAGTTTCATAACTGAGCTCTGGATTGTTCAGGTAGACGTCGCTTGGGGCCCGACAAGCGTTAACGACTTATCGACTTTGCTTTCGAATGGCACGTGCGTCCGGTTTTAGACTAAGAACTTGGGGAAAGTAAGGTTTCACAGAGTTAGTGTATAACACATGATTTGGGGGAACACTTCTGTAAAACCGTCTCCACATTGAATAGGCAGCACAAGTCCGTGAATCCTCAATCAGTTACACCTTTCATCCTTCTACAAACTTACCCCATGGTTCCGCAAAACGCCAATTTCTTACACGGCTTGCGTGATCTAAGCAAGAATTCCATCCTATGGCAGGTCTGAGGTAGGTTAGATAGGAAAGGAAACGTGCCCTTGCAAATGGAATCCCCAAAGTAGAGGCGCTCAAAGAAATCGCATTCTAGGGTGCCTTAATACTAGCTCCCTCTGTGTATGAAGAGGGAGCTAGTATCGAGGTACCCGCACTGCGTACCCTATGGCATCCGAGAACGCTTAGCGCCAGTACTAATGTTTTCGTGAAAGGACTCCATTGCAGGTCAACAGCCTTTATGCATGACCATGGATGAAGCCATTTCGGGGGCCCTAGTTACAACTCCCCCCAAGGATTCTTCATGCTTCTAGAGGTCTACACCTTGGCTTTTAGTTTATATAAGCTATGACCAGATCAGAGCATAGCTATAGAACTCTCTCCCCTATTATATTTTCCACCAACATAAGCAGAAGTGTTTCCACGTCATTTGCCTCTTCCAAAAGATGCACAAAACTATCAAACAAAGCTTAATTTATTCCAATATATGGTTCCAAGCACTTGAAAAAGAAACAAATGTGATGTGTAGTGTACGAGATGACAGGCAACGAAATCCCACATAACTTCAATGTCCCGCTTCATTTATCTTCATCCCAGTCACCACCTGCCTGCTTTGGTGCCTTTGGCCCTCCTGCTGGTTTTGACATGATGATTTGATCCACCTTCAGTACTGTCGTAGCTGCACGAGTAGCGTACTGAAGCCCCCAGAACTTTGTTAGGTACAAGTCCAACACACCGGCTTCAACGGCATCCTTTGTTCCCCCTGAAACCTGTTCCGGTTCAATGTCAAAACCAAAGTACTTCTTCCCTTCGTTATGTGCAGCGTAGAGCTTAGACAGAACATCCATTGGTCGCCCAACACCGGCGTTCTCCACGAGTGCTTTTGGAACGCACTCGAGAGCTTCAGCAAACTTCTTGACAGCATACTGCTCGAGGCCTGGTAAAGTTTCAGCATAGGAGGTGACTTCACAGGCAAGCTCCATCTCCGTTGCGCCTGCTCCTGGTACAAGTCGACCGTCCCGAGTGATTGCTTTGAAGGCGTTGACACCGTCGTCGATTGCACGTTCGATATCATCCATCAGGCTGTCAGTGGAACCTCGAACGACGATGGTCGCGATGCGAGACTCCTGACCCTCCTGCCTGAAAACAATTACGGGCGTCTCTCCAATTTCGTCCACGTAGACAGAGTCACACAGACCAAGGTCTTCGGGAGTAGGGGCCGTCAACTTGGGAAGCGGGGTGGCACCCACTACACGGCAGACGCGACGAACGTCAAACTTGGACATGAGTCGGACCGCCATGATGCCGTACTTGTTGAGGTAGTGTAGCGCCATGTCACCAATTTTACCACCAGACACGACCACCTTGGCTCCGGCGTCGGCGATGGCTTTGATTTGAGACTCCAGAAGATTCTCTTCGCCGCGCGAGAAGTTCCTTAGCTCGCTGGCAGTCTTGATGAGAACAGTTCCTTTAGTTTCCGTTTGCATGGAATCCACAGCGCATGTATAAACAGCAACCTTTGCGTCTTTCGCCTTCGTCACGTCGCCTTCGATCTGTCGTTTGAAGACCATGCCTTGGATGACGCACGACTTCTCGACGCCAGAGCCCAGGATCTTGCAAACGCGGACGTTGTCGACATTAAATGATGCAGACTTTTCGGGGTAAATGCTAATGCAGGCTTTAACAACTAGATCTGCAAGAAAGTCTTCCTGGCCGAGTTGCTTGCTCATGATAGCGGTGCGGACTCCCTTCATGACCTGTACGTCGTGATGAGTGTCTTTGATTTCGTACGCCGTCAGATTTGGAAGGATCTCCAACGTTTTCTTCAGCGCCAGTTCGTAACCCTCGACAACCTCCACAGGAGTGAGCCCCGTTCGGATCAGATCTTCGGAGTTTCCAAGCAGCGCACCAGCGAACATTACAACAAAATTCGTACCATCGCCTACCTCTTTTTCTTGCATCTGCGATGCCATCACCAGGAGCTTGGCCGCTGGATGCTGCACGTCGAGCTGGCTGATGACGGTTGAAGCGTCGTTTGTGACAAAAAGCTTCTCCAGGTGGTTGATTACCATTTTGTTGAGCCCATTTGGCCCGTAGGCGGAGGACACGGTGCGAGCAAGCTGGCCGCATGCCTCGATGCAGCGAAATACGGCTTCCTCAACTCCTTGGTAATGTCTCGAGCCTTCTTTCAAGAAGTTTGAAAGGGAAGGTCCTCGCAATGACATAGTACTCATGGTGATATTACCGGTGTTTGTCCACGCCTCGTGGTTCGATGACAAAGCGCCGAGAAAATTCCTTTTATGTGCCAACTGGATTGGCTAGTGTCGGATTCTCCTAGCTCTGCATAAACGGGGTGCGTTGGGGTTCATTGGTTCAATATAAAAATTGTACATATATATAATTAAACCCCTGTTGAGCATTGTTGTTACACAGATATCTACCGCATTATTTATTTTAGATTTTACTATTTTTAACGAAAAGCATCAAAAAGTGCGGCGCTGCACACACCGGAAACGCCGGAAACTCAAAAGTTGTCTGCATGGCGGTCCGTCGGGATTTGTGATGGAGAGGCGGGCATGAAAAAGTACGTAAACTTTGGCAGAAACAGTCATTGGTACCCAAATTACGCTTGAAATGCAAGAAAAATTAGGTATATCGAAGTTTCGACGTTTCAAGCGCAGGAGAAAGTACAAAACTGAGCTGAAGTTCATTAATACATGTGCGAGTTTTCCTTGGACTCAGGATGTGCGTTTGTTTTTGTTCCAAGGTTGCCGTTTCTAGCACACATCTGGAAAATTTTGCTCAATGGCAAAAAACAAAACGTTTCGCTGGCTTCGTTGTTTCTGTTCGACGCTCGTGTTCAAGTGACGTGCTTTTCGCTTGAACGAACACCAAATCGGGACAGGCACGAATATTGGTATACTAAATGCATGTTGCATGAGGCACACTTCCTGTCACCCGCTGCAGTCATGAATATTTATGTCTTTGGTGTCACTTTCGCAGTTTTTAGTGAATTTCGAGACGAGACGTCGGACATTTTCGAATATCGGAACAACTAATACAGGCTGCTGGCTATGTCATCGGGTTCGTTCATCTTTTCAGTAGCGCTGTTTGGTATGATGTTCTCAGTGCATTTGTGGGAATGACGCCCAGCAGTCAATCGTTCGTAGCTAGAAATGAGCACAATAGTGTTTTAAAGACCAGGTGAGCAGGGCATCGCTAGAAAATAATTCAAATTATTGCACCTCTATTCTCCGCAGTGACGGAATTCAAGGCGAAAGACATCGGGCTAAGAGCTCAGAAGAAATTGCTCAGCCATGTAAGTAACAAGAGCGTTGCCAAAGTGTTCATCGATGATACAGCAGGAAGCCTTCTCGACAACGTGTATAGGCTGGTGAAAAATATAACTGGAAGCAAGAAAGATGCTGAGAAGATAACCAAAAACATTATCAAGGTATGCTCTCGAACTTGCTAACAATGTGATGTTGTATTCTTGATGTCAACCTGGTTGTAGGCAGGTGTCACCATTCCTTGCATGATCTGCACCTTTGAAATAGAACATAGTTTTAATTTGTATTGAGGAGAAAGGAACATTGGATTGGCTTTGCCCAATTTGTTGTTCTACAGTTGCAGCTTCGTCCAGGTCACTTGATCTGGGATTTGGTTACTGTCTTACCAAAATGCTCGTAGCGCAGTTCGAAAATAAAATGCCCCCCCCCTCCTGCAAAAAGGGGCGCAAAAAAGACACCTTTCGGGAAGCAAGAATACAGGGGGGCGCAAATTTCCCACTTGAGGTGAAAAGTAAGTGCCGATACTGCCCCTACGAAACCTATTTCGACAGTCGCTAGTTTCAGGTAGTTCATGACTGCTTAGGTTAGTTAGTGCGGCTTTGGCAGTTTGCCTCCTCACCCCCACAAAACCCATTTCTACAGTGAGGCGAAGCGGAATGGGGGCGCCAACCAGAGCAATGCCAGATTTTGTACTACGTGAATTTGGTGCACATCCTGTATACCAATTTGCCCTCACAACGAATTTCTTTCGTAGTCTCTTGAGTCTCGTTGTAAAGGAGTTTGATTGTATTCTTGGTAAATTTGCAAGTTGATTATCACCATGCTGCACATTTTGATGGGAGCTGTACTGTAGCTGTAGTGTTGCTGTCGTCTGCTACAGTCATACGTCTGCTTCTGCAAAAAATTTACTGTCCAATCATGACCAGAGGCAGAGCCAGGATTTTTATGAGATGGGGGGGTCCAGCATTTGCCAGCATATTGGATACATGATGCAAGTCCTTTCCTTTGAAAAAAGAAGTCAATTAAACACTACGTGAAGACAGAAATTGAGGAGGGGGTCGGTCAGGAGATCTCACGGGCCGATGTGTAGCGCCCCCTAACGGAACACGATTAAGTTGGAAACCGTCGTCCACATTACAGGTGGTGGTGAAGGTTGGCATACTCCACCGTAACAGCAAATTCAGCGCGGAGGAACTGGACATAGCCCAACAGTTCAAGAGAAAGTTCCACTCTGTGGCAATGTCCATCGTCAGCTTCTACGAAGTGGAATTCTCGTACGACCAGCAGTTCCTCGCGGGAAACCTGCGCGACTGCAACAGTCTTCTGCGCAACTTGGTTCGAGCTCACCTGACCGAAAAGTCCCTCGGCAGGATTGACCACGTGTTCGGCTTCTTCACGCGGCCGGACGTCCTCGACGCCACCTTCAGGCGCGACGGTGAGCATCGCGAAGTGCTCGGTAAGATAGTTGCCGACTTGCACAAGTCTCTCGAGGAAGGAAACCTTTGATCGAAGAGGCATGCTGACAGGGAACTCTTGGAAACGCCACTTTGAGACGCTGCTTTTTTTCTTCAATTTAATTTCTCCTTTTTTGCTGCTGGAGCACTACATGAGCGCGAAATAGCTTGACAGCTGGTTTTGTGCACCTGTCAGCTTTAACATAATGTGACTGTTGGATTGGAGTATGAAACTGATATCGTATTTTTGAACAGATTTAAACTGCAGTATTGATTGCGAGATATGGCAGGATTCTTATTTCCAGGGGGGGAGGGGAGTCAAACCCACCTCACCTGACAAGGGACCCATTTCCAAGGTGCCTCTTTTTGGGGAAGTGAGAAAATCCCCCCGAACGTGCCTTTTTAAAGGATCAATCCAACTGTGCGTGTGATCCTTCGAGACACATGTTTATCATATTTTTATACCAGTGCCAAGATAACCGCTTCTTCTAAACTGGTTCTGCGTACTAGTCTCGAGCAAGCAACATGGCTGTACAACAGCGGTTTCAGCACTGACTGTCTCATTTCGGTAGCAACCAGTGCCCCGTGTGCCAGTAGACACACCACGGACGATGGTGAATGCTTGCCTGGGGGGCCACGAGGCTTGAAAGAAACGTTGCTCACAATAAAATCCCATTTGCGGAAGCGCCACGTACTGCACTTAGAATGCGCAATCTATTCAAAAGTCTTCTGGTGGTTGCTTTAAAGATGTGAAGAAAAAAAAACTCGTTTCTAGAATGTTGGTACCAAACACTTTTCAAACAAAAGATATCAAGCTCTTTTTTTTTAATACTGGGAAGTGAATAGAATTCTATTTTAAGAGAGCATATAGTCGAGCCTAGTGAATCCAGTGAAAGGTATTTAGGCAGTTTCATTACACTTAATCCTGCTGCAGTGGACCTTCGAGCACTTTCGTTACTGCATCTAAATTGGAAGTGACCGCTGAGCCCGAAGGACAAAAATGTTGATTCTTTTTCTTTTAATACTACTTGCTGCATGCAGAATATTTGTGCCTTACAAATTGTGTAAGCATGTGTACCTGCTCTTCAAGATTGCACAATTTTTGCCATTCTACTCCTCAACTTGATAGGCACATGTTTTACATGCCATTGGTGCCTCACATGTGACAGTTGTCACATCTAATTTTAACATGATTGTGAACAAACTTATGCACGCATAGCATCAAGCATTGCTTAGTTGGAACTTTTCATTAGTACATAAGTACCCCTTTGTACTTAATCTCTCCACTGTGATAAAGAGTAACGTTGATGTTTGGGCATGCTGGTAAGACATGTGGAAGAGTGGAAGCACACACAAAAAACGAGAGTTTATTGCTTGTGCTAGTTTTGTCTCTTGTGCTCTTTGTCTGTGTCTTTTTTTTTTTTTTTTTTGCGCTTCCACTCTTATACATGTTCAACTTCCGGTATCAATATGGAACAAGAAGAAAACCAGAAAGCTTTCAGAGCCATCGCTTAATAAACTGTCCACTCACGATCGATAACTGAACTCTTGTATTTTCAAGTTGTATATGTATTTTGGAAATTTAAGCTCTTGGCATTCCTTAGCCCCTGCATTGGTGGCTGGATTTCCACTCTAGCAAGCTCGTTTTCGGGGGTTTACCAAAGGTGATGATGATGATGATTGGTGGGAGGGGGATAAAAACGGGCTTTACCGGGTCTAACCTAAAAGCACGAGGCTCTATTAATAACCTTTTCCGCGGTTACCTCATCGGCAAGGATGCCGTGATGCGAGAGCTGGATGAGTTTCAGGAATCCTCCTGCCCATTTCTTACCATTTTTTTTACCATTACCATTTTTGAAGCATCCATTACCAGAGTGCAAGCTCACATCTACGCAAATAATCGTCCCTTACGTTGATCTGGCATACCGTGTATCACAGTGCCATAGCTCTTTCAGGAGGGACATTTGATGGAGTATAAGTAGGGAGTGACTTTTTCGGGTTTTATTTTTGGCCAAATTCGGGGGGTAAATATCGGGTGATATTTTTCATTTGAAAATTCGGGTGTATTCGGGTTAAATCCCGTTACGGCATATTCTGTCGTCAGGAATTCGGGTGTATTCGGGTGATTTTTTTTGTTTAATAAAAATTTGTCTTAACATGGAACTAATGTTTAGCAATGTTATCAAACTTTATTTTAATGCACGCTTATGAGTGTGCCACGCGACCCGGATGTTTTCGGGTAGATTCGGGTTAAACTTAAATTTTACAGATTTCGTTCGGGGGGTAAATATCGGGCGGATACGGGTTTAACCCTAAAAAGTCAGGCCCTAAGCATAAGTAGGGAGTGACTTTTTCGGGTTAAACCCGATTCCGCCCGGTTATTCCCCCCCCCCCCCCCCGAACTGACCTCCGACCAATTCGGGTTACACCCGATTTCTCCCCGAATTCCAGTCACTACGAAATCCTCAAGTGACGTTTCCACTGAAGACGAACAAAGGTCGTCATGTATAACACGTGTAAGAATGGGTCGCTTACGTTCCCAGCAATACACACGTGTGCCAACACTGCCTATGCCTTCGGGGATTACCGTTGGAAGGTCACGATCCCGCAAAAAACAAAAGCGAGAGAGATTAGGAAATAACTTAATAGACAAGAGGAGAAACAAAAACACCCGATAACACCCGAAGGCACAATTATCGCCCGATTTCTCCCCGAATTACGGATTTAAAAATAGCGCCCGATTTTTAACCCCCCCCCCCCCCCCTCCCGAATCTGAGAAAGGCATTTAACCCGAAAAAGTCACTCCCTAAGTATAAGTTTGTTGACCGGAATCTCCCAAACTGCTAGGTTCAGTTCAACCTGTGCAAGTCAGGTTACATTGCACAAGCTTAAACTTAAGCTTAAACCGGTGTCATACCTCATGTGCTGCCATCTGTCTCGTTGTTGTACCTGCTCTTCCTACTGCCTTCTCTGCAACCATTCTGTCCTAGCACATTGCTGTGATAGCACTAATGAAGTTCCGTTGCTAACGCTAGCATTAGTAAACGAGAGGGCACTGTGCCATTTTAAACGTGCGTGTCTGTACATTTTGTTGTTTTCTTACTCAGTAATACTGGTCATGAATCATTTAATATATTAAAGAATGCACTTATTCCTTTGTGTTAAACTTGCACACTAGTCTTTATATTGTATGAATGTTTCATTTATGAAGCCTGCTTCTGCAGTATTTTTCTCCATTTCCATGCGCTGTATACTGAATTCTCTTGTACTAAGGTTACTAAGGTATAGGAGTTGTTATATCTCGACTTTGGGCTTTTGCTTTCCTCGCATTTTGTATTTTTTACGTTTTATTATACACATCAAGCATTCCACATATTTCTTTCTATTTTCGTCATCTCCCTCGTACTTCTTGCAGACGCACTTTTGAGTGGTGTAGCCAGTGGGGAAGTTTCGGGGGCTGACCCCCCCCCCCCCCCCCTCCCCTCCCCAAATCGTACCTTTTGAGGTGCATTTGGGAAAGGGAAAACATGGTGAAATTCTCCTCTCCATGTAAAGTTCCCACAGAACTCTTCTCAATTTTCCTTTTATTTATTTTATTTTATATTTTTTTTCTGGCTACGCCACTGACACTTTTCCCGCAGTTGATTTTTTCTCATTGCTGTAAAGTTGGCAAGCTTATAAGTCTAATCCTTGCCCTGCCACTAACTGAACTCTGCTCAAGATACACACTCAGCCCACAGCAATACCCGCGAATTTTCGTACTTGCACGTTGTTATAGTCGTCTAACACAGTAACATTACACACGCACACCACTGCACATTGTGGCCTAATAGAGGAAGTTCTGACATTAAATTTAAACGGGTCAACCTGGGCCACGAAAGATGTTTGGACGTCGCACATGTACCTTGGTACGTACAGTGAACCCTCGTTAATATGACCCCCGATAATCTGACATATGCGCTTTACGACCATACTCCCGGGGAACAATGCAGTGAAACCTCTGCAAATCCCCCCCTTTAATATGACAATTCCGCATTATGACCAAATTTTTCGGGAACGACCATAGTCATAATAACGAGGGTTCACTGTAATCGTTTTCCCTCCCAGGTGCTGTTCTCAGCCAGGGCCCACGCAGGTTCAACGTTATCCTTAAACTGACAAAACTCGTGTCAGCCAATCAACTCCCGATGTCTTTTTGTGGCCCAGGCTATCAATGACGTTGTTGTTGGACGGTTTTATTGACTGGTGTTGCCACTTGTCCCTGTGCTCACCGATGAGAGCACAAGATTTTGTACTTAATTTTTAGACAATGTGGATTACAGAAATTTTGTACAATGAATCGATGTCATAGTACCAGCTTTGCTTTCTCATTGGTTTTTCGCTCTGTGTTGAAGATGATGTATGACCCGTCCGAGGCCAGATTGATGTGTGCATGACCCAACTGAATTTATTGTTGCCATAAATACAGCATTTGGATGTACCGTTACACTGCAGTGGCTATCTTACACAACTGCATTTACAGCAGTGCACTGTGCCACGTAAAACGTCATATCGCAGTGACCTTTTGCTGCGATGAAAATGTTTCTAACAAAATAGTTTTATTCTTGTCATCTTGCAGCATAACAGATATTATGTATGTGAAATATATTACATTGTATGTACAAAAGCGATGTGTCCTGTCTTCTTCACGCTGTTGCCTTCGATAGCATCTTCGAGCTCACGGCTGTTTAAATAATTCCACATCTCACATTACCTACATTACATACGTGGTTACTGTGAAAAAAAGGTAGAGTGCAATGCAGGAAATTATCTGTTCCAGTTACGTAGGTAAGCTCAGCATTTATACGCTTGTATCTGTGCATTCTCGAACACAAGCTTTATGGCCTCTTAGTGTGCTCGGTGGGCATTAATATGGAAACTCAAAAGCTTTGGCCACATGACCTTCAAGCTAAGAAAGACTGGTAGTACAATGCGATGTGAGAATTATCACGGGCATTTGGGGTAGAATTCTGCGCGGGCAGACTTTTCCAGGTCCGCCCAGCCTAGTATTTCCAGCTGTGACTTATGCCTTTCTATAGCTTGTCAAACAAATTGATAAGTAAATTTGTAAGAAGAGAACACAAGGCTACAAACACACAAGAACTGGCGGTTGAACACCGCAACACAATGAGACCAAATAAGTCCAGAAAACACGCGGGCAAGTGCGTTATTGTTACACTGCAAGTTTTTGTGGAGGTAGAGGATGTTGTCGACAGACTCCTCCCACTTGAGTGAGAAAGAAGGAGCAATGTGATGTGGCTTTGAGAAGGTTCTAGAGGGTCGAATCGTACACATAATGCATAGTGGCCCGTTTGTTTTAGCAAATATGTGCACAATGATGACGCAAGCAGGTGAATAAGCATATGAACTAATTGTCCTGCATTTTGTGGAACTAGCTGCATGTCCCGGCCGGGCCGGGTATGTTTGTCAGCCCGGGCCCATGCATCTAATTTGGGGTTCTTTTAAACGAGACAACAATGATGGGTACATAAACATCTTTGTTTCGCCATGTTCCGATAAAAATGAGTTTTACAGGGTTTACCCTAAAACTCAAGGCACTACGGATAATGTTAAAGTCGTTATACTGACCCTTGATACGGCACACTTCACTGTCTATGCCAATGGAAAGGAGGTAGTCTAGCCAAATAACCTGCTTTGAAGAGAGGATATCCCCAGGACCTTTGACCTCGACAGCCTTAAAAAAAAAACGGCACGTACAACAATGTCTAGCAACTGTAAGGACCATTAGTGCAGTTCTGAGCAAACAGTATGTAGAAATTACCTTAAGTACTCCAGTGTCAACATTCCACACAACTAGGTCTGGTAGTCCACTACGGCAGTGTCGATAGTCACGTGCTAGTCTCTCACAGAGAAGAGAGAGTTTCTTTCCCCCAAAACATTTCACCAGGCCCTGAAAAAAAAAAGACACCGTCTATTATAACAGCGGCACGCTTTTATATATTTATTTATTTACTCCTCAAGGCCCGAAAGCATTACAGAGGGAAGTGGGTTATTACACACAAACACAATATACAAAGGGACAATACAATATATATATAATAATATATAATATAATACAATATATATACAATATGCTTAAAGGGACAGTCACATCTATATCACTATAGGACACTATATCTCGTGGGATTTTCAATACTGTAGTCCTCGAGGAGTAAAAGGACACGATAGTTTCGAAATAGACTGGAACAGATGCGATCGTCCCTTTAAAGGGACACTAAAGCGCAAAAATTCCTCCTCACGAGATGAAAGACGCACAAAAATAACGGGATGCGTCCGTTGTGTTGTTCGTGATTTAGGCGCGAAGGAAACCGCAATTTGCACTTTCCCTCTTCTCTCTTCTCAAGGTGTGTGACCATGGCGGTGAGGATAAGATGTCCTATCGTCGCAGGAAACCTTTGGCAGTGACCCACGGGAGGCCGCCCCCGCCCTGTTGCACCCCCTAAGGGGAGCAAACGGAAACCGCAATTTGCACTTTCCCTCTTCTCAAGGTGTGTGACATGGCGGTGAGGATAAGATGTCCTATCGTCGCAGGAAACCTTTGGCAGTGACCCACGGGAGGCCGCCCCCGCCCTGTTGCACCCCCTAAGGGGAGCAAACGGAAACCGCAATTTGCACTTTCCCTCTTCTCAAGGTGTGTGACATGGCGGTGAGGATAAGATGTCCTATCGTCGCAGGAAACCTTTGGCAGTGACCCACGGGAGGCCGCCCCCGCCCTGTTGCACCCCCTAAGGGGAGCAAACGGAAACCGCAATTTGCACTTTCCCTCTTCTCAAGGTGTGTGACATGGCGGTGAGGATAAGATGTCCTATCGTCGCAGGAAACCTTTGGCAGTGACCCACGGGAGGCCGCCCCCGCCCTGTTGCACCCCCTAAGGGGAGCAAACGGAAACCGCAATTTGCACTTTCCCTCTTCTCAAGGTGTGTGACATGGCGGTGAGGATAAGATGTCCTATCGTCGCAGGAAACCTTTGGCAGTGACCCACGGGAGGCCGCCCTCGCCCCGTTGCGCCCCCTAAGGAGAGCAAAGGGAAAGCGCAAATTGCAGTTTCTTTCAAGCGTGAATCACAAGCAACACAATGGGTGAATCCCACCTATTGCACCCTGCTCGTAATTCCAGAAACTCTCGTTTTCTGGAGGAATGTGTTTACCGGAGTGCTTGTGTTCAAGATGTCAAACTAATTTATGTGACAGTTATGAAATTATTACGCAAAGCAGGGAATAAAAGTTGACATCAAAGCCGAAACCTGAGCCAGCATGGGACACATTTCGTTCCCTCCGCACTGGTGATATGAGCAAATTTTTAGGGAGGGACAGACACACATGAGAATATGATGCACGCGCCATATTTGTGACCCCATGCGTGCGCTTGTCCATGGAGAGATTCCGTTTGAAAAAGTGTTCTGTTCGTGTCGTGTTCTCTCAAGAGATATGGGACAAATCGAGTGTTTTATGAATCAGAATCTGAATCAAAGTAAGGTTCTGCAAATCCACGAATCTTACAAATCCTTTCTTAAAGAAAAAAAAAAGTTGAAAGAGCCAGGGGAAAACGCTGCTTTTGTAAAGTGTTCTGAAGCAGAATTTTATATCTTAAAAATTAAATAATATATATGAAATTAAATTAAATTAATTAAATAACGGTTCACTTTTCAGGAGCAAACATACCTGCGTACATCTTCCAAAATGTAACTTATTTAACATGTTTTTCGTCGACTACGGGAAACACATAATCTCTCGAGCTTGAATTATTTCCGTGAAGTTCACGGAGAGAATGCAAACTCTGGAGAATTTATTTACGTGAAACTAAGAAACAATCAAAAGCAAAACCGTGTTACTTTAGACCTGTAATGAGAGTGCCTGCTTGAACTCTTTCAGTCCAGAGCAATGTAAACAAACAAACGACAAAACACCCACCCATCAATCAGGCTTTCGGTGAACTCCGGAGGTGACAATTTTAAAAAGAAACAAACGAACATGGTTTGTGGATTCGAAAGATTCGATTTGCCGTTTTGGGCACTAGGATTTGGATTCCCAAATCTCAAATCCCTCCCTAGGATTTGGGCATTCGGTCGGCCCATCATTAGTTTTCTCTGTCTTCTGCCAATTGCTCAGGCACCTTCATTATGAAGCTAATGGAAGCTGTTTATGCATTTTCATTATGTTGCACTTTAGATAAAAGAGTGTATATACTAAATAAATACCCTTAGCTGGGGACATGTGTACTTGTCCCATTGCACGAGGCTCATTTCACCGGAGTGCTTCTCATAGTTTGTTGAGATTAGCTCTTGAAGTTCCTGAAAATTACGAAAGATTTTTAAGTTTACCTTGCAATCTTTAAAGGCCCACCCTCCTGCGAACTGTGCAGCACTGTTTGAATATGAAAGCTACATTTTTGAAGTAATTTAAAACTGCCTTTTGGGCCTGTTGGTACATCATCGATGCGGTTGAAAGCGCTAAAATGGGATTGAGTAGGCGCTTGGTGTTTGTGGTTCATCCTTTCCCCTTTTTATCGCTTTTAACCACATCGACATTTTGAGGGCTGTTTGATAAACCATCCTTGAAATCATTATGAATCAAACTATTACGGCTGCTACAGTATACACATATGCTACAAGGATCTGACATACAAGATACTACTGACTTATGTGAAGCTCAAAATATTAGATAAAAAATTTCAAAATGACTAACAGTAGTATAAAAGTAGTAAAAGTAAATAAGTAGTAGTATAAATACTATAAAAAGCTTTCTGCTTCTTTTTTTTTTTCTTTTTTTTTAAGCATGAGATTAGATTGCTAAACACTGTCCTTTGAGCCTGGCTGCGATAAAATGGCTACTTCTTTTTAATTTTTATTTTGAGCCATTTATTTACTTATTTTAATGTGCCTGTATAAGGGAAACATATCCACAAGGGATTGAGTGTTAGGCTATGTAATTGCATAAGTTTGTTAGTAAGTGATGTGGCAATTGAGGTTGTTAATCTTGGAATACAGCATTCAAATGAAACCTGCATCAAAATGAGAGTAAAAAAATGTGTTACTTCGATAGTTCCATGGCTTAGTTTTTCAAATGCGTCCACAAAGCCTCGCTCTCGACTCTCGAAAAAGGTGTCCGAATTCAGGTCAAGCGGGTGTGCTTGGTAAGGCGTTCTGAAGACGTCGCAGACGTTGTCATCGTAGATGACATCCCAGCACAGAAGAGCAAAGAGGGCTTGGAATGTAGACCCTTCTCCATGAACCCCTGCAATGTAAGCACAATTTTTCTCTATATTTTGCCTGTCCTAAATGACAGTGCTATTGTTAGAAATACTACACAGTATTACAGCAGAATTTTGCATCTAATTCGTTCCTAAGTCAAATGATCATTGTTCCTTGCAAAAAAACATCATCACTCATCTTCAGATTGCCAAAGAAAATCACCAGAGAAAGATGAAATGGAGAACACAACACAACAACAAAAACGGAAGCCTACCCCTCCACGTAAATCTTTGAGTAGCTCAATACTGATGATAAAATGATTACGATAAAGTGAAGTGCACCAGATGTGACCTCACGCAGTGAAAGGTTCAATCCAGAAAAGCGTCAAGTACCCAACATGTAAAATCCAGTGTAAAATCCAAAAGACCTTCCAGTGGTTGTGCTCCACACAAAAAGACAATTATTTATAACTAGGGTTCTGGGTTTGCGAATTAGTCCAAGAGACTCCCGAAAACATACGTCGGTAAAATTTTTAGCAATTCGGATTTATCGGAAAAACTCCGGTTTATAGAGATCCCAGAGGATCGGAATTCAGCGGTCAGAGTCGAGTTTTCCTTGTCCCCCACGTGAACTCTATGATGGAGCATGGAACACAGGTGGCACAAAGTGGTCATTCCGAAAGGGTTCTAGTTGGTGCGAACAGCGGAACGAAAGCATGATCTGCCCTGCAACTATGTAAAGGAATACCTCGACTTCAAGGTGTTTACCTTGTCAGCTGATTGTGATACAGATGTCTGGCATAACAGAAAGCACCGCAAATGGAAAGGGTGCGCTAATTATTTAGAATTGTGCTGAGAGGGTAGACACAGGTAAGTAATTCCTTGTACAATGCACATTATTTAAATCCTGAATGTAAGACTTGTGTTTTGTACCATAAGAGAGTGTGTCAGTCATCACACGCGATACTAACAGCAAAAGCGCATTGCAGGTCATTCCTACCTGCAGGCCTCTCTTGTGGACTGCGTCGATCGTGAACGCAAACGTAAAGACCAATTATACCACACTGTTTAGTGCACCATTCATTCGCGTAAGACGTAAATTTTTCTCAGAATTTCTCATATTAACTGAGCCCTAAAAAAAATAACCTTCAAAAAACTCTGATCTCCCAGAAAATAATAAACTCTGAAAAGCGTCCTCCGAATTTGCCCAAAAATAAGTTCCTGAAACCCTAAGATATCACTAGTGCTGCAACTTTTCAGAGTTTTCATTTCACATCAATTGTGGGTGGGGTGTGTAACGGAGTTTTGAATGCCTGGAAAATTTTGTTTTTTTTTAATGATCCATTCTTTGAAACCCGCATGCAAAAGACTCAAAATTTTCCAAGAAATTGGAAACTTCAGTAAGCACTCGAGGTTTTTGATGAATAAAAACTCTGAAGAGCCGGAACCCTAATTCAATTAACCTTGAATTATTCCCACGCCTACACAGGAACACTAGAAGCGTGTCGAAATAAACGTACCTTCCATGTACCCCTCACGCACGTAATGCTCCAGCGCCAGTTCCTCAACACCGACCACCCTCACGTCATCGTCATCACCAAACGCCTCCAGTTCCGACGACATGAACAAGTGATTGCGTCCGGGAATCTTCCGTGGAATCAATCGACCTTCTATGGTTACCTTCAAACATCAGTTTACGATTAACTGGGGGGGAAAATATCAACCAATCACTAATCCACCTCCGGAGCTTTGCAGACTTTGACTTCTGGAAAGTCATCTAGCGACGCTTGCATGTTCTTGCCAGTTGAGGAAGACAGTATTTTTTCTGCCCTGCTGTAGAGAGAGTATCTGAATTGGGGCCGGACTCTTGGATCAGATAGTCCGTCTCGTATGCTGTGTAAAGCCTGAGAGTGAGATTTGTGTTTAGTATGTAGTGCAGATGGTCCGCCAAACAGCCCATTTCAATTTCACAATGCAACGGGGTTTAATTTGACAAATACACGACAAGGATATAAGAAGAGGAAATATTCTGTGCACTGTTTTTGTCTTACTTGTTCAGCTTGGTTGAGATGCGCATCGAGATTTAGTGCCATTCGGTCCCACCATCTGCCCCTAGCACTTTGGCAATAGAGCTTCGGAGGGACATTCAAAATAGCCAAGTTAAGCCACCGTAAGACGCTGCTACCTGAACGAAATTAGCATTCCAACTCTCCTTACATCTTGACTGAGAAGCGAGCGGAGCAAATCGACGGCTTCCACGTACTTCTTCAACCGCTGAACAACATCGACACCAATGCTGAGGCATCGCGTGTAGACGTAACACGGACTGAAGTGCCGCAAAAATTGAGGCAGGCCTTCGTCTCTGAGGATACATAGATTTAAATCGATCGTTCTAAAACGTGTCCTAAATATTACCGTTCTTCGTAGAATTTTATTGCGGGATCTCGGAGCATTTGACGTGCAGTCAGAAAGAGACTGTATGCATCATCCCACTTCTTGTTTTCTGTTGCCTTTATCAAGTCTGCTTCGAGGCTACGTGCTGTTTCGAACCTGCGGTGAAATTTCATTAAACATTATAATAGCTTTTAGATGCTTTTGCACCATGAAACTCCAGCTCTTCCTCCTCATCATGTTAATGCTAACAAATGCTTTTAACGGATGCTTGAGAGAAGAGTTGTGATGCAAAGTCCCCAGCGAATCTTCATTGCAGATTCAATGCATCCTGCCATATTGGTGTTTACATTGTGAGGTTTTACTAAGTGCAGTTTTTTGGTCTCTGAATAAAGCATAATTCCATGCTCAATGTCAGTCAGCAGCTCCAGTGTTTAGATTCTTGGGCATTCTTACACAATTACTTCCATTTTTATCAACAGCTGTAACAAGTATCGCTGGAGCCTCACCTCAAGAAATCGTCGCGTGTTGAGAAGATAACCGTTTTGCAGTTGATGCGATACTGTGGGAACGACATCTTGCCAATTGAAACCAGCAAAAGGAAGTACCTACATGAAAGAGAACACACTGCAGCAGAACAGTCAGCAATGCTTCCCTAGCCAACACAAAGTGAACGTACAGCTGCGACGTTCCGTCTGAGCGTTCGTCGTCGATGTCCCACGACGTACCGAGCGAAAACAACATCAAGATTCGTCGATAAATGTTCCGAGGCTCATCCGCGAGTCTGTACGCCTCACCCATAACTTTCGAGGCTCTGCAAAAATGGTTAGTTTTTAGCTTTGTTAGGCAGATCCTAACTGCGCTCGTTATTTAGCCGATCAAGCTAAGAGAGCCATAGGACATTGAGTAGCGCAATCTCAACTGTTTTAAGACGACTTCGTCTATACTTCGTACAGATGCCTTGCCCAGCACAGATTTATGACAGCTGCCATGCTCAGTGATGGCTTTGATCAGCACAGTCTTCGATCCAGTGGTTGTTTTTAACTTGAAGAACTTTGCAAGTGTTTTCAGTTCCGCGGGACCAAGCAGGTCTAACGCTGTCTGAAGGTTTGTGATTTTGGTTGCTAGAAGGAGAACCAAAATATGTGACATACAATCAAAACTTTAAGTATATGATGAAGACTGAAAACAAGAATGAAAAGCGTTAACTTGCCATTTTCTAAGAATCCTTTTTGATGAAGTTCTCGGAGCAATGGCCGTAAATCTTTGTTGATATCTGGATAGGTTATCTTTGCAAGACGCTTCCAGTCATGCTTCCTCTGAAGTAGACGGATGTAGAGCTTCTGACATGGCACTGCACGAAAAGATAACCGTTGTTTATCTTTATATCGTTATATCTGTATCGTTATAAAAGATGTTCGTTTCAGAAACGTTTTATAACGTTTGCCCACTCTAACATTTCAAGAAACTCCTTACCGTTCAAGTCCAAAAGCTTGGCGACCCAAGCCTTCTCTTCATCGAGGAAAGGGTCCCAGTCGTGTTCGCTGTTCTTAACAGAGTTCAAGATAGTCGTGAAACTTTCGAGATAGTATGGAACACGTTCTCCCACTGCTTCAGTGTTTTCTGTTCCTGCATTGTTTCCTATATCTTGACTGTTTTGAGGAGTTACCGCGTCTGTCTTGGCGTCGAAAGTTACTGCGCCTGTGGTGCGTCGACTAAGCACGCTGTTGTCAATGCTTGTATTAACTTCCGAACTGTGCTCTGGACGGCAGCTTTCTGCCGTCTGCAACTTTTGGTCTGTGGCAAAAAATTTTAGTTTCTTGGTTTTGTCCTGCTCGTCTGTGCTCTCCTTGGATCCTCTTTTGTGCTTCAACGACAGCCGATGTTTGATGTCCGGTCGTTGTGAAACTTTACTGCTATTGGAGCTACCGTTGGGAACACGCATGCATTGGCTGTTGACTGTGAAAAAATTGGTTATTCTCGATTGATTACTAGCCATTTGTGCGTAGTAACATGCTTAGCATGCCTCCAAGCGTCAACTAAACTAATACCGAAACCGCCGAAACTACTATGCTATTGTGGCGACACGCGTGACATGGTACATTAGTACATTTCGATGCAAAATTACAGAGGTGCCGCAAAGCGCGAGATTTTGAACGTTTTCTGTGCTAGAATTGCTTAAGCACAAAATACAAAAAGATAGCATATCCAAGGAAAATGATATTTGTGTGTGTGCTGTTTTATTCACGATCTGTCGGTAGCTCGTCGTCTCGATTGTTTGCGTTATTTGTTTCTTCCCGCTTCCAGCAGTCTCCCCCTGGGTCGCTATCCGCAACCCTATCCACCGTGTCACACATGATGTCCGACAGCAAAACGTACAAATCTTTATTTTTTTGTACCATGAAATCAGGGCAACACCTAGTATCCACAATTACGCGACCATGACAGCCACTTTTAACGTCGTAAAATACACTGACATACTATGTAGGTCGAGGTGGGCGCATACGACATGATGAGGACCTGGCAGGACCGGTGTGTCCTTTAGTTTTGCTCCCCGTTAAGCGACGCCATCACTGTTGGCACTTTCTTTTTGTTGTGCTACTTGCGTTATTTGTGTATGAATTATCGCGAGCGAACAAAGTTAGTTGCTCTGCTCCAAGCACACGTAAGTTAACAGTCGAACTGCAACAGATGCGAACGATCACACCGTGGATTAGCAGCGTGCTACTTTCCTCTGTCCGTGACTACCCAATAACATTGCCTGCACCTCCTTCCGAGAAGATAGCTATTTTAGAGACAATCTACGACGTTAGAAAGGTGCGCATTTCAGATGGTGAGCAAGTCAAAGAAGGTTATTTCACACTCGAAGTTCTGCGTCAGTTTCAGCAAACCTTTGGAGAACTCTACGTCAGTGAAGTGCCAAAGTACTACGTATCCGTACAGACGTCGCTCGTGCGCATTGAAGTGAACGGTTCCAGAGAGCACGTAATCAAACTCACTCGTGTGGATCTCCTGGAAAAGATGCCGAAGAAAGAAGAAATCCCAGATGCACTGGGCTGTTACTTGAGGAGCAATGGGAAGGGAACCGCCAAAGAGCCAGCAAATGGGACAACTGTCACCGTTCCTTCACCCCCGGAAAATATCACGTTCAAGTCGGACGGGATGAACTTGATCAAGAGAGTGGTGTCCAATTTGGCTTCCCCCGACAAGGTGGTGGCGCGCCCAGAGATCCTCTTGGATCGGATGAAGTCTCGGATGGGGGCTGCACTGACGGCCGTGGCACAGAACAAGAAGTCGGACGCCGAACACGACAGGACATGGGCGAGTGTGGTCACGTCAAAGGAGGCACCCCTCAACAGCAGCCCCGCAAGAGACGCCTCCCCGGCCAAGGCTGAGGTTCCGACAAAGAACCTGCGGAGTTCGGCGAGTACGAGGAAAGGATCGCTCCGCAGCGGGAAAACCTACGGCGAAAAAGAAGCGGGATCCAATTTGGAAGATTCGGCTAAGCTGCGGAAGAGAAAACGGGAGGACGACGACGCGGCCAAGACGGTCCCGGACAAGAGACCCAAGGGTGCCACTGCTCAGGGCCATCCAGTTGGAAGAAAGTCTGGAAAGGGGAACGTCTCCGTCGGGACTGAGCCAGGCACGTCGGGGTTGCAGCAGAAGAAAATTATTGCGAAAAGAGTCGGAAAGGGGAACGAGGAAATTAAGCTGAAGACGTTGTCAGAGCCGGAGTCGCCTTCCAGTACAGAATGTATCCCGCCATCACCTTCGCCGGTTCCCGGTACCTTTGCTGCCAACAAGAAGGCGCTACTGCTGTTCATCAAAGCAGAACCGAAAGACGATCCGCACGCCAAAAACAGTCCCCCGAAGAAGCCGTCGGTGACGTTTGCCGCGGATGATAAAAATCTCGTTTTCAGTCAGGAGCGAAGCTCAGATCAACCGCGCATGCAGGGCAGACCGTCGGATGTTTCACGTGCTTCGTCCGCGTGGAATATTTCTCCGCCACTTTTGGAGACCATGAAGAACTTTGTGCACAAACATTTCGCTATGTGGAACCGATAATTTCCGTACCTGCTGCATCCATGTTTGTGACATTTTAAAGCATTGTTCTCACATATTCTGTCATGGCGCACTTTCCCAAGTGGCACTGTCACGAGCATTTTTAAAGACATCACCGCGCGCTTTTGAGAATTCTGTCACGTTTTATCTTGCCCTTTATTTCATGTTGTACTGTAGGAGTACAGTAATTTTTGTAATGACCTTATTTTTATGAATTTCCTTTCATTGATCGATTATTGATAATTCAGTGACCAGTTGACTAGTCATTGAATCATCAAAATATTGGTAGCAAAGTTAGAAAAATAGTGCAATTGCGATTTGTAATACACTAGTTTCACAAAGCCAATGTGACTCATTCACTGCAATGAATTGTAGCACTGTGATTATGTAGCACATTTCCAACCACTGAACATCAATTCCACATTCATTCCAGCACCATTCTGCAGTTATTCTCAAATTCTTTCACGTTGGCGCGAGATTCACCGAGTAAGGGTTTAGCTCCATGTGAGTGTCCCAGAAGCGTCGACAGTCTCTGTTGTCATGGCACAGCCTCTCAGCTCGAGCCTTCCGACCCAGATTAACCCCATGGCACAACCGCAGAGACCACTAAAGTGACGTCCCACGAGATATTCTCCAAATGTGCCTTCGTCGGTATTTGTCAAGTACGAGGGTCAGTCAAAAATTGGCCACACTTGCGCAGACTTCTTGAAACCTGAGTCTGTTATGGATTATTGTTTGGGCACAGAAATGGCTGATTTGCATTATGACCTACCGCATCATCCACTCCGACAGAATCGATTCACGTGCATTCTCCTGTATCCATTCAAACACACTTCTTCGTGACAAAAAAACTTTTCTCAAAAAAGTTTCGAAAGTGCACAAAGTTTTCGATAAAAATGAAAAACGAATCACTGCACACCGCTCTTGCGGGCAACTCACAAGTTTGGCCGCCAACGACGACTTAATGATGGTTGGAGGGGGGGGGGTTCATCGCCAGGGCGATACAAATAATTTTTGACCCACCCTCGTATTAGACAGCGAATTGACTACTTTTAAAGTGCACACACCATGTTGATTCGTGCAGTTTTGCCAGTACAACATGCTTTACAACGCAACTGCAGTGCGAGTGAGACGAAAATACACTGTGCCTTATTTTAATGTTTGATGACACATAAAAGTGAGCTGCAAGTCGACGTGCACCACACAGATGGGGTACGCTTTGCAGTTCCTCTTTGTTGTGATTTCCTGTCTCATGGTCTTTGCAAATAAAAATATTCTGACTTAACTGGTGTTCGAAATAAATCCTGCACTACGGCCCATTGATACGTGAATGCGACGGACATCTATTGGTTTCCTCCAACAAAGCAGCTGACACATTGGAATGAGTCTCCGAAATGAGTAACTATAAGTAAGTGAAAGAAATGTCATGCATGTTATGATAGCAAGATATGCTCATTCAGCGAATGTAATACGTATTGGTGTCGAACAGCAGTCTGTGCCAGAACGCAATGTTAACAAGATCACATGTCAATGAAATGATTGTAAATATGGCAGTCGTTACGGCATATACTTTGGTCTCGAGTCACATTATATGTTAGTCTGTATTGTCATAGTTAGCCTTGAGTGGCTTGGTGTGAGTCCTACTGCGCTTCTTGCGCGCTAGCAGCTTATGATATAACCGATTTATCTGGATAGGGCTTGTATCAGAGCTGTGCACAGCTTTGCTCACTGTCCTGAGGTGAGGACCAGTCAACACAGCTCTGTAGTGAAGCATAGGGTTCAAAGACCTGGTGAGAGCCCTGCTTGGTACATGAAAATGTTTAACGACAGAAATGGGAAAATGTCACGCCAGAAAATTCGAGTTGACGCTTCCGTGAGAATGCATTTTTAAAGGCCATAAAGCGGCGGGGCTCGAACCCGAATTCTTCACTGCCTGTCTGCATTACACGACTTGGACGTCACTCATACAAACGTAACAAGGCGCTCACAGTGTTCATAACATCTCAAAACGATGTTACTTGTAGTGTGTTACCATGAGCACCCGCTCGAGAAACAGCGGGTTTCGAAGGACATCTAGACAACTCCAACGCTCTGTCGCTCTGTGCAGAGAGCAGAGGCAGAGGAACACTGGGGAACGATAAGCGACAACCGCTCCGCCCCCTACTGCCGATTTGCAGCGGCGGCGACTGCAACCAACAACCTCCGAGCATTGCAGTGTCTCCTCTTGTGCACCTTTTTACGCCGATTATGTTGTGTTTTCTCGGTACGGATTCCAATTGCATCGTGCACAACTAAGTTCAACCCGTCTTACTGTGCCAATATGACTTCTGTGGCAATGACCTACGTCGTCTGCGATGTTGTGTTGTCCAGTGAACTGGAGGTCGCATTGCCGTCATAGCGGCAGCAGTGGCAGTTTATCTAAGCCTACCTCTCTCGATTGAAAAGATTGAAAATGATCGTTTCTACTGACTGTCGTAATCTGCGTTCATTAAACGCCTCCGAAGCGTTCGGAGACGTTTCGAGCTCCTCGTGAACAGTGAAGAACGTGAACACAAACAGATCGGGAGCGTGCAAGCGCGTGGTTTGTGCACCAATGTCGCTGATCGCTGCGAAGTCCGCTGTGTGAACTGCTGCAAAAGGTTAAAATACTCTTAGGTACAGTGGAAAATGAATCGCCACCAAGTGCTTACGGGTGCAGTGAACGCTGGAGACCACTGCTATTCAGTGGGAAGCGTCGAAGGCGTTCCGTTCACTGTAAGTTCATAGTTTCTGAAGTTTTCTTATTTTTATTTTATTTTTTATGCACGCACCGGCTTGTCGATTCGCGCAATGGAAAGTTGGGTAATATAGCGTACGTGTGCGGAAAATACGTATATGGTTTTCGTGGAAATTGTAACAGCAATTCGTTTACGGCGTAACTTTGGTATGCGTCATGTCGCAGAGTAGACGGGGGTTTGATGATCTTAGCAGTCTTTCAAGATATTCGGTGGCATGATCAGCTGTTCATCCGTCATATTTACTTTGCAGTGTTGCAAATGTAGTATGTAGTATCATGAAGAGGCCCTCACACTCTCAAACACATACTTGTGCTAGACGAGGCGAGAGACGTGGTTCTGCTGCGAGCGACGACTTCTTCATAATTTCAGTTTTCAAACTGATTGCTTTCTATATAGCTCCCGCATGTGTTTACAATAAAAGTCGATATTCGTCATCGCTTACGATTCCGTGCTGGGTTTTCACGCTGACAATGGGAAAAGGGGGCGGGGTGACTGCAAGCAACGCGCACGTTGTTCATACGCAGTATTCGCGTATCACTGCTACAAATAGAGGCGTATTACGCCTTCATTTGTTTCTCACACCAACTTGCATTTGACTTCTTTAAAAGCTTTGCTTCCCCTTCCTTTATTGTGAGAGGGAAAAGGGGCAAAATAGTCACCACCATTCCAGAGCATTTAAGCCTGTGAACGCAAACACCCTGAACGAGCCGTGAACACCCCAAAGCCCCAAATTGCCCCAACCCCATCACTGTAGTTCCACACGATTGAAACGGCCCGTCCTTACTTCTATTCGTTGTAGCTGGGTTCTCTTTCCCACCTATACGTCTAGCCATGTTTGTGAGGTATGTCTCAGGCAATGTGTTCGGACATTCAGGCAGTTAACAGCTATGTAATATAGCCGGTAGACTGCGACAGGCTTTAATTGCTGGTCAAGTACATGCTGGCCAGCAGTCCCCTCTTGTTTGCGTGAGCACCCTGGCTGGTCTGCAAACATACGGCACGGCGAACCAGCTTTGTGGGCGTAATGATCACAAAACAGCTGCAGTAGAAAAGGTTGCGCAAATGTGGGTCACGGTATGGCTTGAAAGGAGATCAAGTGTATCACTTCCACTTGCTTGACAGTAAAATGCCTTCAACAGTTTTCCAGTGCATCGAAGACTGAAATATGTCAGTTTAAGAGTGAGATTCCAGTGCTTAGACTTTTGTTACTTCAAAAAATTCCTCTCTTTTTTTAAAGTACATTCGGATTCCTACCTTTCTGTTTCCTGTAATCGCTATGACCGACATGCGTCCGTACCAGGGTTGCGGAATGGGACCATCCATTCCATTCCAGTTCCGTTCCAAGGAATGAAGATTTGCGATAATTCCGTTCCTTTCAGTTCCTCGGAATGAAAAGGTATGGTCAATTCCCACTCCTGGAATGGCTTGGCAACCCCATTCCATTCCTTTAATTCCGCCAATAAAAGAATTAGGACCGGTAACCGTACTAGTTAGCCCGGCAGTCCTATAGACGAGATTGACATTACCCAGCACGGAAAAAGCACAAAGACAAGGTTATTTTGCCCTCCTCCTATCCTCCTCCTCCTCTTCATTGGCATCATCATCATCATCATTACAGGAGTTTTCCACAAAAGTAACTGGTGCAAGTGATGTGGAGTTGCGGGCCTCACACTAGTGAAGCCAAAATCTCCATTTTATTTTTTCTTAAAATCAAATCAAACCAAACCCTTGACCGTGGGGCACTCAGACCATTACATTCCAATTCCATTCTGCCTGCGAAAAAATGCCTAATTCCATTCCAATTCCAATCCGGGTTCTGATAAATCTGGAATGATTCCGGAACATTCCGGTGGTCCATACACATGTGGTACACGACCAGATAAATTTTCATGAATGCCAGTTAATGCTGTTCCTGTGCACTGCCAGTTAAGTGCCTGGATTCTGGAGACCCGTTGTCTTCCTTTTTCCGAATGTGTTGAGTTCGTTTAACTTGTTCTCTAAAAAAAATTGCTTTCCAAGGCGTATGGTGCCGGGTGCAATATCGTCATCCTTGCCAGCAACTTTGAACGAGTTCAGATCATTCCTGGCTACTTCCACGGCAACGTTCAGGTCGGGTGCATCGAGTGTTCTACAGACATTGGCAAGGTATGTTGAAAAAGTAAACGAGAACAGCATTTGAAATCTCCCAGAAATGTTCTAGACACACTGGTAGTAGCTAGTAGTAAACGTGTTTGTAATAACGTTTTCCTTTTGATAACCTAATGTCTCTGAAAATTACTCTAATATCTTAACCACACGCAAGTTTTAGTAACAAGCTTCAAAATTCACTCATACACAAAGATTAGAGCAGGCTGTCATTACTCAGTGGACAGAACAATGCTGAGGAACGCATTTAAAGGCTGTGAGCGTGACTGGGGGGGATGCCAGGGATTTATTGCCATGGTACACGTTACTTATATACATCGTGTTCCGCAAGGGGCGTTGAACAGTTGCTATAAAAGGCAGAGCATGGCATTATTACATGGACCAGCAATTCAACAACAACAACACACCATAACAAAGCCAAGTATTTGAAACACACTTTAAAACTAATGCACATCCGTTATGCGAGGGCTTTCTTTTTTCTTTCTTCTTTATTTTTTTTTTTTTTTCGTATTCAATCGGAAAGTCCCATTTCCAAGCAGTTATGACATGAGGGCACTCTTGAATTGCAAAATCTCCAAAATTTACTAAAAATTTGTGGCATTGGAGCTGTAAATTCTCTCGATACAGATGGGACTCATCGTTTCGTCTTTTGGCACTTGTTAAGGAGTTCCAATTAATTAGTCTACGTCTCCGCTTGTGATAACAGCTGCCTGATGACACATAGCCCCATTTATGAGTCCTTTATCTACACAAAAAATGTTATCTGAGAGTTTCCTTTTCATAGTCATAGATCCTGTTACAAAGGGAGCCGTCCTGATATGTGTATCACATGCAATGTGCTATCAGGTGCTTACTGCCGGCTACTATGTGAAAGTGAATCATGTTGACAAAGTAAAACACACTGAAGAAGACATATCTCTGCCCTTGCTTCTCAAAATAAGCAACACAAACAACTGCAGGAGGTAAATTATTTTATAAGAAAAGCAATCGTGCAAGAAGTGCGTTTGAAAAATTATGAGGTAAGTATTGCTTCTTTGTGTCCTATGCAAATAAGCTATTCCTTATAGACCCCTTCCTAGTTAAGGGATGACCGTTGTCCTAAACTGTTCTTGGAATAGTTACAGCTTTACAAATATATAACAAAATTATTGAAGCACAAACACATTTTTTTGTATTGTGACGCCCCCCTGTGTAATGCTGCGATATGACAGGCACCATGAATTTGTTTGCTATGGAATGTTGCAGGTCGCTGCTTCCTATGGCAGACACATTGCCATCTTTGAACCATCTCCTATTCTACACCAGTCTTCACCACATGTGAGTTATTTTCACCCTGTTTGTAATAGTGGCTGGGTTGCTCAAAAACCCCACGTAGCATTATAAATGAAATTGCCTGTTACCTAATTCATACATCAGCCCCTGTGTCATTGTTCATGATATTAGCTTCCTGACAAATAATTATCAATCAATCTTATCTACCCTTTTAGAAGCTGGACTACAAATGGGTGCAGACGGCTACGATCGAGGTTGACTACGTTGTTACCGTGCTGTCATGGAATCTCGAAGGTATTTCTAATCATGCTGTGAAACCCCCTTCCAACGCACAATGGCGATGTCGTTAACAGGCACAACATTGCTGGCGGGTGGAGACTACATCCAGATGTGGTGTTACTCTGCACCGAGCGAAAGTACGACCATCAAGGAAGAGGAAGAAGGGGTCACCTTTCACCTCGGAAGCGATGCTCCGCCGCGCAAGCCTTCTTTACCGGTTGAAGAAAAGTCTCTGTGGGATTGTGTTTGGAAATGCAGGTCAGAGGCATTATTTAAATAGCCTGCATAGTAAGCGCTTTGCTCCACAGCACTAGAAAACAGCGCCGTTCTTTCTTCCTCGCATCGCTATGAACTGCTGGATAATAGCGCTCATCAGAGTTGAGCTCCTGTCAACTTTTTCAGTGCTCGTTTGTAGCGCTGGTTTGTGGTGGCCAGTCGAGGCGCTGTTTTAACCGTGACGTCGCGGAAGCTGTGGATTGTGTTTTGCTTCCCAGTTTTTGCGGTGTTCTGGTGAACAGAACGTCGAATTTCCCATATGCCCAACTGAGCTTGTGCGTCCGTATAGATTATGGGAATCAATAACAATTAACGCAGGACAAAAACGGTGCTGCGTCATGTTGCCAGTAAGGTTTCGCAAGGCTTGAGCTGCCGAGCCGTGAGGACAGTGAGGCAAGCGAGGACACGAAGGTAGAAAAAGCGTAGTGTTTCCAGCGCTCTGAAGCAAAGCGTTGTACGTGGGAAATCCCTTAAAGTACCGTAATTTTACGTGTATAACCTGCAGATAAGCCGTAGGTCCCGCTTTTAGGAACATTTTGAAAATTTTCCGACAAGTTGGCCACAGGCAATACGACACGACTGATTTGTGCGGTAATCCAGTGGTGTAGATGTAAAATCGATCAAATAAAATGGATATCACTTATTTGACCCTTCCTGCGGGTCTTCCGACAAAGGAGACTGTAGAGAAGGCCATAAACCTCGTGGTCCATATTCTGGGGTCGGCACGGTGTACAACAAATGAGGTTTATTCGGTCGTATAAATGAACCCAGAGCACTGGGGAAAAAGCTACTGACGTAGCTTGACAAGCCCCAGGCTCTGTCCTCCAGACAGTTCCAGTCAGTTCTAGTGTTGCACTAAGGTCGGATTGTGGCCTTGTTGCGTGTTTTTTACTGGATCGATGGGTCGGTGGTCTTCCAGCCGACATGAACCGCTGTCACCCGGTTTTGTTAAAGCTGCATCAGGTAAAGTACCAGGAAGATCAGTCTACTCGAATGTGGACGCGCTCCTGTTATGTATTGTTCGTGCATTGGCATGTCAGTGCTGTTACGGAGACACTGTCAGCCCTTTCTTTAAAGTATGGGTATGGGCAAAATACCCCGGGAAACTAGTCATCAGATAAGCCGCAGAGCGCCCGCAGAAAAAAAAAAAATTAACTAACGCGCGGCTAATTACCTTACACTAAGCGGTTTAACTTACGGTACTTGCGGTACTTAAACTTACGGTTTAGCTTGCGGTAGTGCCGACCTAGCGCACATGCAGTACATGCGTAAACATTATGCCTATACGGACCTGGTATAATATTGTAATGTTTCTGAATACATTATGTGCTCTGCGACTTTTGTTTCATATGAGGATCAACTTTTTCAGGACTTCTCAGCCAGTCAACTTCCTCAAATTTTCTCAGGACGGAACACTGTTTGCGTCTGCCGGGAAAACCGATCGTCTCGTCAAAATATGGCACGAGAGCCAGAGAGGTGGGTTTATGGAGAGAGAGAGCATTACTTTTATGGCACCCTATTCTACAAGAGAGATCGTTACTTTTAGCTGCACCCTATTCTACAAGAGAGATAGTTACTTTTAGCTGCACCCTATTCTACAAGAGAGATCGTTACTTTTAGCTGCACCCCTATTCTACATGAGAGATCGTTACTTTTAGCTGCACCCTGTTCTACAAGAGAGATTGTTACTTTTAGCTGCACCCTATTCTACAAGAATGGAATTAATCACAAACCCTGAGAAGTCGTGTCACAAAATGCAGTCTTTGTTGTGTTTGCACTCAACATGTACTCGTAATAATAATGTAACCTTCTTAAAATTATGTAATTCAAATAAACGAGTGTCTACTTATTCATTTTGTAATGAGCAGTGGTGTACACCTTTGTGTAGAACGAACTACGGCAGACAATCTCTACAATATACATCCGCTTCAGTCTTTAATCAACGTGTTAGAATTACAACAGATCCTTTATTAATGGCCGAAAAGAAGCTCGCTAGCTTCATTCTAAACATGGACTAACCACTTTCTCCTCATTATATTATTAATTTTGTTACCTTGTTACTTTGTTAGTTTATAATTTGTTACTTTCTATATTGTTATTTTGTATTGTTACTTTGTCGTTTTGTACTGCTGCTGTACGGTGCACATTGGGAGGGGAGCCTTAGTCAAGCCGCCTCGGCTTTTTGCTTCCCCTTCCAACCGAAAGGAAAAATAAAATATTCGAATTGAATTGTTACGGTCAAGTTACCAAGTCTGCTCAGATCTTTCCAAATCACGTACAGGCAACCGCAGTCAAAATGGCGACAAGCAGCGTAGTTTCAGCTTCGTCTATTTGGCTCATCCGCGGGCAGTGACTGGAGTGTCGTGGCGAAAAACCAGCAAGTTCATGCCACGGTCAGTGTTTTCTGCCGGCGTATCCCACCTCCCACACTCAGGCCCGAGCATTGACAGTGTTTAAATGTATGCAGGGGCTCAGTGGCAAACATGGTCGTGACTTCGTGCCGGGACAACATTTGTCGTCTCTGGGTGCAGACGTTACTACCAGAAGATGGACTAGTCAACCTGCAACAAATTGAAGCACTAGCTGGACAGACTCCCCGCCTGCAAACGCAGCGGCATAGACAGCGCATTGTTCACAAGCTCAAGCACATGAAGTGAGTGAAGTGAGACATTTTACTTAGTTTCATACTTTTCCTTTCATGCCTCATAGAATAAAATTTAGTGTGGATGACAAGACATGTCTGTACGTTCGTTGCGCAAAGTAGCCAGACAAGCCCTGGCACGCAAGTGCATAAACACAACTCTGAAGCTCCATGAGAAATGAAGCCCTCTTCCACCTAAGCAGTCTCCTTGACTGGCTCGTGATGTGGCGTAACAAACTGTTGTCATTAGAGCGGTGTCTGGACTGTAAAGATTCCTTCCAACCATAGAACTGCATTTGTAAAATGGAAGTGGAACAGCATGTAAGTAGGGAGTGACTTCTTCGGGTTAAACCCGATTCCGCCCGGTTATTCCCCCCGAACTGATGTCCGACCAATTCGGGTTAAACCCAATTTCTCCCCGAATTCCAGTCACTATGAAATCCTCAAGTGACATTTCACACTGAAGACGAACAGAGGTTGCCACGTGTAACACATGTAAGAATGGGTCACTTGCATTCCCAGCAATACGCCCATGTGTGTCAACACTCTATTATGCCTTCGGGGATTACAGTAAAACCCGCGGATAGTGATATCACGTATAACGATATCCCCCGTAAAACGATGGTTCATGATTTTACCGTCAAAATATACATTGGTTCTATGGGGAAACGACCCGCTATACAGCGATGGAGACCGCGGTTCCGAGTACTCGTATAACGATGTTGGACGCTGTCCCGTGTGCGTAACCACGCGGCGATTTTCGCCACGATAAGATACAGTAGAGTCTCGATGCTACCAATCTCACGGGGTAGCGGAAAAAATTCGTATCATCCGAAATTCACATCAAAAGAATTAAACCAAAATAAAAATTGAGGGAAGAAAATAGACAGAGTCTGTTCATTTTCCAATACTGTCAGTGAAAGAGGTAGGTGGTAACGCTTTTCTGTCTCCGTATTTGGCCAATGCTGCTCAAATTCGGGAGATGATTCAAAAGGCCTAGCTCGTGCTTTCCACCCGCGAGTCGTGCGACAGTGTTCTAAAGCGAGCTTCTCCTAAAGGCATGCAGGCGTTAGGTGAAGCCGACTTGCGGAATGGTGACGTGTAGTGTTGCCAGAAGTTGTCCTGCTATGTTGTCTGGTTCCCTCCACGAGTTCTGATCGCTGTTCTCCCAAGCCACTGCGATGTCACACAGCTTCGCATTTTTTTTTTTTTTCTACACGCGGGGTGGCGCGCTATTTAGGTCAGCCCTCGTTTAACGATGTACCCCGTATAAAGATGGAATTCGTGATTACCGTCAATATCGTTATACGCAGATGTCACTGTACCACTGGAAGGTCACGATCCCGCTAAAAAAAAAAAAAAAAAAAAGGAAAGAAAAACTTCGGAAAGGCCTTAATAGACAAGAGGAGAAACAAAAACACCCGATAACGCCCGAAGGCAGAATTATTGCCCGATTTCTCTCCGAATTACAGATTTAAAAATGGCGCCCGATTTTTACCCCCCCCCCCCCCCCCGAATCTGAGAAAGGCATTTAAACCCGAAAAAGTCGCTCCCTACGTATATAAGCGGAACTTTGTGTACAGTAAAGTTCTTCGTTTGTCAGTCAGTGCTGTGTCGTGTTGTTAGGTACCCGGCACTGTGGTGTTTTTAAGGATTTTAATGTACAGACAAATCTGTAATGTGGAGAGGTGCAATCCAAGTGATCACTGAAGTCAATTGCGTGATATTTTAATTTAGAGTCAACACGTTCTGTTGATATTTGATTTGGTTTGATTGATTTGATTGCAGGTCATTTAACGAGTACAAGCGGCGCCAAGCAGCGCAGTCGAACGACGATCCCAAAGAAACGATACCTACTTTGCCCAGCACGTACAGCGTTCACGATTTCCACAGTTTTGGCCTCCAAGGCTGTGGCGTCGCTCCAGGCCTGCATTTTCACTTGGCAGCAAGCATCAATGCTGAAACTGGTAAGGTCTGATGTGATTGTAAATGACACACATTTTTATATCCGTGTGCACACGTTGTAATGCACGTTCACATGTGTCCTTCAGACATTCCTCTAGTTCCGAGCCTGAGCAGCAGCAGTGGCGCTCGTGATGCTCAAGAGCCCAACTTTGTGCTTCACTGGTTGAATAACAAGGAGATGGCTTTTAGCCATGCTGCGGAGGAACTCATACAGGAGTTGAGCCTGAAGGCTATTCAAACGCGTCAAGAGGCTCTTCAGCTGCAGCACCTGAAAGAGGCTGCGCTGCTGAAACAGCAGAGTGCTGAAGATGGTGAAGAAGGCAACGATAAGGGTGCGGAAAATGAGGACGGTGAGGACATCTCTCTTTTGTTCAGCTTCGTTTCATTCTTGGCAATAAAGAGATGATGATGCATTGTATGTACTAAATGTGGTGCAGGCCTCATTGGTCTTGGGTATTCGGATGTGTATCACTTGTAGTATGTACAGCTCAGGTCAATCTTAATAATAACACTGAAAAAAAAATACGGTCTGGTTCCTGAGCGCGATTAGAGCAACCCTTGGCGCCATACAAAATTATTCTGTTCGTTCAACGCAAGAATTTTGTTGACTTCACATTCCCCCGGTGCCCCAAGTGTGGCTCTTATCGCGGTGGGAAATGCGATCGAATTTTTTCCAGTGTTATTATTAAGGATGACCGGAGCTGTACATGCACATATCCATGAGCTGAAGGGTCCATTTCTCTATGCTGAGTGCGGTGGTTGCTGAAGACATGTTGTGAGTTGCATTTGCATACCCAGCTGAGTCATGTTGGTGCTCGAGTTCAAAAGTGGAACTGTAAGTGGATAATTAATTGGCTAGTATTTTTTACTTCGGGTATGCCTCATATGTGGCTTTTGCATATTTGTGGTAAGAGTGGCACGAACTAGCAAGGTGCTATGCAATCCTTAAATTTTTGCGGTCAACTTAATTTCTCATCTCCTGAAAATGTAATGTAGCTTCTTTAGCTTCTCAAATGATATAGTTATTGCGACAGCCTCATGTGTTATATATTTATATATAGACAGAACCAGGTAAACCGTTTGATATGCTTTGTATCTCTCGAAAATTTCTCAAACTCAAAACTAGATGTAACCAATGAAAAATATTTGGGAAAAAAAAGTGATGAAAGAAATTGCAGTCCTAATAAATAATCTTCGCAAAATATTCATTCTTCCAGCCGTGTCAAAAACTAGGTTTTCAGCACTGCCGAAACGGTCACTCGCTGAGGATGCCCTCACCGGAGCAAGCGGTGTTGAGAACGTTGGGCAGAAGCAGCAGTCTCCCACGTCCTCCTCAGCGTCCGTGGCAACGGAGACGTCTGCTAAAAATGCGGAGGTGATGTGCATGGCTGTTCGTTCGTAACATGCAATGCAGGTTCCAGCGTGAAAGCTACTAGTTCATACAATTGTTCATACAATTTTGACATTACGGTCGCCGACCGATTTTTCGGACCACCATTTTTTCGGACATGCTCGATTATTCGGACTCGTTCGCGGACCGCCATAGAGGTGATGTATGAGAACGTCCAAAATTTCGGACGCCGTGCAGCTCCGTCGCTCGATATTTCGGACTCTGTTTGCCCAACCCGCAAATTTCTCTCATGGGGTGATGGAAATCATTGGTATCATCTGAAAAACGTATCAAAAGAAATCAACCAACTAAAATATTGAGGCAAAAAAAATAGTGATGATTGTTGAGGTCTGTCGTAGCGCTTTTGCGTCTTCATTTTTGGCCAACGGCCCAGCACGTGCTGTCCGACCGCGAGTCGCGCGACAGCGCTGTAAAGCGAGCTTCACCTAAAGCACGCATGCGTTAGGTGAAGCCGACTTGCGGACTTGATGACGGCGGTGCCTCTGTCAGTGTACTTACAGTGACGAAATGTCGCTTCGGGAAATAGAAGTTGATGTTATCAGGCCGGGCTGGAAGCGCGTTGGGAAAGCATCCACACATTTTTCCGGACTACTAGGGCTTATTAATGTTTATTTTGAAGCGAAATGTTTATTTTGGTTTAGTTGTTTATTTTGAAGCGAAATGTTTATTTTGGTTTAGTTGTTTATTTTGAAGCGAAATTCGTTTTTTTCGGACTGCTCGATTATTCGGACTCTTGCGCGATCCCCGCCGAGTCCGAAAAATCGGACGGCGACTGTATTCGCATTAACATGACCCCAATACAATGTTGAATTGTGGATTGTTTGCACTGCAGCAATCTTTGGGCGATGCCCTGGACCGCAAGATTGAAGCATTGCTGAGGGAATGGCATCGTATGCCAGACCTCTTATTCAGCATTCACCCTGTTGATGGTAGCTTTCTTGTATGGTGAGCACTTTTTTGCCATTCCCATTTTGTGATACCCCATATGCAGTGTGGTTAACCCGAGGCATAACCGGGCTTTTAGGCTCGTGGAGTGGTTAGACGAGTGCAGCCCAGGAACGTTCCGTCAAGCGATGGTGAGCTTCTCGTCCCGTATACCCGGAGCCATTCCGCTGGGTGATGCGGCAACCCTGTCGCATCATCTTCCGCTCTACCTGCCCAATGCTGGACTCGACTTGAGGACGGTCCTTCAGGGACTCGCCGCTGTAGATGCGCCACCTTCGCCGGTGAGTGCAGCGGAAGAGACGTAAAGTCGTGGGAATGTTCCAAACTGTGCTGGATGATTGCTAGAGCCTGAAGTTTTCGGAAAATATTTTTTCTAAATTCGGGGGGTAAAAATCGGGTAAATAAACGTGCGCACTAAATCCATGCGAATTCGGGTGAGAAGACTCCCGGTATGCTAAATTCGGGGAGAAATCTGGCCCAGTTACTCAAACTAGCTGTAATGATTTGGTACAAACGGTGATGTAACTGCATGTTTCTGCCAAACAAGTAAGTTGGTGCATTCCTACAGACATCCCAGAGAGGGCAATTTGCCTGGTAAAAATCTGGTTTCACCCTAAAGAGGCAACTTTCAATTCGGGGTGCAAATTCGGGAAAGAATCGGGTAAAACCCTAAAACTTCAGGCTCTATGAATTTAGCAGGGCTTTTATCCCAAAACACCATTTTACTGCTCCTTTGGCAGGGAGGGCAGGTGTGAGAGCATATGTGACATTCATGTATTTGTGAAATTTTGTTGTTCCTCTTATATTGAAGCGCAGCTCTCTTTAGCTGTGCAATTTGTGGTTTTAGGTGTGTGTGTTCTTTTTCCTATAATCAAACTCAAACTCTCTTCAGCTGTTTGCATATAACAATTTTGCTCGTCAGACCTAAACTCTCAGCATGAAGAGATCGCTGTTAAATCCAGAATGAATTTTCGTTTCAGAACATCCAGTCTGCCGCGGCAACAGCAGCAGCAAAGTTGTTGCCTGGAGGAACAGCGGCAGCTGAGAGTCCCACGTCACCAGTAGCCGATTTGGGAGCCAGGATTCACCGGGCAGCCTGTTGCCAAGTTTCGCCTTCACCCACGATATGCATGCTGTCGAAACACAACAACGGCTCACTTAACCTCTGGCACGTGACCTTTGGTGAAGACTCGAATTTCACTCATGTGAGTATCGAAATGAAGCTTTTTGCTTCAGGGCAGGTAGACTCCTCTGTATTCCACACTGACTGAGATGCGCCTCTCTAACTGTAGCTCTTATGTATAGTCTCATTGTCGTGCGCTATAGTTAGGACCCTGTGTTTTCGGGATTTGTTTTTAGAAAATCGGGGGTGTAGAAATCTGGTATTAGTTCAGGAGCCATAAAACGCAGTAAGATCTGATGATATCTAGTGGAAAAGTATATCTTAGGGTGGAAAATAAGAAAAAGCGTTTCTCGCATTTTAGATGAACGCGAGATGCGGAATAGCTGTCATTTTTAAATGGGTGAACGGTAAAAATGGTTTCACCCTAAAGCGCAGGGCCCTATCTACTATAGTTGAGTTGATATGCTGTTGTTACAACATCTCCCAAAGTGTTAATGGTGTCAACAGGTCTTGAGTATTGGCCATGCGTCCCGCGTCTCTGGCCATCGTTTCCGCATCAACGATATCACGTGCCATCCAGTGCTGCCGCTGTTGCTGACAACGTCCCATCATAACCTGCCACGTACGTGGGATCCGCTCTCTGTCGACGAAGATGAATCGTCGGACAAACGTGAAAAGGTGGGTAGTACACTCCCTCGAACTAGCAATTTACGTTTGAATACAGTGCGATCCCGTTAATTCGAAGTGTCTGAATTCTAAATTTGATAGGGTAAAAAATTGGGCTGTTTGGAGTGATATTAAAATCAAGAAAACCCCCTGTCTGTCGCCCTGTGCTGGGGTTTTTATCGGGTCCCATCAAAGTCATATGTATTGCATTGGGGAAAACATTTGGTAATGGGAACACACGAAAATGCGCAACGGTTTATTTGAACGACGTTGCCCGACAGCTCCAGACTACACACCGACCAGGAAGTGCTGCTGCCGTGTCAGGGACATGATTAATCATTAAATGTGCTTATTACTTATAAGGTCATTACTTACAAAAGCGATACTTGTACCACAGGGAAGAGGAACAAAGAACAAATCTCTGTAATAATGGTGTGAGCAAATGCTCGAAATGACGCTGCTTAGGTACTCATGGTCGGCAAAGCAAGTAACCATGTTTTAAGGCGGTCAAGACCATTCCTGTTGACAATGCAGCCAACAAAAAGGAGTGGATGACAGCTGACATTTTCTCGAATTAGGTTGGCGAGATTCGCGTTCACAGGGTTCGCGACTGGGTTGGGCTCAGATGTTGATTGAACGTAGGCCGAAGAAGCAAATGCAAACACGTATAAGATTATTTTCTGCTCTGAGACATTGATATTTGCCCGTGAATAAATATTTTGGAATAAGGAGCCTCTTATATTTCCGGAATCACGTGACTGGGAACGTGTGGCAAGGCCTAGCGAGCCATAACGTGTCTCTGATGCGGCTAGTATGTGCTGCCAATGCATAAAGCCACCATAAGATTGCACTGTATGAACCAAAAACTTGGCTAAACAGTAGCTGAACGAGACACCAACCTGACCCTGAACTGCCACAATGCTCGAGCTTGAACTTGAAGGACTGGAGAGACCGGAACTTGAGAGCTGTTTAGTGATGAAATTGATTAATTGATTAAGAGCTGAAGTGAACCTGAAAATAACCTTTGACTCATATTAGGATGGTGAGGAATCGGCACCAGATGGCAGTGGTGAACTCCCCATTGGGTTCTGCAGCGAACTAATCCTCTGGAAAGTTGAACCTGTAGGGCCCCTTTCAAAATCCGGAGGAATAGCCGAACTGGCACGCATCAATTCGCTGGAGCCGTCGGCTTTCTCCAACGTTGCCTGGGTTCCAACGTTGCTACCCAGGTCAGAAAATGCACACTTGGACACGCATATCTAGAGCCTGAAGTTTTGGGGTTTAACACGATTCTTCGATATTAGTTGCTCCTAACCGTTTTTCATGTTACGTGTGTGATTCCCTCTTCGCGGGCTCTTTGACAGTGTTTTATTTTTTTCCCCTTTTCGACGTATCCAAATTTGCACCACAAATTAATGGTTTCCTGTAGGATGAAACCAGATTTTGACCCGCCAAATTGCCCTCACTGAGACATCTGTGGAAATACACACTAATTTGTTTGGCAGAAAATGCAGTTATATCACCGCTTGTATCAAACCAGTACGGTTAGTTCGAGTAATTGAGCCCGATTTCTCCCCAGATATAGCACACTGCAAGCTTTTTCACCCGAATTTGCACGAATTTAGAGTACACGTTTATATACCCCCAATTTTTATCCCCCAAATTTAGAAAAACATATTTCCCGAAAACTTCAGGCTCTATACTTATCGTACGTATAGCAGTGATGGCCACTAACTACTTCTACACTAGTTTAACTATAACTACTAACTACTTTGCAATTGAGTAGTTCAACTACTTTTCAGGGGAGGTAGTTAAAACTACTTCTTCAACTACTGCAACGTAGTTTAACTACATCTATAACTACTTAACTTAACGTTGTCCATCAACACCAATCCCATTCTATAGCGTTCTTAGACACCAATATGAATTCAATGTGTGATTCATTATGATTGTTCTTATGATCTATTCTTGTGATTCAATATGAATCACAAGCAGTGATGAAAGTGAAGATTTAGTACACATGCACGGCACAATTGCTCTGCACCTCCTTTCTCATCAAAGAAGTAGCTCAAGGTAAAAATTCGAAGCACAATCGTGCCGTAAAGCTTGCGGCAAAATCGGAAGTAGTCGGCGCCTGCAGTAACCTAACTACTGTTAGTTAACTACTCGAAATAGTAGTTTAACTAGTAGTTGCAGACTACATTTCTCCAAGTAGTTCATAACTACTTTTTAACTAGTATCAGGTAGTTTTAACTAGTAGTTTAACTACATGTAGTGAACTACTGGCCATCACTGACGTATAGTATTACTACAGTTTTGAGGTTAAACGGGATGGATTTTCAGTACTACGCTCGGGAGCATCTCAAATTCTCCCAGCGCGTGCTTCGTGGCTTCGGACGGGAAGCAACTACGCGTCTATCAAGCGGTAATCGACGCTCGGACCTTGCTGGCCGAGGTGCTGGCGTCTTGCAGGAAGGAGAACGCTGATGTGAGTGTGAGCCTTACGCGCGTTTGCTTGCGGCTGTACGTTTGAAATGCACCGATTCCGTTACAGGGCAACTGCGTATCAAGTACGACGTCGTCGGGGCTAGACTACCGACATGCCGGTCTGCAAGACAACTTCAAGATAGTCAGTCTTCAATCAACAGCGCGTCCGGGTTGTATTATCGAGCTGGATGCCATCAGCGAAGCTACTCATGTAAGAAGCCAAAAAGGAAGTGGAAGATTAGAGCCTAGAACAAGGGATAGGTAGTGCCTGAAGTTTTCGGGAAATATTTTTTTTTTAAATTCGGGGAGTAAAAATCGGGTAAGTAAACAGCTGTGTGCCCAGACTCGGGCTTTTACGTTATGGAGTTCATCCACCAGCTGGCCTGCATCTGCGCCATTTTGTCAGTAAATAAACATGCGCTCTAAATTCACGCAAATTCGGGTAGAAAAACTTCCAGTACGCTAAAATCGGGCTCAGAAATCGGGCTCAGTTACTCAAACTAACTGAACTGGCTGCCAAAAAAGTTAGTGTTCATTCCTACAGGTGTCTCTGTGAGGGATAATTTGCCGGGTAAAAATCGGGTTTCACCCTAAAGAAGCAACCTTCAATTCGGGGACGAATCAGGTTAAATCCTAAAACTTCAAGCTCTAGGGATAGATAGTGGACGTAAACCAGAAATTGGTTGTTTTTGGCGATTGTGTTTAGCCAGTTTGATAGTAAAATGAGCCCTTTCTGTATGTATTACGATAATTAATACGTATAATAATGCTGAAAATGTGCTGGTGACCCGGTGGTGCCGTTTAACGTTGCACCGGAAAACTGGACAATAAAGGGCGCACAGAAGTGTAGTTTTCTGTAACCTTGGATGTGACTTCCTGACAGCACCATAAGTTGTAATAACGATGGATCATTTAATAAAAACTCTTTTCAGGACTGGCAGAACACTCAGTTGCTGCACGTGTTCCAAGAACAGCTCATAGCTGGCGTAAAGCACGGCTCCAGCAGCCCAGCGAGCGGCACGGCGCAAAGACCCGGTGCCCGCGACGAGCCAGGCAACGAGGAGCTCCTCGAGAAAAACGTGGGACTGTTGGAGACGTCGTACCAGGCGTTCGTGGACCTGCGCCACAGTGCAGTCTTCGAGGAGCCCTTCTACCTGGTCGTGCTCGAGAAGGAGGACGGCGGAAGATCCGTTCTGCACATGTGGCGCATACTCATCGCTTCGCAGACGTCCGCGGATGGTGAGTGCTTCGTCCGGGAGCCTCGGACGCTGATTCCTTAAGTCGATTCCCGCCGCAGCCACGCAGCAGGCGTACGCGGCGTACGTTCCGGACAGCAACATAGTGCAAGAGAATGACCACTCAAACGAGTCGACGCGGAGCAACAGCCCCGACGCTCCTCCGCCGAGCGCGACGCTTCCGCCGTCGCCTCATGCGTCCCCGCTTCGAATTACAACGACCAAGGTTAGTTGGGTCTGTGAAACTGACAGTGTGCTCTGTTTGTGTTCGCAACGTCTCGGACCCCGTTGTTCTTTTTCTGGTACGCGGGGTTGCTCGAGATAAAATGCCGCATTTTTTTGTGCACTATAAGTAGGGCCCCAAGTTTTAGGGTTTAGCCCGACACTTCCCCGAATTTGCACCCTAAATTGAAGGTTGCCTCTCTGGGTTGCTTCGGAGGTTGCTTTGGGGTGAAACCCGATTCTTACCCGGCAAATTGCCCTCACTGGGAAGTCTGCAGGAATGCACATTGACTTGTTTGGCAGCAAATTCAGTTGTACACCAAACCAGTTTGTACCAAACCAGTACCGTTAGTTTGACTGGCTGAGCACGATCGAACGGGGAAAATGTGGTGGAAAACATAGAACCCTGAACATAAGAAAAGGCATTTGTACAGCCGATGAGACGCTCAGTTAGTGCTTGCAAAATAACCTCTTGAACCGTTAAGGATAATTGAATCGCGCCCAACAGTATACTTGTATTGAACAGTATTGAAGTGCATTCTCTATCAAAATGCTTGCGATTCATCAGTGGTGATCACAACCAAAAGGCAGTTGTCATATTTTAGGCAGTTCTTTTTGTTACGCTGCCTTATGCTCCTTGTCTTACAAATTTGTTTAACCTCGTGCTAGGTGTGCACCCACGAGCTGCCTCTACCACCAGACGTGGAGATTGCTCATGCGACCCCAGCGGCAGGGCACGTGAGCTCGTCAAATATTTACCCAGCATGCTTTGCCCCGTACATTCTGTGCACCGCTTGTACGGACGGACTTACCAGGTGAGGAAAAACGTTGGTTGGTACAAAAAGGACTGTACGTAGTATGGTAAACCCCCGTTAACTCAAGGTAGTAAAAAAAAACGGGGAAAATTAATGGGATTTGGACATATGCAAAATTCCAAAATTTACAATGTACCGTATTTTCACGCGTATTAGCCGCGGCTTATGCGCAATTTTTTTTTTCTCGCGGGCGCCCTGCGGCTTATCTACCAGTGCGGCTTATCTAATGACTATTTTTTCCTGGTATTTTCCCCATACGCCGATTTTAACGAAAAGGCCGACAGTGTCTCTGGAACAGCACTGCCCTGCCGATGCACGAACAGTGCGTAACAGGGACGGGTCCACATTCGAGTAGATTGATCTTCCTGGTGCATTCCCCCAAGCAGCTTTAAGGAAAGTGATGACAGTGATTCACGTCTTCTGGAAGATCATTGACCCATCAGTCCACGAAAAACACCCGACAAGGGCACAATCCGATCTTGGTAGAACTCCAGAACTGATCTCCTCTGTTGTACACTGTGCCGATCCCGGAGTATGGACCACAGGGTTTATGGACTTCTCTATGGTCTCCTTTGTCGCACAAATCAGTCGTCTCGTATTCCCCCGCGGCTTATCTGCGGGTGCGGCTTATCTGCCAGAAAATTTTCAAAACGTCGCAAGAAACGCGTCCTGCGGCTTATCTGCGGTGCGGCTTATACGCGTGAAATTACGGTAATGATCATATATTGTAAAAATTGTACGTTTCAGCAAATTTACTTTAGCAGCGGAACTGCAGTCCAGTCATGACTTGCTCTTCGGTGGGCTTGAACTTTTATAAATAATTCACGTATACGTTTCCTTTTTTTTTTTTTTAACTCAGGTTCTGGAAGTGTAGAGTGGAGGGTGACTCAGAGGAGGAGAGAACATACACCTGGATTGAATGGGAGATGACACTGAACAAGTCGTCAAGTGCAATCAAGGTGCCAGGTGAGTTCCCATTGCATGTGAGCTTTCTGTGCAAAGAATAAGGTGAAGTGCTACAAATATTCTTGCAACCAATATTACTGGTACTGCAGACGGAGAAACTTCCGTCAACGATATGCTGAGTGCTCGACAATGATACAAAATTTTAGAGGCTCTGTTTTGGTAATTTAAGAAAAATTTAAAACTGCCTTCTCCTATATGCCATGAATAGCTTATACTCACATTTTCTTGAGCTGTGGGAGAAGGATCTGAGCCTTTCCAAGGTATGAGACGGAAAATATCCCGTGCTACCTTAAATATATAATTTGGGGCAAAGTCTGGTACTACTGGCACATTCGTTTGTTATTTTTTGCTTTCTGTCCAGCAGGCTGCATGCAGTTAAAGTGCATATGTTTGTCAAAGATACATGCCTCACAGTTTGTAGTCACAAGGACCACATGTTGTAACATCAAAAGGGCACTGCATACTTCATTGTTGCACTGAAATAATATCTATGTACATCGTATGCATACAAGTTGTTCCATCTTCTGCGCTGATAGGTCAACCGCTGTGTGTGAGCTGTGCATACAGCGGCCGTGTGGCCTGTGCCTTTAAGCACGGACACTCGTTCACGCGCCCCTCCTCTGCCAATCCCACCGACCGTTTCGTCAACATCAGTGTTGCCATCTATGAATGTGAATCTACGGGAGGTTCCGAATGGATCTTGGAAGATACGGTGCACCTCAAAAACTTCCGGTAAGTTCTATCGTTCTCATCGTTTCAAAACCGAGGTGGCCAGAGCACGTTAAATAATTACATCAATAATTACAGCAATAAATTCCTGTTTTTTTTGTGTTTGTGTGTGTTTCAGCTTGCCAAAATTGGACAAGTCCTCCCTGGGTCTGGATCTGAACTCTCTGTACGACACAACGTTACGGAACAGGAAGACTGTAGATTCTCTAGTCCAGAAGTTGGCTTCGGATGGCGATCTTGGTGCGCCGCCGAGTTCGCTGCAGCGCCTCCTGGCGGTGCCCAGCTATGCAACTCTTCACACGTTGCGGCAAGCGGTAATTGAGTGCGGCAACCAGAACTTCTTGCTGCACAAGTCGCTCGTTCAACTGGACTGGGTTTCGTCTGAAGACGGCTCTCACGTGTTGACGGTTGCCGTTGGCCAGAAGGTACGCGAGGCATGCAAGATGAAATCATGGCCACAGCTCACGCTAATGCATTGGGAGGGGATTTCTTGTATTGTGCTCTCTGCATGCCAGTTTCTGTGGGGTATTTGAACACTTGGGCGATGGAGGAAAAAAAAATGCACAGTCCACTCTTGTAGTAGTGGGAACACAATAGGTCCAGGGAACGAAGCACTCTTCGAAATAAAATTTTTAGTATGCACAAGCCTTCGTACAGAACCTGCACTTCATCGGGTGAAGATACAAATAAATCAGCAGTACCGGGCTATTATAGCCTCACACATCTACAGGTTTTCCCAGCTATTTTAATCCGAGTGCCAGCTAAATTAATCCACGTGCCATGCAAACTTTATGGAGCATTGATTAATTTAGCTGGCACTTGGATTAAAATTGCCAGGAAAACCTGTAGTTACCCACCTCTTTATGTTAATTATCTATCCCCCCACGTGCGACGGCACACTTGACGGGACCCCAAACCGAGAATTTATTACCCACCCTCTGTGTCCCCAAGAACACAGGAAATGACACACATTGTCTTCCCCCCCCTCCCCCCTCCCCCCTCCTTCAGATTGGCCGTGCTTTATGGTGACAAGTTAACAATCTCGCTTCAGTTGACAAAGAACAGACCCTGTCAAGTGTGCCGTTTCACGTGGGGGATAGATAATTAACATATAACTAGACATGTGTGAGACTATAATAGCCTGGTGACTGCTGTACGTTTATTTTTATCTTCACCTGATGATAATTGCACGTTCTGCACTGTGTATGTTAAAGTTTTATTTCAAAGAGTGCTTCATTCCCTGGACTTATTGAGGTATTTGAACAGCGGGTATTCGGTGGCCAGTGTTCACAAGGCGTGTCACAAAACGGTTAGTTTCTGCATTGGTGCAGTCTTCCTTAGAGGTTAGAGGCTTAGAGGGGTCCCTAGAGGTTCCAAACGCTTACTTATACTTAAGGTTGCCAACATTTCTCCTGCTTCAGGTGATGTTATTCACACCAGTGTCGTCAGACATAGCTCAAGCCAACTTGCAAGCCATGAATGCCTGCAAGGCGGCTGCCTCCCGGCCACTCCTAAAACAGGCCTCTTCCATGGCTCCTCCCACATCAACAGCGGACACCGTGCGGTGGATGCAGATCCGCTGCACCAGGCTAGAGACTGCAGACGGACTGCCGCCACTTCCCATGCAGCTGTCCTGGGTCCGGGATGGGATCCTAGTAGTGGGAATGGACAGCGAGATGCACATTTATTCCCAGTGGAAACCGCAGTTGAAAGGTGGGCATGAGTGGGGACATGTTGGCAGTCTCTAAATTTTTTTCATTAATTTTTATAACTTCTGGAGGAAAAGCAGGTCTTTGCATGACATCTAGAATTGCCTTGAACGTAATATGCTCTCAAATAATGTAATGAAAATTATTAATCTGTTAGCGCACACATGGGGTTTCAGGCTTCTGCATATGCTTCTGACATGTCTGAAGTCTGATTTTTCTTCTTTTCTTTTTTTTAATGACCTCTTATCACAGACGTAATGAATCCACTTATTGATTTCTGGCTGAGGATGCCAGCAGCTGTGGTGGGCAAAATTAATCTAAGCTATAGTTCTCTTATCTAAAAAGCACATTAACTCATCATCATCATCAACAACATCAACATTGTCATCAACATCAACAACAACAACATCATCAACAACACCGTTGTCTGCAACTGCAAACATGAGCTATGAAGCATTATTCCCTTTGTTTTTCTACGAAGGATCCGCAGGGCAAACAAGAGAACGAGAGGAAGAAGATGTCATCCGCGGACGTCTCCTGGCAGAAGAAGACTTGTTGAGTCGTGCACAGGAAGTGTCTCAACTGCGTCTGAGCCCGGCCACGGGTCCGCTAGCTCGCAGCGCCTCCTCATCTCAGGCCCTGGACAAGAAGAAACCTGGGGCCCAGCTGCGAGAATCGAATGCTTCATCTAAAGCCACAGCTGCGAAGTAAGCCACGCTGTCAACCCAAAGTCGAGAGAGACTCGAAAATTAATTTGGTCCTCCGGGTGATTTCTTTACCACTACGTGTATCCATGCTGATGTCTGACTGATATCTTTGATGTCAGGGAGTCCGAGACTGTGCTGGGGCCGATGCCCGATCTCGGTTTGTTCGAAACCTGTCGTCTGGCATGCCCAGTGCTCCCGCAGTATCATCCCAAGCAGCTGATGGAACTCCTCGGGTTTGGAAAAATCCGCAGGGTCAAAGCTATTTTGAGCCACCTGGTGCGATGTATATCGAAGGCAAACCAAGCTAGGGTGAGTCTTTGGTGTCTTTTGTGACAACAGGCATTGTCTAGGCAGTGCTGATGGTTCCATATCGCTGAAGGCTTACTTTACATTAAAGTAAATGTAGTGCCACCAAAGTTTTTTTTTTTCTTTTTTTTTTACAGTGAGAAGAAATACATACGAGCAAAATAATTAGAGCCTGAAGTTTTAGAATTTAACCCAACTCTTCCTCGAACTTGCACCCCAAATTGAAATCTGCCTCATTAGGGTGAAACCAATTTTTAGCCCTCAAATTGCCCTCATTGCAATCATTGCCCTTGTTTGGTGGAAAATAGTTACATCACCGTCTGTGCCCAACCAGCACTGTTAGTTTTGAGCAACTGAGCCAGATTTCTTCCCGAATATAGCATGCTGGAAGTTTTTCCACCCGAATTTACACGAATTTCTTATTTTTATCCCCAAAACACACAAAAACGAAAAGAAAAACTGGAAACTTCAGGCTCTAAAAATATTTCATGGCAGTTGTCTATTCCTGGGTTACTTCGGGTCAGAACATGTGCTTCCATCACAGACCCTAAGCACTGGAGGTGGCGCACCGGAAGGAGCCCAAGAAAACGAAGGGGAGGAGGGCGGAGAAGACAGCTTGCGTGCATGGTCGCGCACACGCACCCTCTCGCTCGCAGCCCCTGCCGCGGGGTCGGCAGCCGGATCGGGAGCTCACACTCCGAACGAGGGACCTGGGGTAGTGCCCGAAGAAGTGCAGTTAGACTACGTGGAAATTCAGTCCATTCCACCGCTACCGTTGTTTGCACTTCTGGCTGCAGACAAGCAGCACGACATGCCTTCAACTCCAAGGGCAGATGCCTCACCGGGTGCTGCAGATGGAGTAGAACCAGCGCCTGCAGATCAGGTTTGTTGAGCAGTTGATGCTGAAAGTTCATGTTTAGTGGCCTATACATGTGAATCTCGTTGATAACGACCTTGACAGTCGTGCAAAAACTGTTTGTTATATCCAGAAGTTGTTTATAACAGAGTTAAATATAGACCTCTACCTGTTTGTAAACAAATGGCGTCATAGTGTTCGACAGCACCGCGAGTTTGGTATAGAGTTGAACTACGTACAAAGCTAGTGGCGAACAAGGTCGCGCCCGAAAGCCACGGTCTTGAGGGGATTACGATGGTCACTGAAAAGGATGCGACCTTCGGTCCCGCTTTTCTTTCAGCCAACAATTGCCCATTCGTGGAACCTAGCTCTCCCCTTCCGATCTGTTTCAGTTTCGGTCTGTCTACCAACCTCCTCCTATTACCCTGATCTCCCCTAACGCACCAGCTGTTGCCACGCCCTATTTTCAGGCACAATGTTTTTCCTTTCAGAATGACTATAGCTCTCTCTTCGAGTCAGCCCCAAAGAAAGACAAGGGACTGGACGATTTCCTCGAGGAAGACACAACTGGTAGTGGGGGACACCAGAAGAAAGAGAAGCGCATTTCGGACAAGAACCTAAACCAGTTCGGAACACGACAAGTATGCATAGTTCCCACTAGTCTACAGGTTTTCCTGCCGATTTTAATCCAGGCGCCATCGGAATTAATCCATGTGCCATGCAAACTTTATGGGGCATGGATTAATTTAGCTGGCACTTGGATTAAAATCGACGTGAAACCTGTTTTCTTTGAACTCCCTGGAATTCAAAAATGTCGTTTTCGAGGTCAGGAACACCCTAGAATTTTCCACAGTCCTTGGAAACTCTTGATTTTGCGTACTTTTCTAATTCACGCAGTGCTGCATTTCAAATTCTGCTTATCTAGAGACAGAACCAGCATACCATAGCAGTTAGCACTCATTGCAGTACAAGTGAGTTGTGGACAACATTCAACAGTCCTTAGTTACACTTGTGAATGGATCACCATTGCACAGGCCCTCTGTGTTCTGAGGTGCATTATCTGTAGTCTATAAATATTAATAGTCTGAAGTTTTAGGGTTTTACCCGATTCTTCCCTGAATTTGTACCCTGGTGCAAGGTTGACTCTTTAGGGTGAAACCCGATTTTTACCAGGCAAATTGCCCTTACTGGGACGTCTGTAGGAGTGCACTAACTTCCTTGTTTGGCAGCAAATGCTGTTACATCACCGTTTGTACCAAACCGCTACAGTTAGTTTGAGTAACTGAGCCCGATTTCTCTCCGAATTTAGCATGCTTTGAGTTTTTTGCTTTTGAGTGCACATGTTTATTTACCCGATTTGTGCCTCCTGAATTTAGAAAAAATTATTTCCTGAAACTTCAGGCTCTAAATATTAATGTAGAATATTCCTTTTAGTCCTGGCCATAAACTGTGTGTTACATCCCAGGTAAAATGGTGGCTCAGTCTCGAAAGGTCCTTGAAAGAGACTCGAATTTTTTTAACCAAAATTGAGTGGGAATCGTGAGGATGTGCTCTTCCCACGTTTGCTTCGGTGCAATTCCACGTAACGTTTCTCGCAGGCTCGGCTCCTGACCCAACTGCTCACCCACTGCCACTTACCAGGCTTATCCAGCTTGGACCAGATGCACCTGCTGGCCCTGGCGGACACGATTGCATCATTCCATGCCACGCTTGCTGATCGATTCGATTCGGAGATAGTACACGGTGGGTTGCGATAGATTGCCTTATCTTATCTTTTCAGCAACATTTCTTTCTCTCTCCCCCCTCCAGCAACCGCGAAAGACACAGTGCGGCCCACGTACGAGATGACGATGCAAGCAACGACAGGTAATGAATGGCTCGTACTTGAGTGACTACAGTGCTCTGCTAGCATGCTATGAAATACTGTAATTTCATGCGTATTAGCTGTGGCTTATCTCTTTGGCTTTTGCTTGGCTGCAGCTTATCTCTTTGGCTTTGGCTTGGCTGTGGCTTTTTCGATACTACTCTGCGGCTTATGCACCGGTGCGGCTTACCCGAAGAAATGTTCTCTGTGGAAATTTCTTCCCACACAGCGATAACCTGGGATGGGGGGGGGGGGACTAAAGCTCCTTATGTCGTGCAGCTCTTTAGTACGATTATACTCGCTATACTCCTCCTGCTCCCTAGTAGTACTAGTGCATGTTGACACGCACGAGTGCCTACTGGAAATCAGTTTGTACGGGTAAGAGCATGTCACACTTGTGACATGTGCTCATGTGAGCGTGTTCGTTGTGTTTGGCGTGACAGGCTTGCAGCGCATTATCTGTCAGGAATTTTGAAACCTGTGCAGAAGAAGCTTATCTGCGTGAAATTACGGTAGTCTTTGTGCACCGTACAACTTGTACTAATTGTCATCTTATTCTAAAGTAGCATTCTAGTTTTGTATTTCTAACCTGTGCTTTAAGAGAAGTTTTCCAGGATTCAACTTCAATCATGAATGACAAGTCAATAGTACCAGTTCGATTGAACTTGAACCACTTCGATTTTCATTGTTGGTGAAAGCCTTTTCTAATACTGTCCTGTCCGTCCACGTCTCTTCTTTCTTGTTTCTTCAAAGCTCTACTATATCCAGTACGAAATATATTTTTTAAGATATTGACTCCCTCTCACATTGTTTCGTTGTTCCGACATCTTCTCTCCTCTGTTCTGACATCCAATTGTGCTGGATACGCTTGAATATGCTTGAAGCTGTAGTTGGACACGAGCACGACATTAGCAAATGTTTTACTGTGAGTGGGCAGTGAGAGAACGAATCGGGTTTTCTGGGACGTCATGGCCAATGAACATGAGAACAGTAAACATTTGGAACCGACTCTTTCGTAGATTCGTTGGACGACTGCGGGTTGCGCTACTTCTTAGCAGTACGCCACCACACGTACCTGCTTCGCTGTCTGCCTCTGGTCCAGCGGAAGCAGCTGCAGCGACAAGGGCTTGGGCCACATCACCTTGTTTGGGCTTTCCACTCCGAGACACAAGAAGAGCTAGTGCAGCTCATTCCTGCATTCCAGAAGGCCAACACGCGGTGGGCGGAGCTCAAGGAATTGGGAGTGGCCTGGTGGGTACGGTCCAATCAGCTCCTGCGCAAGATTATTGAGAAGGTAAAAACGCCCCCGTGTTTTGGTACGTGTACTCGGATTTGCAGGCTGTAGTCTGATAGGGAAGAAGGAACACCAAAACGTCTCTTGTGGTCTTACGGCTGTTCCTTGTCTTCCGAAACCCCCGTGTGCCAAGATGGGCTTCTTTTTCTTACAATATTTTATTCTGACTGGAAAGCTGTAGGCTCCCCCATTAGGAGTAACCATTATCCTAATGGGTGCAAGGGTACAAAATTTTCGGGGTACAAGGGTACAAGTGAGGTATTCGAGATACCCGAACGGGGCTTGCTGGGAGTGTCTCAGATATTCGTAGAGTGTCTGAGATATTCATATTCGATTTTATTTGGAAATTAGTCGCACAGATCTACTTTTAATGCAACAAAAGTTACGAACAGGAAGGGTTTGGGGCTACGAGCCTCTTGTAAAGCTTGTACAAGTGCTCGTAGCCTCTAACACTTCCCGTTTGTAACTTGCGGCACTAAAAATGTCGATTGCTGGTTTGTGCGTGTCTCCGTGTCCAACGTGTTCTTGTTGAATGCTCCATCTGCTCGCGATGCTTGCCCTTGTGGGAGCTTAGTGTGCGTCTGCTCAAGTTTCAGTTATATCTGTGTGCTTGGATAAGGATGATGGGACCCTGCTCGCTCCCTTTTGTAACCTCTTGTGTGCCTAATCAAATCTAGAAATGTAACGTGTCCTTCGTTGCTGCTCAGACTCCCATTTCGTCCTGTTTCTTCCCCGTTTCATCCCTGTTTCCTCCCCGTATCATCCCCGTTTCTTCTCTCTCTTTCTCATCTCCCACACACTCGCCATAGTTCTTGAGCTCTTTGGCCTTTGCCGCCTTAGTGCCACTAAACCCATAATCTCTCTCTCTCTTCCCCGTTTCATCCCATTTCTTCTTTGTTTCGTCCTGTTTCTTCTCAGTTTCATCCCGTTTCTTCTTCGTTTCCTCTCTATTTCGTCTATACACTTGCTAACTTTACTTGCCTTGTCTTGTTTGTTTACTTGCCTTGTTAATCATTTCTAGGTTGCAAAGAGTTCATTCCAGGCTCATAGCAATCCTTTGGACGCGTCACTCTACTACATGGCTCTGAAGAAGAAAAATATCATAGCGGGCCTCTACAGGTGATGTGTTATCACAGTGTACTGTTCCTCAATATATTTCTGTAATTTTCTGACTTTAAATACGCTGCGCCGCAGGTCAATCAACGACAAGAAGATGTCAGACTTTTTCCAGAACAACTTCAGCTTGGATCGCTGGAGGAAAGCAGCTCTGAAGAATGCGTACGTCTTGCTCGGCAAGCAGCAATTTGAACATGCAGCAGCATTTTTCCTGCTGGCTGGATCGGTCAAAGATGCTGTCCAGGTGCTTAAAAATTTCTGTAGTCACAAATAGACTTAAAAATGGTACTGTTTCTTGTAGCCAGTAAAATGTATAATGCCCTAGTCGAAAGGCACGACCCAAGGCCTTAGGCATTACGGCGGCCGTAAGGAAATGCTAGATGCAGAATTTTTGCAGAATTGACCATGTCTCGCAGGAACCTCCTGTTTCTGTTAGAATTGCGTAGCTTTTGCGGAATATTCGATGCATTAAAGGATTATGTAAGGATTTCAATCGATGTACTATTATTATTATACGACATCCTTACAAGTTAAACCTGATCAGCCGCGACTGCAATGTCTGACATGACTGATACTCCTACCACTAAACATGCCATGACGAAAGAAAATGAAGAAACGACGGCACGCCCAGTGAGAAATTGTCAGAGCTGAGTCTAATTTTTCTTTGTGCGCTGAAAAGTTGCGAAAGGCTGGAAAAGTATGTTGGGCGAATCAGTAAGCGATCTTGGGAGAATGCTGCAACTTTTTTTTTCTTTTTGCTTGTTTTGTCTTGCTCGTAGAGTCCCATGAGTCGTAAATCCCGCTTCACGGAAATGTTAAGGGCTAAGGGCTTTAAACGTGTGTTACTTACGCTTTTGGGCGAGGTTTCAAAGTCCATTGTCAATCTGCTGGTAAACAGCACCTCTGTCAGCGCTTTTGGTACCTGAAGTTTCTCACATTTCTTTCGGGTATACTACTTGTAAATGCTCTAGCCTCCGCTATGGATGTGATCACTAAATGCGGTGCAAAGTTCAGTTTTGCCGGCAAGATTGCACTAGTGATTCTGTCTGCCAATAACAGTATTCTGTTTGTTTCTACTTTTTAGAGAAGTCAGTTTGGAAGTCTTAGGAACTTCATTCTCTCGCATCTCTCCCATCCAAGAATTCCTTATTGCTGCCATCTTGAATGGCCTTCAGTTTTTGGCTACTGCCTTTTAAGGCCTTAAATTACGCATTTTTGACGAGCATGAAAACTCTCTCCCGTCGTCGTGTCTAAACGGCTCGCTCGTTTACATCCCAGGTGTGCCTAAACAACCTAGACGACCTTCAGCTCGCGATGATGATCGTGCGACTTCACGAGGGCGACCTCGACTCGACACCAGAGCACGTCCAACGACTGCTGCACGTCGAAATCCTTGGCTGCTCGGAAGACGGCAGCGACGAGGAGACCCCGTCCTTGGCCCATCCCAGCCCGTTCCTGCGTTCCATGGCCTATTGGCAGCTGCAGCACTACGAGGATGCCCTTACCACACTCTTGCAGACGGGGGTTGGCGAATGCCATCATAGGGCATCTAAACTGGCAAAGGACGACGACACAGGAAGTGCAGAAACATCATCCAATACAGGTGTGTGCCCTTCACCTACGCTTTTTTTTTCAGTGTGTCATCTATCAGTCAGGACTAAAACCCCAGACTGTTGGGTAAAACAGTTGAAAAGTAGCAGAACCCAGTGCATAGGCACTCAGTGCTACAGTTTCCGACTGACTTTCTAGACTTCAAAAATTCTGCATTTTTTATTTTTATTTTTATTTATTATTATTATTATTTTTTTATTATTATTATTATTTCAGGCCTTGGCACAAACCATAGATACAGCTATAGAAACAGCTGTTGTTTATTGTACCGGAGTGTTATACAGTAATTGACTTCACCTTCAGTGTCTTATGTTTAAGGCCCTTCTTTTTCTGCGATTCTGCAAAAAGTCGCGGGATTGTGAATCCGCTGCGGAATATGAGGTTTTGCGCTGAATTTAGCAGAAACCTCATCCTTAACTCAGTTTATGCGCGAGATGAACTGACTTTGCTCGCACCGGGCCGGCTTGCGTTACAGCGTAGATGTGCCAACCTGATTAGGCCACCAGGCCGTGAAATGGCCCCATCGGCGTGCTGGAACAACCCTCTAATTCCTCTCTAACCCTCAACTCTCTGTGATTATGGAGTGGAATGCAAATGCTGACCCCTGCTTTGGTGTCCATAGCTGTCAAGTACTTCTGTATGACAGTAAACTCTGTACATGCAGAGAGGTCACTTAGCAAGTACAATTTGATAGTCAGTGATAAACGTCACTCCCTCTCGGAGGAAAGTACAATGTATCTTGTTATGCTAAGTCACAAAAGTTTTGGAGTTGTAACTGTGCTCCTCCACACTAAGAGCTAACAGAGTATTTTCTGCCTGTACAACGGCAATTTGCCTTTTATCGCGGAAGAATGCAGAATTCATAGTTCCCTGCTGCGAAATTCACGATGTGCTGCAGCAGAAAAAGGGTTTTCACTCATGTTTTTGCCCTCACATTTTCATTCGCCAGCTGATCCAGGAGTTTTCAACTTCTACCTCTACCTTCGAACCCACCCACTTGTTGTACGGCGCAACCTGGCCCGCAACCAGCAACGTGAGGGAAGCAGAAGACACGCGCGCGCCATTATGGTATCTGGATTCAAGCAGGGCACACATTCCAAATCCCTCAGTGGCGGTGGCACCGACACCATAACTCCTCTCGAGCGTCGCCTCTTCTTCACCACGTCACACGCCCACTTCCGCGCCGGCTGCCCACCCCTGGCGCTCGAAGTGCTGTCGCGACTCCCAAACTGCGTCCTCGACAATGGAGACGAGGAGTCCATGAGTCCAACGAAATCAACCGCGGATACCCCATTGGGAAAGCTGCCAGGGGTGGAGATTACTGCGCCGCAGAAGTCGTCCGACTTCGACTGGAGTCAGCCTCTGACGACGACGGCTCAGCAGAAATCGACGGACTTCGATTGGAGCCAACCTGTAGCGGCGACAAAAGAACAGAAGGCTTCAGATTTTGATTGGAGCATGCCGTTAGCGTCGACGAACCAGCAGAAAGCAGCAGATTTTGATTGGGGCATGCCGTTGTCGTCGCTGGATCAGCCGACGTTCTCACTGAATGGACCGAAAGAGGAAGAGGAGGATAAAGGAATTGAGTTGTCAGTTGATGAGAGAAAGGGTGACGGTAAGATTTGTAGCGCGTTTCGTTGATGAAAACCGTCCAATGTGTTCTTCGTATTCTAGACGACACGCAGGACAGAAACTTGGTGGAGACATTGGACATTATGGCTCAGCAGCTGAAGTTCATGGCATGTTTGAAGGTGTGTTCACAAACTTCTTTTGGAACCATGTTACAGACTTGTGGCATGTGGCATGCATTATTTATTTGCCACCTGCACTGCCCAACCGAATACGCTCCCTTGTCCGCAACTTGGGGTGACAATGATGATAGTGCAGTGCTGGACTAAAGTTTATGGAACACGCTCCGGCACATTCCTTCCTCAGAGTGACGCGCTAGCGGGAAATGGGACTGAACGGACTTAGACATGTGCCTAGGACACCCAGTGACCTGTTTGCAAGTCCGTACAGTGCCATTCGCTGTAATCTTGTCAATCATAGGGAGGAATGTGCCGGAGCGTGTTCCGTCAAATTTTGTCCAGCACTGTACCAGCTCTTTAAGGAACTGTACAATACTTAGAGCCTGAAATTTTATGGTTTTATCCGATTATTCCTTGAATTTGCACCCCGAATTGAAGGTTGACTCTTTAGGGTGAAACCCGATTTTTACCCGGCAAATTCCCCTCACTGGGATGTCTGTAGGCATGCACTAACATACTTGTTTGGCAGCAAATGCAATTACATCACTGTTTGTACCAAGCCAGTACAGTTAGTTTGAGTAACTGAGCCAGATTTCTCCCCGAATTTAGCATACTGGACGTTTTTCCACCCGAATTCACATGAATTTAGAGCACACGTTTGTTTACCCGATTTTTACCCCCCGAATTTAGAAAGAAATATTTCCCAAAAACTTCAGGCTCTAAAAATACTTAATAGGCAATTTTCGGTGGCCTCATTGATTATATAATTTTACAGATTATGATGGAGGAACTCAGCACATTGGCTACAGGGTTTGAAGTGGATGGTGGTCAGTTGCGCTATCAGCTGTACGTGTGGCTCGAACGCTGTGTGGCTGCACTAAAAGAGCTCTGCCACTACGGTGCAACCAATGTACACGCGTCTGGATCTGTGTGTAAGTGTTCTGTTTGAATAATCTTAACCATCGGGACAAACCTAATCAAGCCTGCAGATAGTTCTTTCGCATTCCTTTGATTATTTTTTTGCACCAGAACAAGAGCACGTGCGTATGTGATGGTCACCTAATACTAGATAAATAATGATGTGGCATTTTACGCCGTAAGGTCATGGATAAGGTTATGGTGGCCAGTCTGTCTTGGCCAGTCTAAATTGGATTGAAACGCAGTAATCAGTCTAAGCAATCAGTCCCTGCTGCTTGCTGACACAAGCTCAGTAACTTTGCAGTTTCAGTGCTCGCAAACGGTCGTTTCTAGAAAAATTCGTCTAGAAACTAGAAAAAAACTCGTCTAGAAAAATTCGTCTAGAAACTAGAAAAAAACTCATCTAGAAAAATTCGTGTAGAAACTAGAAAAAACTCGTCTAGAAAAAACTGTCTAGAAAAAAACTCGTCGTTTCCCGCAGCATCAGAAACGTCAATCCTGCCGGACGCAGTGGTAGAAGCTGCGCTCCCAACAAGTGCAGAGCCGGGCAACACTGCCACTGCACCCACACTTCACGAAATCCTGGTAGCGGACAAACAGGACTTTGAAGCAAAGTTGGTGCGAGCAGCCAAACGGAAACTGTGGCTGAAGGCCAACGAGGCTCTGCTGCGCACTCTCCTCTCTTACACAAGCCTCCATGGGGCACACGGAGGAGGGTTGGCTGCCGTGCGCATGGAGCTCAACCTTCTCTTGCAGGTATGGTACCAGGTTTTGCATGTTTGTTTCTTTGTTTGTTCAGCGGCATGTGCGTGTTCAGTTTTTTTATATGCACGTTCCTGCGCAATCTTAACAGGGCTTCACCGCATTCACATTAACCACCGTCCCGAATGACATCGTTCTGCCCCCTGATTGGTTAAAAACTAGGGCTGTGCGAGTACTCGAAATTTCGAGTTCGAGTCGAGTCGATCTCATACTCGACTCGAGCTCGACTCGACAAATGATGACTCGTGAATTTTCGAGTACTCGATATCATTTCGAAAAAATGGAAGTGTACGCCTTTTTGTGACACTTGTGCAGTTATAGTAATTGTCACAAAAAGGTTTTATGCCCCACGCTTTCCACAAATCAGGAGTGGATAAGGGTATCATTCTTTGCAATGGTTGGCCTTCACCGCACAGCACGATCCTAGCAGTCGTCATCCCCTATGACATCGTTCTCTTCCCTGATTTGTTGTAAATGAGAGGTATACGCCCCTTTGTGACAATTATCAAAACTGTGTAAGTATTGCAAAAAGGCGTACGCTCCGTGCTTTCCACATATTCAGCATGATATGTTGTAAAGTTCTGTTCTAAGAGTGCATAAAAAGGAAGAGGTTTGTTTGATGTGCGCAAAGATGTTGAGATGATGAAGAGCGTTCAAATAAATTTGTCTAGATCATTTTCACTGCCAAGTTCCAACTGGATTTCACGACTTCTCGGAAGTGTGCTTGGACCTTTACTTTGAGAAAAAAATAAATAAAGAGCGATTAATCTGTGATGTTAAAAAATTTGAGCTATTTTGTGAACGTCTGAAGAATTTATTTTCATTTTTCATTAATCATATTTTCAGTTAAAAAAAAAAAATCAAGGTCCAATCTTGGGACCTTCTTTAATGAAATTACGGAGAAACTGCGCTGTACTCATGATAAAAACGATAATGCAGCATGTCCACTGCCTAACATAATAATCTAAACCACCAGGAACTTCAGCAAGATCGGTCACAGCAGCAGTTGCTCTCACCACTGCCATTCCCAACTACATTACCTCTCTTGGCAGCCAGTGTTGCCTGTCAGAAGACTGTGGTTGCCGATCCTATCAGGCATTTGCAGGTATGCCAAGCTCTGACCGTGTACTCACACGAGCGACGTCCTCACGGAATATTCTAGTGGAAGAAAAAAAAACACTGCTCACAGAGCCGAAGTTCCGTCCCGTGTTATGTTGAGCATTCACACGGTGCGGAATATCGGGATTGGCGTACTGCGCATTTACCAGACGACACTTAGCAGATGTCACAGTGAGCGTGTTTTCCTGTCGTCTGCTACGGAACACCTTGTGGCTGTGTAGCAGGATATTCCCCACGGTTAGCAGTGTACGTGAAGACACGACGTTGAAGCGCGTACACGTGACAGCAGAAAGCTATGACGCATCTTCCGCTTCTGAGGGAATGTCGCTCGTGTAAATCCGCGGTAACTGCTGTGCACTTTTGCGCCTTTCATGGAAACGTGAATTAATCGCAGCTAATGGCGCACGACATCCTGCACACCCTGATCGAGATGCCGGACCCACCTCTGGCGGTAACGAGCGCCGTGCTCTTCTCCCGCGTGTCTGTGCTGTGGGACCTGAGCATGTCGCTGTCCGCCTGCATCTACCAGGCACTCTGCGACAGCGACAGCTTCAGCGGAAAGCTGCAGGGCATCAACAGAGCACTGGACGTCGAGGACTGCCTCAGGTCAGATAGGCTGGTTGGGGCACACACTGGAACCACCGTACAGTAGGGATTAAACATCACCCGTGTCTTTCAGTCTAAGTGTGGTGTACCAGAACAGCCATCTGCTCGCCGGCCATGCTCAGAGGAGGCAACGTACGAGCACTTCTGAGGAGCCTCTCAGGCCTACCACTGCACCTAGCAAGTGGCCAGGTAACTGTTGAGTTGCGTGCATTGCAGCTTGAAAAGGTGTAGTTACAAGCTTGTATACATGCTTATCATATATATTACTTACAACTATATAACTTAACTTACTTATATTTACTTACATAAAAGCCACTTTGGAGGTTTTCGCATATTTATTGCAAAACAAAAATGTATGTGCTGTTGCTGTAATACTTAGAATGTATGGTGCCAGAAAGTCGTGCACTGTTCATTTGTTATTGCTATTTCTGGTACCACTGCCATCAGTAGAGTATTTGTTCTGACTGGCAGTCTGGATGTTTACACGCGGCTTAATGCACGTTCGGCTTTCGGTGAACTTCCTTTTGAGCTGCTGTTGAACAAGCTTTACGAGTCCCCCAACAGCTGTGTCTAAGATTGGAAATGGCCTTTGACTTTTAGGTGTACAGTCCCTGCGTGCCCTGATGGCACGAGACAAAGACGAAGATGCTCCACGTCTTCACACCCTCTTATGCGAGTCGTTTGTGGCAGTCTACCTGAGCCAGTTAATCCACGCACTAGCAGCTTGTGACTGCCACGTGTTGTTCCGCCTGGTGGGCCAGCGGTTCACGCAACACACCTGGTCCATGCTGTATGGAGGGGGAGCAAAGAAGCTACTCCGTGTCTCCACTGCTTCTGCCGCACAGACTCCAGGGTCTCCCGCCGTTGGAGGTGGAGATAGTAAGTTCTTGCCACGGTGATAAGATAAGGGACTGTGAGGTAAGGGACCGTGAGGTAAGGGACCGTGAGGTAAGGGGACCGTGAGGTAAGGGGACCGTGAGGTAAGGGGACCATGAGGTAAGGGGACCCCTGAGATAAGGGACCGTACTTCATGTGTGTTTGTGAAGTAGACCCAGTGGTTGATTGAAACTTCTAAATCTCAGACGAGGGCAAGCAAGCTCTGTACTATTTATTATTAGCTCACCACTTGCTGTTGAGTTCAACATCTTTTGTATGCTTTACAGCCAGCATAATGCTCTTGTAGATAGCTTAGAGCAGCAGTTCTCAATTTGTTATGGTATTTGAACTGAACCTGCTGCAGCATGACTTCGAGGCGCCTTCTCCTGCACAGTGGTAGACGCAGCGTTGCGAAAGTGGGTCAGGTGAGACTGAATCGTCGGTTGAACCCACCTGTGATGACGATTGTACCCTTTACAGCAGTGCTAGGCTGCTCCAGGGTCTCAAACACAAACACACAGGCATACACATTTAACAAAGAACTCCAGCCAGCCTGATATATGTCCATGTATAATATCAGTTTTAAAGAACGTTTCCCCAAATGTAAGTGTGCTTTAGGTAAAATGTGACAACAAGTAAAGCGCAGACGGAAGGTAATTCCTTCGGAATAAATCGTGCTGACACACGTCAATCCCATGTGACCTCTCTAGTCAGTGATGATGCCCGTAGCAAACTTCTTTGCACATTAGGTAGTCATGGACAAGCAGTCCATATTCATTTAGTTTTACGGTTCTACACTTAAGACACTCCATCTGTACATTGCAGAAGAGTCCACAGCTACAGTAGAAACTGGTATATTTGACGCAATCACCCGCCAACGCGTGAAGTGGAACATGCGGATCCTGCCTCAACTAAAATCTGAAGCACCGCAAACGAACATCCGGGAAGATCGACCGACCTACAGAGAACTCTTCGTTCCTCCTGTGATGTCCATGATGTCCTGCTTCATGACAAAGGTAGGTGTCTCCGCCTTTAGTCACTTTCAAACGGAATACCTAGTGCATTAATACCAGCACTGATTGGATACATGTCCATTAATGTTTTTTCTATTCTCGTTTGGTTTTCAACCTTGGCGGGCTTTCTTTCTCTTTTTTTTTTTTTTTTTGTAATGACAAAGTCCTGTCCTTGATGACACGCAGCCAACCCTTCCGGACCACTGCGCCCAGCTGGATTACGACTCAGCTGAATCACTCCCGAGCAGCGATGACGATGCTGGAGCTGCGGGAAGCGACGAGGAGATGGGAGGGCACGACGACGATGTGTTTTCAGACCCAGCTACGGGGTCAGCATCGACCAAGGGCCGGAGACGAGAGTCGCAGGCATCTCGTCTTGAGCAGCTGGACTCTGGGTCGTACGCATGGGCCCTGATGCGCTACGCAATAGCGCGCATTGCAAACCGGAACATTCGAGAGTTTTTGTCCATCTCTGGCATAGAGTTGCAAGGTGCGTTATGATGCAATGATTCACTCTCGTATAAACCACACATATTCACCAGTGCTTGCACATTTCTTCGTAAGTTTTTGTGTTATGTTTTGGGTAACTGTTCCTTATTTATAAATGCTTGCGGGCTTCGGTGTGCTGGTCCTCGGAAAAAAAATTCATTAATCGCACACGGTCATGCCTACAGCCTGCATAGCATGCTAAGGCCTGATTATGTAGCAAGTTTTGCGCTCCCTGGCCAAGAGCTGCAGCATTACTGAAACTTCAGCGCTGCTGAAGTTGACACATACCAACTTGAAGGATGAGATTTTCTTCTCAGAAAATGAGATGCTGCTGCTGGGTGGTGAAGCTCTGAATGTAAAATAGAACAGCATCTATATAACACAATATGTGTATTGGTACATACTTGTATTTTGCTTCCTAAAACCAATAGCAAAAGAACAGTTTTCATGCATCAAGCTTAGTACATTACAGACAACAGGTCTGAGTCAGGGGTGTAGCGAGGGGTGGGGGCTTAGGTGGCCAGAGCCTTCCCCGAAATGTAGGCCACCTAGTATGCATGGTGCCACTTCTACATGGTGGCTGAGGTGATCACAATCTTTGCCCGGTAAATGTGAGAGATAGGATAGATTTCTCTTGTGTCCCTTCCACCCCCACTCCTACCCCTGAAAAAAGCTCTGGCCACACCCCCGGTCTAAGCTTACGTAACAGGGCCATAATGATGGTAAAATTCACGTTTCTGCAGTTTTCTGTCATACAAGTTGTGTTGAGGTCCATGCAGACCTCTGTCTCTGAAGCTGCGAAGTTTGTCTTCACCCCCATTGTTAGTTACATTCTTTTGAGGTCCCCTCCCAGTAATGAGGTGGAATGATACTCACATGTTACATTATTTATGCTTTGTCAGTTAGCTATAGGCTATGCTAGGTAATAGGAACAGCTCATACGGTTTGAAACATAGAAGACCGTTCATTGTTGATTTGCCCTTAGAATTGCCTGTGACGAGTCCGCTGCTGCATGCCTCCCTGCGGGTGCTGGAGCACTGGTTAAGGCACTTGCGGGAGGCCCTGGAGGCCTATGGGGGCCCACCTGCGAATTTCTTGCCCAACAGCTGTGTGGAGGCATCAACCACGGGGCCTCCCATCCTCAAATACAAGGTCATGCTGGAGCTGGACAATACTCCATTCCGGTAAACACTCACGTTCCACTTTTTAAACCTAATTTGCCAGTAAAGTGCATTTTTACTCAGAGACAGCATAAGAGCTTCAGTCGCGGATGTATATCTCCGCCGGTGGAGAATGTAGTCCGCAAATTGAGGGCGGAGTATACAAGATGATGGCAACGCTGATGCCGCCACGTAGACGGGGAAGCTGATTCACGTGTTTTTGTTAACGTAAATCTTATGGGTTTGCTTTAACGTATGTTGTCTTCGACGGGTGTCGTCTTGAAGAATGCCAGTGCACTGTGTCGTGGCTTTGAGCTGTCATGTGCTCTCCTAACCCATGCGCAGATGTCTTTAGATTTGTGAGTGGACCTGACCTGTGGTTGAGGTGTTCAATGTTGCAATTTATAGTATACATTAGTTCATCTAGAATCACTGATAACTAGGACGGTTCATTCACGGAGCAATCTGGTACATCACATTACCAACCTTATGTGCATCACATGAGTACTAGTCCATACACATTGTTTTGTCCCTGAATACACAAGTGACCATGACATCATTGTTGATAATGAGGTATTTGTCAGATCTGATGACACTGTAAGAAAGGTGAACCGCAGAGATGTAGTACAGCTTCCTTAGAAGGAAGACCCTGATTTAGGAAGCAATGCATGCACCACACACATACATGAACATAAACATAAACGTATGTTTAACAGATCACTTACTCTGTACATCGGAACTACTCAAGATATATGGATGTATGTGCAATATGGGGAGAACTCATTGATGGTGTTGCAGAAGAGGGATCTGTCATTCGCGCGGATTTTGGTCATAAAGCGAATTGTCACATTACTGAGAAACGCACCCTCCGCGGACCGGACACGCCGTTACGCACAACAAAATCCGACGTAATTATGATTTTTATTTTCTGAAAAATCTGTTTACAATGACTACGTCAAACAATTTTCAGTCATGAATTTTTTCTAAATGGACAATAGCACCATCGATTGGGGACACATTATCGACCTTTATCTGCTCAAAAATAACTAGGCAACCTGTTGGGCTTTGCCTTGCCTCCTTCGAGCAATGCCGCTCTTCATTCCGACTGTCAAATCCCTCTTCTGCTTGGTTTCGGCGATCCTTACGTGAAAACAACAGCATAATGTGACCTGGTCCCCGCCTTTTTAAGCACTTCGGTGGTTGGAAAAGCGATATGAGTACATAATCTCTAGGTCAGTGATTTCAGGAGACATCCCAAACCTTAACTTTCTACTTTAACACGTGTCACCCTCTGTGCGAGGTATGAGATTTTTTTTGGGGGGGGAGAGAAATTTTTGGTGTCCAAATTATCGATAGGCATCTGTATTACATACTTCATCACGCTGTAATTCATACTGACCACATTACAACAAGATGTCCTGAAGGTGAACACATTTGACACAAGTGTGTACGGCTGGGTGAGACTCAGGGCAGAAATTAGGTTCCAACCAAGGGTTAATCCGAAAGGGGGAGGTCCTGACTTTTCAAAGCCGACTTGATAGGGACGACAGTAGAGGCCAGCAGCGGCAGATTTTTATCGCTGACTGCTCGTTGTTTCGTCACGTGGCAAGAAGGCGTATATACTGGGTAGAGGGTCTCCACGGACTGGTTAAGGTTTCCGCATGTTGACCAGATGTGCCGTGACTCAGTTAGAGGTCTTTTTGTCACGTTGGTCTCGAGGTCGATGACGCGAGCATGTTCAAAATCAGTGATGAGGTCCTGATAAAGAGCATCCACACTTTCAGGACAAAACACCCGGCTACCTTGCCCACGCGTCGCCTATGGAATTATCTAATAAGGCAAGAAGAAGTGCAGGAGATTTTCATCCGCTACATCTTCTCCCATAAGGTTGGGCCACCACCACAGCAAGAGGTAGTAGCGCACCATTTATTGAAATGTCTATTCCTGTAATATGCGGAATGTCATCAATACCATCCACTCGATACCAGGCTCATAATCATGTTACATTTGCGTTACATTTTGTAGCACCCAGTCACACATGTAAGCATGCGGAACCAGAGGCACATTTTTTAATCTTCTCTGATTACGTACCAGTTCCGTTACTAGCGATGTGTTGTATGCTACGTTAATATTGACTACAGCACGCGCTATACCAAGCTCGTATCCCACCAGGATCCCATTGGTGAAGGTGATGACCAGTCTGTCGATGGAGCAGTTCAGGACCCCATTCGGATTATCCACAAGGATCAAGAAAGCATTTCTACCTTCTGTGTCAGTCAGGTCAGTGCTTGCACAGCAGGACTCTTTAGCACAGCCTGAACTGGAGTCGGCTGGTACTGCATGAGTCGTAGCTCCTAGTTCCTGTTCCTAACAGTGTTGCCAACTTGAATTGCACAAGTTGAATGCACAACTTGCACTAGCATTGGAAGTGTGAGAGCATAGAAGTTGGAGTGTCATATTCTTTCACCAGTAGTGGCTAGTTTATACGGCAGTTTGAGGCTTAGACTGCACAGCCATCTGATGTTTATTATTGCATAACACTGGCTTGCACAACAAATAAACACACAATGATAAACAAAGAAAAGGGACGTTTCGACGCCTATGCGGGCGTCCTCATCAGCTTTAAAAAAGTTAAACATCCCTTTTCTTTGTTTATCATTGTTTTTATTTGTTGTGCAAGACTGTTACGCAATAATAAACATCATGGCCCCTGGCTTTTGGTCTGTCTTCAACAGCCATCTGAGTTCACTGCTGTACCAACACCACCTAGAAAGAGAAAGCCCGCTTACTTGTCGACGTGATGCAGAGTCGGCCAATCAGGGTCGTGTTTTCAACGGCCGTAGCCAATCACGAACAAGCTTTCAGCGGTCGGGGCCACGCAGATGAACCACCGCCGTCTGCTAGTAGTGATTGAACGTCCCCGTGTACTAAATGGGAAAACTTTAAAATTAAGCCCAAAACGGTCCCACATCTTTCTCAAGACTGATGTTCTGGAAAGCATGTTGCACTTTTTGTTAACATATTCAGGTCTACAGGTTCCAAGTTAGCTGCAATCATTTTGCAGAACGGCGATTCGCAGTAGCAGACGACTTTATATGTCCACGTAATGAAGGAGGGAGAGGAGGCAGTAAGCAGGCCTTCTGTACCTAGGTGGCGTTGGCTGTACTCAGGTACATGCCCAGTGAGCAAAGTGTCGTCTGCTTCCGAACAGGTGACCGAAGGCATACTTGCACTGGCAACACCGAAAGAGTTGCAGGAACTGGACATTTCCGTCATGTTGGAACCTCTGCCGTGGCTCGAAGATGAAGCGGAGTTTGATATCTTGAACATTGCTCGGTACGTCTTTCATGAACGTACTTCCGAGAGAAATCTAAATGATAGGAATTGTTGTCCAGAGCACCGGAAGCCCCACCTGTGCAAGCCATGGACTTCCTTGTGATCCAACATCCGGCAGACCGCATGACGTCCACGGGCTCGCATGGGTCGGGAGGGGGCGCCGGGGGAACCCCAACATTCAACAGTCCCACCAACGTAAATCCTCCGCCCATTGCGGCTCAAACCGGTCGGGGAACTACTCTGGTGAGCCCATCTCTGCATTTTATGTCTCGTATGGGTTTGCCCCGAGTTACTTTGAGTTGCTCGTTCAGCTGCTGCGGTAAAATTAACCAACTTTGTTAGAGTGATTCCTTCTTGGTCTAAAATCTTTACCAGCGCAGAGTTCGAAATAACAGATTTGAATTCTCGCAAAAATTACTGTCAAAACACAAATCTATGATGTTGAAGTTTAATCAAACTGTGTGCAAGTAACTGCAGAGTGATATACTGCAGCTCTTGTAGAAACCCTGACTTGGTTTCAAGTTTTGGTACATCAAACTTTGGCACTTTGGTACTGGTACATGTGGTAAATGTTTGCATTGATGCTAGGTTGCCATCCTTTTTCAATATTTTTGCATTAAAGCGTAAAGCTAGGACCATAGACGTGTTTCAGAAAGAGGCACATAGCTGAACCGCCTATGTGCAAATTATGCCATTCGTTGCTGTTGCCACCTCAAGGTTGTAGCGGCAGTTCCCGCAGTGCTCATGCTAAGTTAGACTGCGAAGTATTTCTGTATCATCCATCTCATTCAAATGAGAGCTATGGCTTAGCATAATGCAGATGCAAAGAAGGAAGAGCGGAAGAAGCAACACACACACACATAGCATAGCCATGCTCTCGTCGTATTGCTCCAATGCAGTTTCGTGTCCAATATTTGGGACCACTTCTTCGATACTGGCCCTGGTGCTTCAATTTGTAGCGTGTCCGCCTGTTGATCCCAAGGTTGGAGGTTGGATCCCGGCTGAGGATGCTAGCAACTTGGCGGCAGGGTACAAGCTGCTTAGACACATTGTATTCCGAGAGGGGGATTAAATATGATATGTCGTGTGCCGAGATTTTGGAGCATGTTAAAGAACCCTCAGGTGGGCAAAATTAATCCACAGACCCAACCACTGTAGCGTCGCTCATGATCATAGTTGTCTCACAACGAAAGGCATCACTTGATTTTTCACTCGTACGTATTTCAGCTAGAAGTTGACTGACTGTTTGGGGTGCTTGTCTCCTGACAACCAGACCCGTATATTAAAAGGGAGTCTGGCCATTAATGGGTCATGCCTATACCTGAAGCTCCACCCACTTTTTCAGCTTTCCGACCAATGAAGTCTTGAAATATGGGGCGCTATCAATCAGCCTATCCTCACTATTTGCCCCCCCTGTCCAACATGGGCAGCGCCATTTTGGGTGGCAAGTAGATTGGATGGGATTGAAATGGATACCTCTCGCAATCTGCAAAAGTAGTGGATTGTTGGTGCAAATTTGATAGGCGCCACCTAGGGAGCGTAAGGCACGTCGGGAATTGTCGTCTGCTTCCGTCGTTGTACCGCTGCCGGCAGAACCACCTGCTGGGACACATTCTGTTGTCGGTATTATTTTTAAACAAATCTACATGAATAGTTGGAACATAAGAGGCAAGAATGTTTATATCCATGAAATCCAGCTGTTAAAAATAAGATTGTACAGCACGGCGCCGTTACGATTTCGTTGTGATCGCCGTGTTCACTAGGCGTAACACCGGCGACAAAACGTATTATTTTCAGTTGGATATCGATGGATGAGCATAAATTGAAACTGATTTCCGAGAAATTTATATTACGATGTACATTTGCAGCGTAAAATCAGGTTAGTCTGTGAAAATTTTTTGTCACGAAATCCCCGCTTCACTGTGTTTGTTTTCGTCACCATTTTGGGTGGCAGTATGATGTCATGGCGACTCCCTTGGTAAAAAGCAAACCAAGCAGAAGAGCGAAACTGTGTACGGCTCTGCTGACAACCGGAGAGCCATGACAGGCAGTGCATTTTTAGTGCATTGGTTGCGCCAATGCAGTGCATGCGCAGGAACCTCTGGATGGGTGGCGTACCTCTGTCACTCTGTGCCTCGAAAATTTGCATTAAGCATTTCTTAATACAATGTAGTACTTGTTTGTTGTGAAGCAAGCATATATTGATAGGTATAGAAGCCTATTTTGAGTAACAGTTTTGGGAAAGCTGTCACTTCTAGCCCCTGACTAAAAGTTAGGACTGCTCTATCATTTGGAACAATTTTGTGGCACGTAGAAGACAGACAAATTGGTCCGTGACTCTACTTGCAATTCACCACAGCGCACGGTTCAAAGGCCGCATTCATCCACCCACATTTCCATCTCAGTTATGTCGTGCGACCTGACAGTGTTAACTAACATTGCAGCGTGTGTGCTAACATCTGGCTGTGTTGCTGGTAGTGCTTGATTACCTAACATAGGATTCCGAGCAGGCCGTCAATCGCATTTGGGCATGTTAGCGTCCCATTATCCCGCTTCCGTCTGCCCATTACCATTACATCACTGAAAACATTATATAACCACAGGACTGATAAAACATGACTGGCTGCTCCCTTTTTATCGCTTTCCGTAGCAAAAAAAATACTTGTGCTAATGTCTGTTTTTTTCATTTCTCCTCTCTTCCTTTTGATCCCTTCCTTTCTCACCCACCCAAACCCAAACTACTCCCACTTCAATGAAAAATGCAATCAATCAAAAAACACATTCAATCAATAAATAGCCGAAAGGGCTCCACTTTCCTGGCAGCTCTAATCCCCTCTTCTGTCAGTTTGTGCTTGAAAGAAGTCATCACATGATCAAACCGGTGAGTTGTTAACAAAGCCGTGTTCAGTAGTGTCCCCAATTGTAATGTCCCACTTGGTTGTACATTCAGATTAGCAGTAGTTTTGATGGATTGTGTTGACAGTGTTGCTGTTGTGTTGTCCTCCTACTGACGTGTAGCATGGTGGCAATACGTGGAGTACCTAACCCCGAGGTAGTGTAGCATGTGACACGAGCAATCCTTTCCAAAGTTAGTCTTTCTGTAGTGTGTGTGGACATATTTTTTTTTTCTCTCTGTGTGAAGTTGAAAGACTTGCATTCAGACAACTAACTTACATGTTCTAAATCTTCTGTGAGATGAATTGAGACCTCCAGAGGTTAGAAGGCACATAAAGTAAAGTATTTTTACTATCTGCGTCTTTATTTGCAGTTGAAGAGGCATAGGATAGACTCAGTACGAAGATTATGCTCTCATCCTGTTCTACCAGTCTGTAAGTCAAAGACGACATATTCCTCGAGGGAGGAGCATGGTTGCTAAGTGTCCACATTCTTAAACTTAGACCTGTCTGGAAGTCAGGATGGCTCAGTAAGTCTATGGGAATGGGGCCATTCACAACCAGTGTCGACCCCTAGACTGTCTGGAACTTTTGCCAAAGTCACCAGTATCCAATTTAACCAACAAGGCAATAAGGTACGTCTCTCTTGCTCTGCGTAAGACATTTGAATGTGAACAGTCACACTAGTCAGCCTGTACTCACTGTTTGTCCTTTCTCTGTTCTAGTTTGGTGTCACAGATGCAGACGGCAATCTCAGCCTCTGGCAAGTTGGCATCACATCGCCAAATGCGAGGCCTTTCTTTGTGAGTTTGCGCATGATTAGCAGTGTCTCCTCGTGAGATGTAATCGACAGTGATGGCCACTAACTACTTCTACAGTAGTTTGACTATAACTACTAACTACTTTGCAGTGGAGTAGTTTAACTAGTAGTTCAACTACTTTTCAGTGGAGGTAGTTAAAACTACTTCTTTGACTACATCTATGACTACTTAACGTTGCCCATCAACACCAATCCCATCCTATAGTGTTCTTGGACACCTAAATGTGAATCGCAAACAGTGATAAAAGTGAAAATTTGGTACACATGCACGGCACCATTGCTCTGCACCTCCGTTCTCATCAAACATGTAGCTCAAAGTAAAAGTCGTAAGCACAATCGTGCCGTAAAGCTTGCAGCAAAATCGGAAGTAGTTGGTGCCTGCAGTAACCTAACTACTGTAGTTAACTACTCAAAATAGTAGTTTAACTAGTAGTTGCCACTACATTTCTGCAAGTAGTTGATAACTACTTTTTAACTACAATCAGGTAGTTTAACTAGTAGTTTAACTACATGTAGTTAACTACTGGCCATCACTGGTAATCGAGCAGCGAATCTATTACAGAGCTCCCAGTGCCACTCGAAGCAGGCAAGTGATTTTGCCTTCATCAGCTCGTCCAGCCTAATTGCCACCGCGGGCTACTCGGCTGAAAACCGCAACGTCTGCATCTGGGACACTCTTCTTCCGCTGCGGAAAGCTCTGGTCTCACGTGAGTTTGACACACTCTTGTAGTTTTTGCTTTACCCGGCAGCACTGAGATGGCTTTTTCAGCATTCCACTGCCACGAACACGGAAGCGCCGCAGTTGTTTTCGCACCACAGAATCAGCTGCTTATTTCAGCTGGAAAGAAAGGAGATGTTGGTATCCTTGAATTTTGTGGACTCTGTGATGTGTGTGTGTATGGGTGTGTTCCTCATGTATTAGTCTCAGCAGTGTAATGCTGCTTGGCTCTTCGTACATGCGGTGTTGTAGTAGAACGAAGTTGCGGAACTGGCCGTATAAAACCCTCAATGTTTGCAAGTCCCTAATCTTTGCAAATGTTAAGTGCGCAAAAATTTCTAGAAAGATTTGACACCCCAAAGACAATGCTGGAACTGCATGCCGTACTTTACCTTTGCTTTTGGTTTACTGGTAAGCATTTGAACAGCTTTAGTACAACACAGCCATAACCAGTGTCACTTTTATCGAATGCAGTATTAGCCAGTTTCCTGCATATCACTTTTTAGTAAGCCAGGAATTTTAGCATCTACAGGTTTTCCCGGCACTTTTAATCGAAGTGCCAGCTAAATTAATCCATGCCCCATAAAGTTTGCATAGCATGTGGATTAATTTAGCTGGCACTTGTATTAAAATCGCCAGGAAAACCTGTAGAATTTGCAAAATTTAGTGGCTGTGAATATTAAAGGGCTTTACAGTATTCGTTATTTGATGTGAAGACGGGTACCACTGAAATCTCTTCCTGACATCTGCCTCTTGCAGCTCTGTTCTACTGGTTATTCGATAGCAGTTGTTCTCAACTGACGGTGTCCGATGGAACTCGTGATCTTTTCAGAGACTATACTACACTACACAAATAGTACATGTGCACTGATGTTGAAATGTGTAAGCTTGACAGCATTGAGAACCACTGCATCCCCATGTTTAGAGGCCTTAACCCACACAGCCATAATTGATGTGAGGCAACGCCAAATCCGGCACAAGTTCCAAGCTCACGACACCGCAATCAAGTGCCTCACGCTAGATCCCAAGGAAGAGTATTACATCACTGGATCGGCAGATGGTGACATTAAGGCGAGTCTCACATTAATCTTGTCAAATTGCGAATTTGTGGTTGACCTGCCATGCTTTCATATTTTTTAGAAGATTCTTTAGCTTCGTTTGCATGGCACTTTCACTTCATTAATACACTTTTTTTTCCTTATACGGAATGAATGGAATATCAGCAGTTCACAGACAGATTCACGCACAAAAGCCATTTCATAAATGTGGAACAAAGTGTCTGCTCCAACTGCACGTGTCACTCTAACGACTTATACATGCTGTTGCCAACTGCATCCAATAATGGCTTTGATGCATGGATAAGGGTGTCCCCAGCCACACTTTTTACTTGGAGTGACATACCTTGGCTCTTGTTGCAGAGCTTCCTCAAGCTCTTTGCATTGCTGCTGATTGCTGTGGGCAACTGGCAAACTCTGTGCACGTTGCTGTGAACAGCAGTAAATTTGTAAACATCTCCATTGCCTGCCACACTGGTATCAAGCATCAAGAAAATTTGCGTTGAATTTTTTTTGTTTTCGTTTCCCTTTTAGTGCTTCGGTGAGAAGTGTTTGGCTAGGCATCAGTTTTCATGGCTAGGTGCTCATGTGTCCACTTGTGTAGACGAAAACTTCCAAAATGCTGTGCTATTTACATAACAAATTGTATTCTATAGGCTCACGACATATATATATATAAATGAATGTCCACTACTTTAAACAAAAATCTGTGCTTCCTGAAGCTCGAATTAATGAGATTCCACTGTATTACCTCAATGCTGTGTACGACATCCTCATCATTGACACAGTTGCCTTGCGACGTAAGTGCAAGTTTGAAGGTTTGGCGCATACTACGAGAAAAGGGCAAAATGGAATGGCACATGCTAAACACCAAGAATGGCATCAAATATGCTTCCCGTTGCAGCATTCGATTTATTATGCAACAGCTAGTCTTTCTCTGTGTGAATAATAGAAAGAGATACCCTTCATTTCGAAATTCGTTTTGTGTCAGATGGGTAGTGGAGGCACCAGCAAATATGTTTATGCAAAGTAACAAACTATCCTTACTTACAAAAAGAAAAAAAAAAATGCAAAATCCATACGAGTGAGCATGCAAATCTTACAGTACTACAGGTTTTCCCGGCGATTTTAATCCAAGTGCTAGCTAAATTAATCCATGCCCCATAAAGTTTGCATGGCACATGGATTAATTTAGCTGGCACTTGGATTAAAATCGCCGGGAAGACCTGTAGATGCCCTATGCTATCGCAGTGCATGAAAGGAGGCAAGGCCCTGCAGTCTGAGCTCGTGTGAGGACTGGCTGTCCCCGCCTTCCAATGCCCCTGCTCGCGAGACTGCTTATTTGACTGCTTCTTGCACTCCCTTCATTTGTGGGTGTGGCTAAGTAGTATTCATTTGGACTGCTCCATGTGTTCCCTTCCACTGCCAGTGTTGCCACACTTTGAATAAGGGGAAAGGCAGTGGACGGGGAAGGGCCACGTGGTTGAAAATGGCCACCAACAATTTCGAAAGGTTCACCTGACGGGATCGTCTGTGCTAATGCAGGTATGGGGCCTCTCAGTTCATCTGCTCCTCTACGCGTTCCCTAACGAACATTCCCGAAGCACGCTCTTCCGCAACATCGGCATGGGTGTGACACACCTCTACACGGACTCTCACGGACGTCTGTTCTCCTGCGGCGCCGACGGGTCCATGAAGCTGCGTCAGCTTCCCGAGCGGGACGTCGTGGTCGCCAGCCTAGTCTAAGATCTGCGCTTCGATTGAAATTGCTGTGTCCCGAGAACGATGTGGCTTAAAAAATATATAGTGAGGAATAGTCATGTATAGGATGACTCTTAGGACAGAGGGAGACGTGGCTAGGTTGCATGAGATTTCAATTTTCCCCAAGATGTGCCGTCATAGGAGATAATGAGATGTGATTAGGAATGAGTACAGTGACTGTCAAAATGGTGTGTAACTGAGATTACTTGGAGGTTTCTAAAGAGGACTAGTATTGCTTTGAACTCTGTTGTACAGTTTGAGGATGTGTGGACGTAATTTATGCAACTCCATTGTAACATCGACAGAAAGATTAATAATCATCTACCCGTGGCATCAAAATCTAAACACTGAGGATTGATTGTGCAGAAGAGTACGTATCGAATATAGAAGACATCCGAGATAACACCATAATATCTTGCTCACAAAGGTGAGAATTCCTACGCTATTCCAAGGTTGTGCGATATAGTTACAAGGGGCTTTGCGCTTGCATATCACATTCGAAATTGTGCTTCCGCACCCGCTGTAGAACAGCGTGCTTACCTCAATTTTGAAAGCATGTTCCGCGCAATACTGTATCCCTTCTAGGATTCTACAAGCTGTTTGTTGATGTTTCAGACATGAGCACGCATTGTGCAAAGTTGTGCTTTCCGGTATGCAAACTTTGCACCAAATACTAGAATTATACTACGTCGTTCACAATGAATTGACGCCAATTTTTTCAGTTGGCTGTGATGTCGCTGCGCTTCTGTGACCGTGTCTGTGAGAGAAGTTGTGATTCTTTTTCCCACCCCCCACTCGTTATCGGCCCCGCACTCAAGTCTGGCTCCGTTTCTTCGTTATGGCCAAAGAGAATTTTTGAGTCTTGTGACGTACAGCGATGTTTTTTTCCTTTAATATTTTTGAATTGGAGACGTACTATTTTTTGTATATATACATATATTATGTATACATGTCTGGCAATTATGTAAGATAAGTGGAGCCAAGCTTCGGAAGAGAGATGATTAATATATCATTGAAGGATGTACATACGTCATTACGTTATTGCTTCCACACTTTACTGGTGGTTCTACTTATATTTTAATTTTAGCAAATATTGTTTACGTGGCTCTGCTGGAATAAAATCTAAAATATGCATTCCTGTTGTTGAGCGAAAAGGCTACTGTGTACTTCGCATTTCATGCTGACACTACATCCCAACAAGCCTCTCCAACATTTTGAAATTGTCATCTGCTATATTGAAAGCCTTTATTCCATTCTAATACCATTGATTTCACTTCCATAGGAAGTATTCAAGAACGTCAACATCCCTGCTATTGTCATTATATACATCATAGTCCACGCCACACATCAGACATTATGTACACATATAAGCAGCCGTACTGCAACTGGTCACGCAATTATCATGAGATCTCTCCGCCGAGACAACAGCCGGTGTCATACGGATGTTTCGAGAGCAGCGTCGCGGTTTTTCTCTTCAGCCTCCGCGAACGATAGCGATGTTGGACGACAGCTCGTCAGCGGCTCCGTGCCATTTGTAACAACTGCAGTCGTCAAGTCTGTTGTCGACGAGAAGTTAACGGGAGATAACTCTGCGGATGTGTTGGGCCGCTGAGGAGCAGCATACCTCTTAGGGCCATTCATGTTTGGTATGTTGATGCTGGAAAATCATCATTCATCAGCACTCTCAAGAGACTTTGAAGGCTTCAGGATATACTAACCACGATCGCAGTTCTTCGAGGATGTGCATGTATGCCATGTATTGTTCTTCAGCAAAGTCCTGCAAGGTTGGTTATGCTTTAACGGGTGCCGGCAACAGTTACTGGAGGTTACCTTCGGACTATGACGAGCCTGTTCGTACAGATCGAGAAACCTGTACACGTTTCTTGGGTCACAGTTTGCCAGCGGACCGTCTTGAAGCTGTCTGAGTAGGAACACCCTCACATCCTGACCAGGACATCGGACTCTCGTCTTGTCGGCAGATTGCAGGTCAGCTTCTGCAATGTTGACGAGCGTTTGTCCATATGTTAACGAGCACATACCCAACAAGTGCCTATACCTAAAGTTGCTAGGCAGTCTACAGCTTTCATCCGCAAGAGGTGAGGCGGGCGGACTGTAAAAAGCAGAACTCAAAAAATTAATGTACTGAATCTGTATACAATTTTTAGCATTGTTGCTTACTTTGAGCCAGACTATTTCCTCCAGTGAAATGCATTCCCTCTTGTTGTTTTAAAAGCACAGGTTCATAAGTGATGTCCTTAATGGTCAACAGTCGCCTGTCAACTTCATCGTGAAGTGACTATAAAGAGAAATGCGTGCCTTGAAATGCCGTCCGAGGCTTTTCATGGGAACAACGTTCATCGTACCTTTGACACTCCGTATCCAATAGGAAAGTGAGGACTGTTTTTCGACTTCAAAGTGAACCTCATGATTTGACGTTTTGCGAATATGAACAGCAACAACAGCATCTGCAATGTGCATTGCTGTAGCATTCCCCACCGAGAAGCTCTGATGATTATAGGAAGCAGAAACAACTCACCATAACCCCGAGGCCAATGCAAATGATGATAGCAACGCCTGAGAGTCTATCTGCCATGCTTATAGTACTACAAAATTGGAGATGGTTCGATATTTGGACATACTGTCGATATTCTAGGCGTACTACCAAGCGAAGTAATATACGACTAGGTAAAGTGATCTCCGCCGTTTTAGCTCTAAATGTGACCCTCTCTGTCCAATTGCTTTTCGCCTTCGTTTGACCACACTCGCCGAAATCGCAGCACACGGACGTCGGAGTACTTCGACGACTTCACTTCGCAAGCTCGTCCTAGAACTAGAACCTAGAACCGCTAGAACTTCGTCTTTTGTTTTTGTTTACAACTCGTAGTCGTAAGTCATCAGCCATCAACATTACACCGACGTCGATCAACCAAAATAATACTGTTCGAAATAGCCCTGACATGGAAATGTTGCAAAGAAAATTTCCAATTATATGTTAAAGGTCAGATATGCCGATTTTGAAGTGCCGCAGAACTGAGCGATACTCGCGCTGTGTGTTCATTACCGAACACTGAATATGTGTGCGAAATATCTTGCTCCAACTGTTCGTAGTTTTTTAGAAAACAGTTTTTTTAGTTCCCACGCCCGGTCGTCAGACCGTCGGCAAACCCTGCGCACGGGCGCACCGACGTCACTGCTCTCGGTTTATCTGTCTTTGGCTTGGCATGGACTCTTGGCTTGGCTGCTTGGCTTCTTTCGTTTCCTCCTCTGTGGATCGTACATAAGCGAACAGCTGTTATGTTGTTGCTAAGCCGGAAACAAAGCATGTGAATGTTTTTTTTTGGCACAGCGTCGTTGGGAAAGTGCACTTCCTTGTTCTGACCTTGCCTTTTATGGGCTGGAGCGATATGAATCGTAAATATGCCACGGCGAAGTTGTCGAAGATGCGAGAGTGCTACGCTGTTAGAACAATTCATCGGTGCATTCAAGTGTTACCTATTATAAGCTGCCAAAAGACCAAGCAGTGCGAAGCTCTTGGCTGACAGTGGTGCCTGCTAATTTCCACTGCAAGGATTTCGTCCACGAATGTTATCATAGGTTACGCGCGACTCCAGAGGCAATTTGGAATCTCGGCACGAAATCGTCTGATGAAAATCTGAGGTGCCCGACGCATAACATTTTGAACGTGCCACGGAGGATCAAGGCAAAAAACGAGAGCAAAAAATGGTAAGTCGAGGTTCATATATAAGAAATAGCAAGCGTAATGAATCGATTGTGCAGCTGTCCTACTGCGCTTACTCTGATATAACCACGATTAACAACACAATAGTACTATTGATAATCTAACTTCTGAATTATCACAGGTGCACGCTGAAGGCGGAAATGAAGCATGATCTGGCTTGCATCTGGTCATGAAGAAATTGCTGACACGTTAGTTGCAGTCCACCTCCACCAACAGGTATGACAATGTGATGTTATAATTTGAGTATTCATCTATGTTCAACTTTTCATGTGCACTCGCATGCAGACATTTTGACACCACTTTTAAATCTGCCCTCAAAGTTACAACCTGTGCTTCCAGGGTGGAAAACAAAGATCGCCATTCCGATTAGCTGCTATCTCCCAGTTCAAGCACTTTTGTGTCTGGACACTGGTTCCTGTGGATGGGGTGTTACAAGCTTTACTGTCTGATATAGAAGGTACGTTACATTAGTTCAGTTAATTTGTCTTTTGCACATTTTTGTTACTGTTAGTTGGATTACTGTTGGACATACAATCCTTTGACACACCGAAGCTGATGTCGCCTCTGATAACATTTTAGAATTTTCAGTGTCATGAACGTCCATTGAGGAAGGTGCCTTTACTATCTGTGAATCTTCAACTGAAGAATAGCCCAGAATTCATGTTAACATTGTCTACTCTTATTAATTCACTGTCTGTTTTCTGAGAGCTAAGAAAAATGGAAGCTATTTATTTGTCACAACTTCACACTGGATACTGGTGTGGTACTGGCTTGACATGTAAGCTAAAATACCTGGATTCTACAATAATTATGTTCAACTTGGTGCATTACCGTGGGCAATGCCACATTCACTACATTTTTAGTGGGTCCGGTGCACAAATACTGTGTGCATACTGAATACATACATACTGTTCGATAGGCAAAAATACCTGAGCAGTGCTGTGTAGTCTTTTTACCCAAAGTCCATACTCTTACTGCAAAGTCACAGTACGTAGAACAGCAATGTGCAGGTATGCTGCGATAGAGATTCACAACAGAAAGAAGACTGTTGAGAGCATCTAAATTTTAATGAGACGAGACTTTCGTGCACAAGGCTGCTCTTGTCAATGTCTGACATGAAGTTACAAAATCCCAGAATACATAAAACATGTTGTAATGTAGAGAGCGAGGGGTGGTACAGACATAAAGATAATTATATAATCATATATAATAAAATAAAAAGGGGGTACGACTGCCCCCTCAACTCAACTCGACAACTCAATAACTCTACTTATTCTCTACCTTACAACATGTCATATATTCTGGAATTTTGTAACTTGATGTTAGACATCAAGAAGTACAGCCTTCTGTGCAAAAGTATTCTTTCTGTTGTGCATAATCATTATGCAGTAAATGCGACTATCCATTTCTTGTCATTAAATGCTTTTCCTTTCTTTCTTTCTTTTTTTCTGCAGTGATGAGCATCCATAAGGACACATGCCAGAAAGGGAGTCTCTTTGGGATGACAAACCCTCATCACCTCATGAGGATACAATGGTTGACGAATGGTTCTCAAGCACATCGAAACTTCCAACAAATAATTCATGAAAAAGCCAGTCAGTGCTAGCACCAGGAATTGAACGTGGGCCATCCTGCTAGCAGTCAGAGATGTTCAGTGGTGTAGCCACGAGGGGGCTAGGGGGTCTCGAGCCCCCCCTACCTGCCACGGACCGACCCACACAAATCGTGCAAATCCGAGAACATAATATATGGGGGGGGGGACCAGTGTGACTATCGCGAAAGTTCTTGCAGTTCATGGCGTCTATCTAAGAAGCATTCTTGAATGGTTTTCAAAGTATGAGCTTTTCAAAATACTTCCAATCTCGTGACACCACTTCATTGGTCATGACAGCCTATACATGTAATCGTACTGTGAACATCTAAATCAACTATTTTCGTTCCCTTTTTTAATCCTCAGTTTGAAGTGTGCACAAGTATGTGTGTGTTGTCGACACAGGATCAGCGGGGGGGGGGGGGGGGGAGTTTTCGTATCGAGCCCCCCCCCCCCCCCCTACCTTTGAGGTCGGGCTACGCCACCGGCGATGTTACATTTCAGGCGCTCATTGACTTTTGGTGAATTACTTGTTGACTTTGTCCCAAAGTGGAGCTCGCTACAGCTCATTTGCTATCTGTTAATGTTGTGGCGTGTGTTGCGTTTTTTTCTTTGTGTGTTCCAGACTCAGAACGGTTAATTTGGATCAGGTCAGGTACGTTTCATTTAGACATGGCAAACATAAAGTGGTGTTTCTCAACACAACTTAGCAGTGGTCTTCATGCATTACTGATACAGGCGTGAATAGAAACCTAGCCAGAGCAGCTGATACACAGAGAGAACATAGCCCGTGTGTGTTTGTCTTTTCCACCGCAGCCCTTGGGTTTCCTCCCTGATGGCTACACATGTCAGGGATAGGTTTCAGAACCGGTAGTTCCCGCCAAGTGTGAATTGCTTTTCAGGGGATCATCACACTGGCAGATGAAACATATGGTTTAAATTATTTGCAGGACAGGAATTGCGCAGCTTCACACAAATACTACTACTATGACGTAAGAGTGGTTTAAAATCTATATTTTTTGTGTTCCTGACATTATCGCACAAGATGTAGTATCCACTATGATCCTTTATGTGGGGGGTATGTACAGTGCAATCAACAGATGCTATTTACAAATCTGTGTTTTCTACTGTGTTGAAATGGGGTAGTTTGTATCTGAGAGCCATAGTGAAACACAGGCCCTCGAGAAACATGGCAACACATTGCAGGGACTCTGGATGCTGCCTAAATTTCCAGAACACACAGCTCAAGGCAGCGGTTAAATAACAAGTGGTTAGAGAAATCAAAGATAGTTGCATCCGTAAGCAGTCCACTGTTGGATTTGCTTCTGTCAGAGATACGTTATCTCAAAGGGAACGCACGGACACACACAGAATGATACTAGGGCTGCCTGTGAAATAGAATGAGGAGAGGGGAAGATATATAACCTTTTTCTTGTCTGTTATTCTATTGGTTAAATTGTCATTTTCTTAGCAGCGTATGTGTGTATATTCCAGAGTCTGCTAATAAATATATCAGTTTAGAGCTAGCAGTCGCATTGTAGATGTCTCATCCTGTCCTTGGTTGCTTGTGATTCACTATGGCCATGCTTGCTAATGCAAAAACAGAAAACAAAAAAAGACAATAGAAAAACACGGAAAGAGCGACCTAAAAAGCTGCCTGTTCTAGTGCTCACATGGAGGCAATGCAATGAGGTAACATGTTCCATTCATGAATTGTGCATAGTAGTACATATCACAACGGCAACCGATTAATCAGATTTTTCTTAAGTACTTTGTTTTTTTTTTAGCTTTGTTTGCACAGTCTATTATTGGAGCTTTATGTGATTCCCCTCTTCAGATACTTTAAGATTGCTGATGCTGTGCAGTTTGTTAATTTTGAAACTGTACTGTGCTGAGGTACAAAAACAGAATTGTCATATCTGCATTTGAGCACATTGGAATAATTTGTAAGTACTTTACTTGTTGACATTAATATTTGCACCAGGTCACAACATTGTTGATTTATGGAAAATGTAAATAAATATATTTATTTGCTTGCCAAACAATGCACAAATGTCTTCTTTTCTAGTGAGATATTCCCTGTTCACCAGACATAAATGTGGAAAAGTTAAAGGGGCACAATGATGGTAGAGTCTAGCGTTGCTTTTTGCCACTTCACATATATGCACTGTTATTCGTGTGCACATGTAGGAATAGGAAGGTAGAGGATGCGCATAAAACATTTTGTATGCAGCCACACATATGGTTCAGAAGATTAATTAGATGATGTCCAAGCATATATAATTGTGCTTCATGTGCAATGGGTATGCTAACGGATTGCTTCCATGAAGCCTTTTTATTTATTTTTTATAAATTCTTTCTATAAATGTTATTTTTGATTTTATATAAATTTCATATTACATATTGTATACTTATATTTTTATAAATTTTATACTAAAAACTCAAGTTACACGGCCCCTGTAAGAGTGCCCTTTGCAAATGGTTTGATAACGTGTCTCGAACTGTAAAGGTAAGAGGCAATCGAGAATGCTGCAGACAAGGTTGCAACTTACATATTGCTTATCACGTCCTACATACAAAGTGCTTTGTACAATAATTCCTGAGCACGGAATTAATCCCGAGGCTGGCCAGTGATGTCACCCACGACGACAAGTCACATAACTGCCTTTAATACTTTTACACCCCATGGGCTGAGTTGTGAATTGAAAGAGCACTCTACAGAAGGATACGGTGCACCTGATTTCTAGGATCTATGCTATGCCCTAACTCTTCAGACACCACATTTCTAAGTGGCAATATGTGCTCTGGTACTTCTTTTGCGTCTGCATAGTGTGCAACGACATGGCTACTGGAGGTTCCGTGTGCATGTTTTTGTGCGACGGTGTTCATTACAAACAATATCCAGATGTTAGACATAAAATGCAGTAGCTTGTAGCGTACCACACAACGCAGCGTGACATGGGAGTGCGTGATTCAAAGAAAGCTTCTGGAAAATACACAGAATCTCACAAAAAGTTTAAAATGTGATTTGTATTTCGTTTTACGTCTTTCGTCGTTACATACCATCGTCGACGCTGTTGCACATTGATAAATCGTACGTAAAACTTGTCCCATAGCAGTATGCGGTTTCTCAAATACATAGCAAAATTTTCCTGCAGTAATAAAACGCTGTCGGCACTTTCTTGCTGACACGGCTGTCGAAACGTCAGCCTCTACAATGGGCAAGTGCTGTAAAGGGGCTAACGCAGACGCGACTTGATACAAATTGTACGTGCTCACAAAACACAAACGACGAATTCCAGTCACAACATCGCACAGAGGTTGGTTCGCGAATGAGTTCGCAGCTGCTGCACTGTTTACTTATCGCGGAACGGTGGAACCCGGCTGTCCGCCATCTTCAAGCACAGATACGTGAAGCCGCGAGAAGCCGTAGCTGAAATCCACTGACAAGTACGAAGGCGCGTACACGTCACAATGCCCGTTCGGGCGCATTTACGTCATAAAAATGGCTGCGCCCATGTGTGTTTCGGAATGAATTACCTATTTTTTTGACATGGTACTGTACCGAACTGAGAGAATGAAGGTGTATTTTGGGGAGAGCTGGATGTGGGCTTTCAGAATATCACAACCGTTTCGACTATTTGGGATATCGGCATAGCTGACCTTTAACGAGCAGAAGTTTATTATCTTATCACAGTGTTACAATTATAGTGACCTAGAATAACACAGTGAGTCCCGCTCTTTCTTGAGCGACGTCACTACTTGTGAAGACACCGCCACACCGCTATCTTGCATAGCGCTGTGATTCGCAGCGTGGCAGAGCCGTTCGCCGTTCTATGTCACACTGCAGAGCCACGCTGCTGTGCGCAGCGGCCCCTGGCCGCTTTCTGCCAAATGTACCAAAAGAACCGTTCGGCTATGGGCAATGCTTTGACTCACTATCCTTTTCTAGTACTCGGTCCTGGTGTCTGCTTGTGTGAAACTACGGCGATGGCTCGTTTGCTGGATTTGCACTTTCGTTTCCTTCTGTGTGTTGTTTTCTTCGTGCATCCGCTATGTCAGAAGCAGAATACACCTGCGGTACTTTGTTTCATTTGAGTTTACTGGACGCTACAGTTGTGCCATTTGCATCGACAATTGAAGCGTTCTCGACGTAAAAAGACGGTAGATGACAGGGTCCCGTGAGGCTGCCTCGATCCCAACCTGGAGGGTGGGTATACGTCGTCGTGAATAATTTAGGCCTAGACTTTTTGTTTATAAATAGTCAAAGCCGCCTTTATATTGCGCAATCACGTAGACGAAAACGTAGCGGTGCGAAGTGAGGTCACTCCTTGCTAAAACATCGTTGAATGCGGATGAATCGGCCCATACCGTTCGTATCCATCTTGACTCCCTCAGTTGTCTGACGGGATAAATTGATTTCTGCTAGTTACGGCCCACATCGAGTTCAAAGTGTCGAGTGTAGGCAATCATTTCAGATCTAAACCTTCTGTGTAAAGTAGTCGTGTTGTTTTGTGCTGTTACAGTTATAAACGATTCATGTTGTCTAATCTGCGATGTCTGAAGAGCAACAAGGTTCGCATGGGATATATGCATCTTGAGATATGTTACAATACAAGTTATTTATTTTTTTTACACCATAGTCACTGAAGAAGAATGTGGTATGGATTCTATGCTGTCGGAGTTTGTGACTCAAACTGCGGCCGATCCTGGCCTAGCCAGGGATCTTCTAGAAGGTACTTATTCCAACTTTTATTTGTCTCGACCGACCGTGGGATTTTCCGTGCGTTTATAAGGGGTTTGGAATAAATTTACAGGTCACCACTGGGATCTACAGTCTGCCTTAGCAGCGTACTATGTGATGAATGGCATCGGGACAGTATCGGCAATGTCCATGGGTGCCCACGGTGACACATGGGACACGGTCGACGAAACCGACAAAGACAAGGCTGTGTTACGTAGGTTGGATTCGCTGGAGGTCGAGGAAGGATCAGGTATGGCTTCCCTGCGATCGTCAATACCTTTTTTTTTTGTCTGTGTGTACCCCCCCCCCCAAAAAAAAATCTTGGATTTCCATACATACATCCATTAATATGCCATGTAACAAGTTCAACATGATTTCCAAATACACTAGTGGGTAGCGATACTAATACAGTGTCAGAAGTTGTTTCCACGAAACAGAAGTAACAACATGCGAAAGCCGGAATAATACAGTGGTACTCGGAACTGTATGTGCCATTTGCAGCGCCTGCAGTGGGACCACGTGCGATACCCCTAGTGGGAGAGGTGCGCATTTCTTCCGGGAATCATAGCAGATGATTTTGTGTGTCACTGCCATGCTGACCGTAGGGAATGCTGACATTCAGCGCGTTAAATTTAAAGAAAGCTTATTTGCGGAAACAGCAACGCAAAGGGCTTTAACCTTTATAAGAGTGGACATGTGAGCGACATGACAGCACATGGCATATTAGAGCAAAATCCCACGTATCAGAGTCTGCTACCTATGTCAGGGCCTGACTTTTTCGGGTTTTATTTTTGGCCAAATTCGGGGGGTAAATATCGGGTGATATTTTTCATTTGAAAATTCGGGTGTATTCGGGTTAAATCCCGTTACGGCATATTCTGTCGTCAGGAATTCGGGTCTATTCGGGTGATTTTTTTTTAAAATAAAAATTTGTCTTAACGTGGAACTAATGTTTAGCAATGTTATCAAACTTTATTTTAATGCACGCTTATGAGTGTACCACGCGACCCGGATGTTTTCGGGTAGATTCGGGTTAAACCCGAATTTTACAGATTTCGTTCGGGGGGTAAATATCGGGCGGATACGGGTTTAACCCTAAAAAGTCAGGCCCTATGTGTTGGCTGCACCGCACAGAAACTTGCGTTGTCATCTTTCAGGCAGTGAACGCACAAATGTAGAGTTTATGTATGTGAACTGTTCACGTTTAGGCTGCATTCACGTGTGCCAACTTTCTTCACCAACTATGACCAACGTTCCAGTTGGTCCGAGTCGACCGACACCACCGACCACGACCAACCCGAGTTGCTCCGAACCGGTCGCTGACCGAAAACTCCAGAGAGTTGGTGGTATTCTAGCTGGTCAACGAGAGGAGCATTGCCACGTTACTGCTGGTGGCGTGATGTGATTTCGTTCGTGCCGTACTACTTGGCATGGGTTCAGATCCTGCGGGTGTATCTCGGACATATATTTCTTCTTCTTTTTTTTTTTTTTTAAGTAAACTCCACACAAATATGTCGCCAGGCATTTTTGAAGATAATGATGATCTTTTGGTGATATAAACTGACTTAGGCTCGAATAATGACAGTTAGAGAAAAGCCACTATCAGTTGGACTTGATCCCACAGCTTGCGATTGCCGTGAGGTTGTTTGTGGGTGAGCTACGCAGAGTTGATACATGTGAACACGGCTTCAGACACACACGCACACACAAAGCCTGTTTAGTTTGCTTTATAAATGTTATTCTCTTCGAAGTCGTCAAAAAAGGACCCCTGCAAAGCTGTACTTTACAGCTTTTTGTCTGTGCCTCCACACCTGATTGGTGAAAATAAAATGAATTGAAAAAAGAATTCTCAGTGAAATAAATATGATATAAGAAAACGATATTCTAAATCCTAAAGTGAACGTTCCCTCGACTTTATTGTCGGGCCTTACCAGCTCCCAAGGCCTATTTTATTGTTATTTTCTAATACTGTTAGTCCCAAGTGGGACCATTACAGGGGGATTCAACACTACCGCAATCACCAGTCATAACACTAATCGCGAACAACAAAATTAACAAATCAAAGAATCTCATTGAGGGACCACAATACTTCATTTCAGTACACATTAAACCAAAAAGTGCCCGCGAATCATTTTTCGAGGCAATTCTGCCAAAAAAGAAAAACATTTTCCGCAAGTGGGAAAGGTCCTCCGCAGTATTTTATATTTATACTCTCATTGAGGCTGTGCGCATTATTTTTCTTTAGCCACCTCATGATTAGTTAAATGCCTCGCAGGGAAAAAATTGTCTCGTGGAATATCTCGTGCCACGGACAACGCCACCCTGGTATGGAAGGCTCGGTCGGAAGTTGCGCAGGACCTGAGCGGCGGAGGGCCCGGCCGGGCGGGCGACCGCAGATTGTCACAGCTCCTCCTGGAAACCCCCGTGTACACCTTCACGCTTCCGGACTTGTCCGTGCACCCGCCCGACTTTCGTGAATTCCTCGAGAAGGACCTTGTGGAAACCTCTACGCTCGTTTCTTTAGAAAATGCTGGTGAGATGCCCCACCGAGTGTGTGTGTGCATGTTTCTTTTCGTTGCATTTATTTATTTATTTTCTAAATGAACTACTTGCATAATAGGTAGACTGAATTGGTGGGCGGAGCACGGTGTATCGCAACGCCTTTGGCCGCTGGCGACCTCTGGTGACGGCAATTGTCTGCTTCATGCAGCCTCCTTAGGTGTGTAATTACTGTCAGTGGGCATGTTTATCAGTAGAGCCTGAAGTTTTCGGGAAATATTTTTTTCTAAATTCGGGGGGTAAAAATCGGGTAAATAAACGTGCGCACTAAATTTACACGAATTCGGGTGAAAAAAAATTCCATTACGCTAAAATCGGGAAGAAATCGGGCTCAGTTATTGAAACTAACTGTAGCGGTTTGGTACAAGCGGTGATGTAGCTACCTTTTTCTGCCAAACAAGTAAGATGGTGCATACCTACAGATATCCCAGAGAGGGCAATTTGCTTGGTAAAAATCGGGTTTCACCCTAAAGAGGCAACCTTCAATTCGGGGTGCAAATTCGGGGAAGAATCGGGTAAACCCCTAAAACTTCAGGCTCTATTTATCAGCTTTTTGCTGTTTGTGTACAACGACCCGCAAAAATCAAAGCCGTCGGAATTGAATCACTGACAGTATTTTCTGATTGGATCCTGCAGGCATGTGGGGATTCCACGACCGCCTGCTAACGCTGCGGAAGGCCCTGCATGCCCTCCTCACAAAAAGTTCCTACGCAGATGCCTTCTACCGACGGTGGCGATGGCAGACGTCTCTGCAGAACAAAGAGGTAAGACGTTACCAGCTTTCACAAAATCCCTATTAAAAAAACTTATCACTGCGCATGGAGCAATTAAGTCCCTCCCATTGGTCGGGCGCCCTTAACGTGTTCCGATTGGTAACCAGAATTTCAAAACGGCACTCCGCGCTGACTCACCTGCGGCCCGTGTGCTCTTTCGGTGGTTTCGTTCTAACCGTTGATGTCGATGATGTCTTTGATGATGTTTGATGATGTTGATGATGATGTAGCGAGTTTGGGCTCAACGAACATGCTCAAGCACTGTCGGGTTTGGAACACAATGACAAGAAAATGGGATTCATGTAGCATCACACATCATGTAGCACACAAGAAGAGGACATGATCATTGCAAGATCATGCGCACTTGTGCGACACTTGTTCGTTATTTGGAATATGCTGCGTGCACACTTTGCAAGTTTGAACTTTGCTGCAGTGTGCCAGAAATCGCAACATAATGGATTTTGTACGTTCTGTGTATGTATGTACGTATGTGTTAGGCCTTCGAGTTAGTACGGTGCACGAAATAAATTTCCACTCAAGCCGAGACTTTCCGGCATTGTTTTGAAATCCCAGAATAACAGAACGGAGTGCACGAAAGCTAGTAGCATAGTAGACGTCGGCGGTAGCCGGAACAGGCCAACCAGGGCGGCAAATGGAATGGGAAGGATTCTGATTGGAGGATTGAGCGAGAGATCGACACATTCTGATTGGCCGTGTGTCCAGTGTTGTGTGCATTACCCTATTACTATGGGCTATTACGGGGAGCTGCGGGAGACTGACGCCACCTTTAGGTGGCAACCGCAGTGCAAGTCACCAAGCATTTCGAGCACGTTCTGAGCGTCATTATATCTCCGCGCTTGTCTTCAGGCAGGGCTGGTGTACTGTGAAGAAGAGTGGCGTCGAGAGTGGCACACCTTGCTCAAAATGTCTTCCACGGAACCCAGGTCACGGCCTTATCGATCAAACGACGTGGGTACTGCCACCGTCAAAGGGTCAGTCATGCGCAGCGGAACATATTATTATTCATGAGTGATACAGTCGCCGACCGATTTTTCGGACATGCTCGATTTTTCGGACTCGTTCGCGGAACGGCCGCGGGTCCCATAGAGGTGATGTACAAGAACGTCCAATATTTCGGACGCCGTGCAGCTCCGTCACTCGATATTTCGGACTCTGTTTGCCCAACCCGCAAATTTCACTCTTGGGGTGACGGAAAATATTGGTATCATCTGAAATTCGTATCAAAAGAAATCAACCAACTAAAATTTTTAGGCAAAAAAAAATAGGCAGTGATGATTGTTGACATTTCATTCCTCTGAGTAGAAGAGGTCTGTCGTAGCGCCTTTACATCTTCGTTTTTGGCCAGCTGCCCAGCACGTGCTGTCTGCCCGCGAGTCGCGCGACAGCGCTGTAAAGCGCGCTTCACCTAAAGCTTGCATGCGTTAGGTGAAGCCTACTTGCGGACTTGATAACGGCAGTGCCTCTGATAGTGTACATTGACAAAATGTCGCTTCGGGAAATAGAAGTTGATGTTATCAGGCAGAGCTGGAAGCGCGTTAGGAGAGCATCGACAAATTTTTCCAGCCTACTAGGGCTTAGTAAAGTTTATTTGGAAGCAAAATTCGTTTTTTCGGACTGCTCGACTATTCTGATTTTTGCGAGATCCCCGCCGAGTCTGAAAAATCGGACACCGACTGTACATTGTATTATGTACGGTTGAACAGGCACTCTCCAGAACTGTAAACAATATTGCACTAAACGAACTTTTGCACTGTTGTTGTCCTGTATAGGGATGGGCCAATTGAATCGGCGAATCCTGGAATCCTAGGCAGGGATTCGAGATTCAGGAATCCCAATCCTAGTGCCCCAAAGCGGCGACTGAATCTTTTGAATCCACCAACCATGTTTGTTTGTTTCTTTTTAAAATTGGTGCCTCCGAAGCCTGATTGGCCGACGGGTGTGTTCTTGTTTCATTCGAGATTTGTAAGATTTCTGGATTCACAGAACCTTCCTTGGATTCGGATTTGGAAAAATTCTGGATTCGTCCCATCTATAATTCTGTATCTTTGACTGCAGAAAGCAGCATGCCACAATAAACTTGTAAGGCATGACATCCAGTAACATTGTAATGGATGAGGCAATAAAACATGCTTTGTGAGGCTTTTGTAAGCAATTGAAGTATGCAACTGGCCACTGTGAGGCTTGTGTTGTGTTCGTCCTTCTTAATTGCCTCATTCATTACAATGTTCCATGAGAAAGATGCTGCTCGCTGTGAGTGTGGATGTGGGAGTGACTGGCAACAATGTCAGAGGGAATCTGTTGAGGATGATTGCTTGTCCCCGTGTTTCCTAGTGTTGTTGTTGCTATGTTGAAGAGAGTGTAGCTACCATGGTGTAGTTGACTGCGTTGTAGTTGGTTGCGCGAATATTCGAAATTTCGAATATGAAACAAATATCTGATACTATTTGCAACCTAGTTTCAGTATTCAAAATCTTCAAATATTTTTCGAATAGTACTGAAACGAGGTATCGCTATTGCCATTCTGCAAGTGGGCTTTGCCTCGTTACATCCAAGAGTTAGGTGAAGCCGACTTCACGTTACCGCCATTGTCCTTTTGGTGTGCGGCTCCTTTCTGCAAGTCGGCTTCACTTCATTACACTCGAGCGTTACAGCACGAAGCCCGCTTTACATTGTTTACAATATTCTGTCACTAAAGTCGACAAATTTTGTGAGCTCATGATCAACACTGTACATGGTACATGGTAAACATAGAAATGAGGAGATGCACACAAAGCAGGCTGCACGGAACATGTTGACTAACTCTCACTGCAGTTCATCCCACTAATGCAGTCTGCCATACACAACACAGAGGGACCCTTCTCTCACGATATGTTATGCTGGGTGAAAAAGGCTCACAAGTTTGGGGCAGAACATCATTGAATGAGCACAACACCACAAAATATTTCACCATGAGGTATTCGAAATTATTCGAATTGGACCTTTTCTGATTATTCGAATTCGATTCGCAGTGTGGGCAGAACATCATTGAATGAGCACAACACCACAAAATATTTCACCATGAGGTATTCGAAATTATTCGAATTGGACCTTTTCTGATTATTCGAATTCGATTCGCAGTGTAAGTGAAATATTCGTAAACTATTCGCAACGGAAATTTCGCTATTTTGCGCAGCTCTAGTAATTGGCAGCATCAGAGCAATCAGAGGGTGTGGGTTCGAATCCCACTGCTGCTGCCTTTTCTTCAACTGCCATCGTTCAATTGACACCCAGTGTTTCCTTTCAAGATCATTTGGTCGATACAGCCTGACAATGCTTACCTTGAGACATGGCGGGAATGGTTCCAGTGCACGCACAGCACCGTTGCTGAATGAGGTTTCAGAAATTTTGAAATTGCAGAAACATGTTTCTTTGCGGGAAATTAACAAGCTGGCGAGGACTGGCAATATGATATCGGCAGAATGTACAGCTTGGGACAGTGCGGAACATTGGAGCGACACCCTAGCTGCAAACAGGGGCGGACATTTTGAGAGATGGATGGAATAGCTGGTCACCCATTTCTTGTTCGATCTTTTCCTGACAGCTAGCAGGGGGCCACTCCGGTGAAGAAATACGCCAGTGCCGTGTTCCATAAACGTTTGTTCCAAGCTGTACTAGTCACGGGGAACACAAATACGGAGATTGAAATTTCTTCCCCTATTTTATGTTGTATGCCAAGAAGCAGTAGTATATACAAAAGCATGCAGCTAAGAAGTACAGCAAAAAATTCCTTCCGCATGGACAATTGAACCTCTGTATGCAATAAGTAGGGCCTGACTTTTTCGGGTTTTATTTTTGGCCAAATTCGGGGGGTAATTATCGAGTGATATTTTTTATTTGAAAATTCGAGTGTATTTGGGTTAAATCCCGTTACGGCATATCCTGTCGTCAGGAATTCGGGTGTATTCGGGTGATCTTTTTTTTTTAAATAAAAATTTGTCTTAACATGGAACTAATGTTTAGCAATGTTATCAAACTTTACTTTAATGCACGCTTATGAGTGTGCCACGTGACCTGGATGTTTTCGGGTAGATTCGGGTTAAACCTGAATTTTACAGATTTTGTTCGGGGGGTAAATATCGGGCGGATACGGGTTTAACCCTAAAAAGTCAGGCCCTAGCAATAAGGTGATAAGTCGAAAAATCCCAAACCGAGAAAAGAGGCCTGATCTGACGGACGGTCCCATTGACACACATGCATTTCCCGTTTTTTACCGTCCTGTAGCGGGTCAATAAATAGCGATACAGTCCTACATTTTCTTTGGCAGGTACATACTGGTATGTACATGTCATTTCAGCAAAAATAGTAAAAAGGGGATAAATCGACTTATCCCCTTATTGCATACAGAGGTTCAATTTGCTTGTCCTCTTCCAGGAGCTTGGAGTTGGTCCACGAAGATCCTGCCACGGGTCGAGGAGGGGGAGGGAGTACGTGCACTTACGAGAGTCTGGAAGAGATCCACGTCCTGGCTTTGTGTCACGTGCTTCGACGTCCCATCGTGGTGGTCGCAGATACGGTTTTACGGGACGTCGCGGGACAGCCGTTGGCCCCCATCCCTTTCGGTGGGATCTACCTTCCATTCGAGTGCCCCCCGGAGAGGTGCCATCGATCCCCCCTCTGCCTCGCCTACGATGCTGCACATTTTTCTGCGCTCGTTCCTATGGAAGGCGGTGTTCCACAATTACCCGTTGGTGAGCGAATGTCAAATGCTTCGAATATGTGCCTGCATGATCGGTAGAGCCTGAAGTTTTGGGGTTTAACCCGATTCTCCCCCGAGTTTGCGCCCTTCAAATTGAGGCAACTGAATAAAGGCAACTGAAGGTTGCCCTTTTTAGGATGAAACTCAACTTTTACTAGGCAAATTGCCCTCACTGAGATGTCCGTAGAATGTAGAAAAAGAAGTCACAAATTTTGCGAAACAATAAGGGCCCCAAGGTGCATAACTAGAGCCTGTGAAGTTTTCGGGAAGTATTTTCTTTTATATATATATATATATATATATATATATATATATATATATATATATATATATATAAAAAGGGAGGGGGGGAAATTGGGTAAATGAACAGGTGCACTAAATTCGTGGGAATTCAGGTGGAAGAACTTCCCGTATGCTAAATTCGGGGAGAAATCGGGCTAAATTACTCAAACTAACAGTTTGGTACAAATGGTGATGTAGCTGCATTTGCTGTCAGACAAGTTAGTGTGCATTCTAACTTGTCTGGCAGCAAATGCAGCTGCATCACCATTTGTACCAAACTGTTAGTTTGAGTAATTGAGCCCGATTTCTCCCCGAATTTAGCATACGGGAAGTTCTTCCACCTGAATTCCCACGAATTTAGTGCACCTGTTCATTTACCCAATTTTTACCCCCCGACTTTATATATATAAAAAAAAGGATTAGTACTTCCCGAAAACTTCACAGGCTCTAGTTATGCACCTTGGAGCCCTTTCTGTTTCGCAAAATTTGTGACTTCTTTTTTTGTCATCTCGTGTTTCCCAGGAAGTTGTGTCGGGCTAATGGCTAGCACCGCAATTCCCTTCTCCTTCCAGCAATTCCGCTAATAGACGCAGACGGAAAGCTACTCCCCGTGCAGTTCGCTGCAGATCCAGGCCCCGGCGTGCAGTGGGGTAGAGACGAGAACGATCCGAAGGTTATCAGCAAGGTCACTCCCTCGGAAACTGACAAACTGGGCTTGCTCAGCAGATTCCTCGAGGTGACTACCTCCGGCTCGGCGGGAAAAGGTCGTAGAGTACGGATTTGTTTTCTTTTTGCAGGTTAACTGTCTCCCATCACTGTCTCGAAGAAGCTCTACCCCAGGTAGTGGAGAGATGATGACGAACGGGAAAACGAGCAGCTTTGATTCCGACGACGGAGCGCAGGAATCGGGACCCCACCGGAGTCGAGCCGCACGTCAGCTGCAGACGGTGGCGAAGCAGTTTGGCAGCATAGGTGAGCGAGTGAAGCGTCCCCCTTCCACTCCGCAGACTGTTTTTATGTACCGTATTTTCTGGTGGATAACACGTGGATCACACATTGAAAAAAAGTGCTGCGAAGGGGCGCTGTGCGGAATCTACCGGTGCGCATCAGAGTCTTTTTCCGGAAGGATGCCGGGCGACCTGTAAACCCAACATAACCTTGTGCGGGGTCCAATGCAGCAATCTCTTATTAGAGAGATAATCAATGGGCTGATCTCGTGCAAAAATGGAAAGTAGGCTTCCCAAGTCCCAGGGGACCTTTTTCTCTGCAGCCCCATTGTTCTTGACTGAGGGCAACACGGCACTATAGTGCTGGACAAAATTTTACGGAACGCGCCTTCCTTCCTCAGAGCGACACGCTAGCAGCGAATGGTACCGTACGGAATTACAGACACGTGCCTGTGTAGCCCAGTCACCTGTTTACGCAGTACCATTCGCTGCTAGTGTGTCACTCTGAGGAAGAAAGGCGCGTTCCGTAAAAAGTTTTGTCCACTGTAAAATTTTGTCCAGCACTGTACATGTGAGTCAGGAACGGGTTCGACTGTGTCTAAGACACAATAGACGACTTGTACTCAACGTACAGGTTTTGGTTACCGCGTACATTAAGGGTGATGTAGAACCTTGTTCCTGCGCAACGGTACAGCGTTTGGATCTTTGGGTGGTGCGCATCGTACATCGAACTTTTTCTAATTTTTGTAACTTTAGGGGCTGCGCGTTATACACCGGAGAACATGGTACACAGCATGCCTTTTGTAATCTGTCGGTACAAACCAGCGATGTCCACTGTCCAGGCAAAAGTATGAGTCGGAAGTTGCGGAAAAACTTTGGCAGCATCACCCGCCGCGGCGGATCTTTCAAGGGAGATTCCTCCCCGTCCAAAGACAAGCGTTCCACCACTCCGTCCTCCGACGGAATCCTAGTCGCTGCACTCCACACGGAGCGCAGGCACGAGTACCAAGAAGAAATGATCCACAACTACCTGAGCTCCGCACGAGTCCGCTTCCGCGAGCGACAGCGAGACTCGTCCACTTCTTCGACGGCACTTCCTACGCAGCCCCATTATCGACCACGCGGATCGATACCAGTGGAGTGTGTCAACCCGGGTTGCACCATGTTTGGTACCTCCGCGACGAGCTACCTGTGCTCGCAGTGCTACTCTCGGCAGAAACAGGCCGAGAGTCAGCAGCGTCGATCCGCCGTTGCAATGTGTGGGAACTCCGCGTTCTACCGGCACACCGACGGGGAAATGGTTGCCGCGGTGACGAGGGTGCCCTTTGGTAACCGGCCTTCCGCGGAGGAAGCAGACAGGCTTCGGAAGAATGTGGCAACCATGGGATACACGGAACTGGCCGTGGATGTGCCTGCTCCGCGGTTGCACTGATAGTAATCGACGTCTCTCGTTTTGTTCGACCAAGTTTGACTGTTAACTGAGCCCATTAACTTAATACATAAAGGCTGTACCTAACTGTGACAAGAACCCCTGCCCTGATGTAATCAGTTGCAGGTGATTCCAGAGTCGGCCGAAGTAATGCTGTACTAGAATCAGCCTAACCTCACTTTTATACGGAACGAGAAAACATAGGTATGACTTACGAGAATGTGGAAACCCGCAAATATGTTTTCTAACACACTGTGACTGCGTGTGCCGCTTGTTTTACGTTCTGCCACTTGTGCGTGCTTGTTCTGTTTCTTTTTTTTTTTTACGTTTCTGTCTTTATGTTTATGTGTAGTCGTCACGTGAAACGGGGCAGAGTAAAAGTTGCACAGACGCTGCGTCTTCTACCCTGATAGCGGCGCCGTACCTACAGGTATAAAATATAGTAGTATAACAGAGTATGTGTCCTATTTATGCGCGACATTCTAAAGCGTGTCAGAAGACCCGACAGTAACTATATTTTGACGATATAATATACATATTATATTAATTAACGGAGACACTTTGTGAGAAAAGGTTATCAAAATGTAAAGGTGACACGAAGAGATACACTCATGTTGCTTCAAGGGGTCAGGCATGAGATCCGTTACGACGATGGCTGTGATATGCAAGGTTGAGAATCTCTATGTACCGATAAAGGGCGATATTTTTTTTCTCCAGCAACGTTCTTGTAGTGTTGTGTATGATGATGTTTGGGTAGGGTGAGCGCTAGATTGGTAAGCCATTCAGAATGGCTGGGGTACTTGGTCCACAAATACGTGTGACAAGTATATGTAGACTCGATGCTGTGTTAGTGACAAGGGCAATGAACCCGTGATCCTAACATGTGGCGCGTAGGGCACTGTTCAGAATGAAGCTGTCGGTCCTTGCGAGCGATTCAAATGTGTTGTTTTCTATTGCGTACCTGCATCGTCCATTTTACATGCACCTCGGCAGCCTTTTTTTTTTTTTTTTTTCTTTCTTTTTGTGGAATGGAATGTTTGGAGAGCTTTGAAAACCCACCGACAGGAGTGGTAAAAATGGAAGCAGTGATTCATTTTTGTCCCTTACTAACATTTATTTTTTTTGCAAAAGCTAGGCAGCGTTTTATGGTGTCACAATGTGAGGAACAAAGATTTTATGAAGTTCACAACTCGGAACATTATTTCTTTTAGGGCGTGATGCTTTCATTGTATTTATTTTGTCATTTCTGCTACCATTTACCTCAACTCATATTTTACGTGCACAGCGTTGAATGTACTAAACTTCACAGCTTTTCCAAACAGCTTGACAACGTTCCTATCAGCATGTGTTCAGAACAGTCGGCATAATGAGCAACAACCTTCCGTACAACTTTCCTTCCTTTTGTTTTGGCAGCTGTTGATTTAGTAATGTAACGCGTGTTCTTGCCAGCAAATGCGTGATTGTGATATTTTCGGCATATACTTTAATATTACACACACACAGTTTTTCCTTTTTTATCGTTATTAATTATTCCGTAGATTTCCCCAAGGTTTTTAGTCCTCTTCCACATTTCCATGATAAGTAGCTCCTAAATACTATTTCAAAGGTCACAACTTGCTGTACAATGTTCCATAAGTATACTGAAAGCTAGACTTAAAACTAGTTTTGCGTAGATGCAGTACTAACACAATACTAAGGTATGAAAAACCTGCTTTTTTTTTTTTACAAATGCATGTGCTGCTACAACATCATACTGACTAATATTGCACGGGATACATATCATATCTTGATTCAAGTGACATTAAAGCAGTGTGTGAATCGTTTATTCCTATTGTGTAACATATCTTCATTGCAAAAACATTTTTAATTCCACATTGATATGAGAAAAGAAAAAGCTATAACGTCAACTGACAAAGTGCTCTCATCACGTTAACATGCTCATGAAATTAAACACAGCACTCTCTTTCAAGCTCTCAAAATGCAATAATATTTCAACATCTTATTATATACCTTTATCTGCAATGGGACTTTTGGAAGGACGTTTGTGATAAGTGCACCTTCTTAGGCCAAGATATCATCGGTTGACTAGTTTGGCACAGGCTGGAAAGCTGGGTCGACGACTCTGTGACGTGACAGCAAGATGCTGCTTCTGCCAATTAATCAACCTGAGTCCTCTGAACCTGTATAAATACAAAGCTGGAAACTTTGACCAGTCCTCGTGGTTGTGACTTAACATTTCTTCTGAATAGCTTGTGTGATTCATAATGGTCTTGTGTGGTTCAGTGATGCATGGGAATGGGGACTGATTTGGGAGATGTTAGCATGCTTGTGCTGAAAACAGTTTAAAAAGGCCACGGTTGTCTTTGCTTCTTTGTATCGCTGTAAAATTCTGATCTGATGTTCACATTGCGTTCGCTACGTAAATGAGGGGCTCGGTACCACAAGAGCACATAAGCACACACAAAAAAAAACTACATAACAATACATAACACATGAAAAACACATAATACATAAAAACAAAACCATTACATACAAAATTACATAAACCATGAGGTGAGATAAAGGATGTTTGCCAGGCGCATTTACAGCATGAGAGAACTGATGTTCTGAGGCTGGAACAACATAGAAGGGACAATCACATACAGGACATCACATCATCGGAGTGACCGGTTTGTCCCTTGAGATGAGGCACCCTGGAAGTCGCTGAGAAGGCGTGTTAGCTTAGCTCAATTGGTAGAGCCCTAGACCGGTAATCCAGAAGATGTGGGTTCGAGTCCTACAGCTGGCTAACCTTTTCAGTGACTTTCATCTTTCAACATTTACAGCATTTTTTGCGCGTGCAGGGATCATGCTAGTACAGTCGACCGCTGTTTATCCAGGAGAGCAGAGGGAGCCATCAGTTGTCAACAAGTGCTGTGTTTATTTTAGAGGGCATAGGAAAGTGTCCGTCGTCATTTGCATAAAATTACTACAGACATTCAGCTCCTATAAACTCTTCAGCTGACGGGGGGGCATGCATGGTAAAAGACATTGTTCAAAGCTACCGAATGACCTTTTCTTGTGGCACCAAATGAGTGGATCGGCCAATGAAAAGGGGGAAAATTCCCCCAAGTTATCACCCCTGATTGACGAAAGTGATTTGCAGAAGTGTCTGTTGGATATTTTCCTTGGCAGTCTGTTGAAATTTTTGTCGGGATCCGAAAGGCCGAAGCCCGGATAGATGAAGGCAAATTTCATGGACCGGAATCTGCCTCTACGTTTCTTGTCCGGATAGTACAGGATGCAGATCAATGAAGTATGGATAGACGGAGGTCGACTGTAACATTCAAGACTAGACAAGACTAGACATACAACTCCATGGTAGAGTACCGGAGTTGAAGACGCTGTGGTATTGTGTGCCATCGAGCCCTTCATATACTGTGGAGCACTTTGTTTTTGCTATTCACTTTACGATTCTAGTAAGGTGATCCAGATAGGATGCCAACTTGGTACGAGGCATCCAACATAGTTCGTACACGAAGATTACCAATGATTGTGGAACATAATTTGATATAAACGTGTTTTTGCACCTGCAATTTATTTATTTTTTGCAATTTATGTGTAGAGGTACCAGAAGAGAGGAGGAGTTGCACAAAGTCTAGAACATTCTTTTGCAAAAGAAATTCAGTACAACACGAGCTTGTTCGAAATGTAGCGCTTCTCTCACTTCGGGGGTCACAGAGCCAGCGGTGCTGGTGTGATAGGTGTGCACGCTGACGACCAGTTGCCAATGAACGGTTACTTGCTTGTACATGACCAATAATACTTGAGATCTGGAATTAAACTGCTAGGACTCTTTTCTCAACTGGTTGTGTCTGTGTTTTCTGAGGTTGTCTCGACTCACTTGGCTCGAGGAGCCAGGCCTGTTCCATCTGGAAAACTTATTTCTATCAGCATCCAGTACGTGCCGGATCAATTATAAATCATGGCTGACGAGCACACCATTTACGTAATCTCTTCCTCGATGCATGAAATGCTGTGTGGACGGTGGATGAGGTGGCACTTTTCCATTTGGATGGCTGAGGGTGGAGCAATGACGGCACCACTTACGAACTGAGTGTGACAACACTCACTGTTCACCTGGTATTAAAAATCTTGTGCAGAAACTTTATGGCAATGACACAGGATAAAAATGTTTCTGCTACTTCGTTTGCACTCAAGTAAAAAATGTGGCTTGTACAGACTCGTGTACGTGAGTAGCTTTTGAAATACAGAGTCCATACAGACTTCGGGAATGAGCCGACGCAGGGTATAACGAACGGATTCCACTGGATTATCCCAGGTAACTGAAAAATCCAGCGGAACATAATTATATGTAGGAACTTTCTTACGCAGGTAAGGATGACACTTTGAGCACTTCAACCCTGTTGTCAAAGTCGTCAAACCAAGCTGTAACGTGAATCGTGTCGATCACACAGTAATAGAGCCGGTCGGCGCAGTGCTTTTTGCGATACACAGATCGTGGATCCGCACTGAGCAAGTTGATGAGTGCGTTACGTGCGCGATCAACATGTTGAAAGTGGTGTAGGCAGAAGGCACAGTCTTCGGGGTGAGTCACATCAGAGCCATGGAATTGCCCCAGGCCTTTTTGTGCTGTAGGGCGAAAGGACACGGTATTAGGAAAAGGACTTTATTTCTAGCAGTATAATAACCTTTCGTTAACGCAGGACACGACAGGGATAAGAACTTGTGATAACAATTTACACGTTTCGTTAAAAGGAGGTTGCAACTTTTAACGTGAACGTAAATACCGTAGGACTTGAAGCAAAACCTTAACTGAAGCTAGAAAAATGATCTAGCATACGTTTTGATTAGAGCCTGAAGTTTTCGGGAAATATTTTTTTCTGAATTCGGGGAGTAAAAATGGGGTATGTAAGCATGCAATCTGAATTCATGCAAATTCGGGTGGAAAAACTTCCAGTACGCTAGATTCGGGGAGGAATCGGGCTCAGTTGCTCAAACTAACTGAACTGGTTCGGTACAAGTGGTGATGTAACTGTGTTTGCTGCCAAACAAGTTAGGTTGCATTCCTACAGATGTGTCAGTGAGGGCAATTTGCAGGGTAAAAACTGGGTTTCACCCTAAAGAGGCAACCCTCGGGGTGCAAATTCAGGGAAGAATCGGGTTAAACACTATAACTTCAGGCTCTATTTATGATGCTCTGAAAACCAGTCGACATCTCCAGCCCTTCCCTTTAAATGTTTCTCTATGAAAATTTAGGGCTATGCGTAAGTGCTGCTAACTGTAAACTTGCCAGATTCTGTAAAACCGACGGTGAGCGGGCGTATTTCTGATATCCACTTGGATGCTGTGACACTTGGAGACTCCGCAGCGGAGCTCGCTTCACCGCCACCATCTGGAGCTACGTTCTGTTGCACGGTGTCTGAGTCTTTCTTTTGGCCAACATCTTTTATATCTGGGGGTGTCGAAAATATGTCTCTCGGAACGTCATAATCCGGGATGTATGGCTTGATGTCTAATATCGGAGTCCCGTCGACTAGGTCCACCCCAGAGATGTAGACCGTATCACCTGAAATGCACTCTCAATGAACGGGCGTTTGCTGGAGCTATTGGACTAGTTTTAAAAATTACCTTTACCTTCTATTTTAATGAGGCGTACTAGGCTCAACCCTATCGGACACGGCCTGTGCGGCGATCGTGTGCTGAATAAACCGACGGATGCTCCGTTGAGTCGCGGAGGACACACTTTGCTCTTGTAGGAGAAACTCCCATCAGCTATTCGCTTGTTTCTGTCGAAGACAAATAGCAACCTTGGGAGACATAACGTGTGTGTTAAAAAACAACATGCTACTCCACAAGACGAACTTCCTACGAATTTCCTCCTACACATAGCCATACATTTTCTATTTTCACTGAACGATTGCCAATGGCGTAATTAGACACAGCCTCACCAAATGTGTGAAAATTCGTCCAAATTTTCGAGTGAATGTTGTGGGTTGTTGAAGATGGCTTTGTCGACTGTCAGCGTAGCCATGCAGTCCTCACACACGGAGGCCTGTCTGGGTGTTGCATTTTTGTTTGTGAACGGTGTCCTTATCCGACCTATAGGCACAAATGTGAACACATCTTGCTCCTTTTCGCAACCTGTTGAGGAACCAGCTACTTATAGCTTAAAGAATCAAGCAACGATTTGATCTGAAGCTACCTTTATTTCCCAGCACCAATGAGCACTGATCAGGGTTGTTAAATAGTTCTAGAATCTTCTTGACCTCCTCGCAATGATCTTTGAACTGCGCTTTGATCTGGTGCACGGATTTCCTGAAACGGAGACAATAAGGTGGGCGTACGTTTGTTTCACCGCTTTTATCAGGTTCCGACAAAATGACACGCAAGCTTCAAATTATGCACCAGCTGCACGTCTGGGATGCTTTCATTGTTACCTTATATTTGCGATTTCTCGTCGAGAAACACTTATTTGTTGTGTTAGAGCCTCTAAGTGTTGCAACGTCGTGCAAGTTTCGATAGCAGTAGACATCGCGAAATTCTGATGATGTTTACAACTACGGTGCGATCACCACGACTCCTAGAGCACGTCAATAAAGTTTTTACAAACTGCCTCTAATATACACTGTACTAAAATGCAACAATTTATGTTTGTGCTACAATACGTTAATCTCGACGTTGCTAGCGCTCAAAACTACATATCATTTCATTATTTGACGTCACCATCAATCCGCCATTACAACCAAATTTTTGTTTTGTGTACAGGTGTTAGTATGTGTTCGCTTCAGAATCGTTCGAAAACGTGAATATATTCGTATTTGGACAACCTCTTTGTGCATCGGCTCAAGCTGGACTATCAGGGGGGCATCATGCTTCGCCAAGACGGCCTTGTTCAGAGAAAGAATGTTAATTCGAACCCGGAGAGCAAGGCTAAAGACGTGGATGACACCAACCGACAAGAAAGCGAGGATGATGTCGACTCCAAAGAAACCCGTCTGACATTGATGGAAGAAGTTCTACTGTTAGGACTAAAAGAGAAAGAGGTAAAACTCATGACAGTCCCACTTTGACAGCAATTTAGTCTCCTAACGTTGTGGGCGGAGGTAAGGGCCTATCAGGATTTGATGCCTGCTTTAATACGTGTGTTAATGAGTACTGGGTCATAAGAGGCAACGTAGGTGATGCAGTGGAAATAAGCCCAGGCATTACAGCTGGACCGTCGAACCTCTGCGCGGAGTTTGCGATGAACAGTCGTCGCTAACTTGCTCGTGCCTATCTCCCATGGGCTCTCTGCTAGTGACCCATTTTGCCGCATGTTGTTTTGATTGACATGGTGGCTGAACAACAACTGTACCTTTGAATCAACAACAATTCTCCTGCGGGAGACGAGCTCAATTTCTCCTCATTTTTTCCCCCCTTACAAAATAATTTTCTTGCTCCTTTGGAAATATTATGGTAGCGGATGTTATTCGAGGAGAACATTAGAAATGTTCACTAACATTCTTTTTATGCGCACATTCGTTCAGTGTAAGAAATCGGTAGAAGCAATGCGTATTTTAATGTCCTTGTTGTCTTTCACATTTGACGGTGTCACGTGTGTGTCATTCCTCAATGTTACCGAATGAAAAACAACCTTTCAAATTTCTGCCAGCTGTAAAAGCTGCGTCCCAGCTTTTGTATGGCTGTAGTATGCAATGACGCTTTCCTTTCTTTTTTTTTTTTTTTTGCGAGTTAGAGATGCGGTATTCTCAGAATGTCAGTTGCTCTTGTAACGTTTGAAGGTGGTAATAAGGTGCAGTCTGTCTGCAAGCTCACTCCACTCACAGCTGCTGTTGTATGACTCTCTGAATTACTTCGGCTCCCTTACAAAGCCGGAAGCTAGCTAGGAACACATTTCTTTTTTTGCATGGCACACAAAAATTATTTAAAGGAGTACAGAGGGCCTTCCAAAAAAATTTTCAGATTAAGACGTCTCACGAAAGTGTGTGTGTGTCATTTTACCGAGTGGCGCTAAAGGTTTTGATGTGTGCAGTTTGTTTCCCAGAAAAAAAAAATCACGTAAATATGGGTCCGCGCCTTGACCCTTAACTCTCCACTCCTGGTATTACGAGGAGGAGAAGGTATGATGCCAGATCACCGATGACGTTACGTTACCTGGGATAACCTGAGATCACGCGTCGCATCCCATTTAACAGTTAGAATTGACGTAGGGCGGCAATGCGGGAAGTTTAAAAAAATCCAGACAAGTTTGATTTATGAACAGCAGCATTATTTGCAGAGCACATCACAGTTGCTAGCTCTACAGAAGATGGCTGATGACTAATGGCATGCACTGTTTTACAGGATGCATGCCTGAGACTAGAGGAAACAATAGCAGGGCTCATTCCCTCTTTCTCATTGTTTTCCACATCATTTACACGATTTTTCGCTCGTGTTTAGCATTTGTTGAAGCTGTGCCCCAAAGTACATAAATGCAGTGCGGTATGTAATTGTACAGAAATAGTGTTTGAGGATAAGCAGATCATAACTTTGCATCAGTCATGGGTGAACAAAATCTGAGTACATGTGACTGTCCAAAAAAAACTTCGAAAAGCAACTGGGTAGAAAATCCATCAAACCGGTAATTAAATGTTAAGGTAAATGCTTCAGGGCGAAGGCTCAGGATGATGAGGACGGTGCGCGGGAAGAGAACAGTCTCTGTTCGAAAGATCACCGGATCTCATCCTGAGGCCGGAACATGCAAATGGAAAGGAAGCCCCTCAAGGTGCCTAAGAGCAGTACCTTTCCTTTTTGCACATGTGCAGTCCAACCGCAATTACATTGCATGCTTGTTACACTTCAGCAGTTCTTTTAAAGGTATTGTCAGTAAATTTCTATCCCCTCAGTCCGAATGCATTCCTGCTCACACTAAAAAATAATTGAACAGAAGTGCTGCAAGGAACGCCCCTGTAGAATTTTACAGATGTCATCTCCATGACTCATTCACTCAGATGAGTCAATCAAAGCATGCGAACGTATGACAAAAATATTTCACTACATTACATTTACATTGGACAGTCACTTTCAATAAAAGTGGTAATTATTTGCAAACATCAGGTAATACATTCTCACAATAAGTAACTGTTACTCTAACTAGGTGCTGAGAAAAGTACTACCCAAGACTACTTCCCTTACATGTTTCTTTGATTATAGGACAAACACCATATTATATGCAAATAGACTTGTAGACCACCTGAGACATACAAAAGGAATGGATAACCTTGCGGCTCAGTGTTGGGGGTGAGCTTTAGAGAAGTACCAGCTGGCTCTAAGCAAAAGTTTGTGTATTAAAATGCAAGGTAGCAGTAGTATTTATTCATTTATTTAATGCGATGCTCCAAGGGCCTTGCGGCATTACACGAAGAGAGCATAACTGCAGTGAAAATGAGTACACAGAACAGTAACCAAAAAAAAAAAAGAATTAGGAAATGGATCAACACAGCATTGCATAACTGCATTGACATTAACTCGCTAACATTAACATTGCCTAACTGCAACGGAAATGATAATAGAACAGTAACAAAAAAAAAACAGGAAATGGATTAGCACAGGTAAAAGTAATACGATGTCGTGAGCGATTTGTTGCATAACAAGAGGTTGCGTAACATGGATTGGTAACACTACAAAGGAAAAAAAAAAAAGAGTGGAGAGCTGTCTTGAATGATGATTTGCAACTGAGGTGACGGATGAGGGTACACAATTCCATGGTCTAATGTCACGTGGAAAGAAGGAAAAGAAAAGGGGGTGGGGCCTAAGGGAGAAAAGGCGGTTCGCATTTCTGAGTGTTATCCAACCGTTGGCTAATGTAATGCGCTGGATGGATGTAGGGAATGCTTTACACAGTACAGTAAAGAGCAGCACTAAATTTCAGCTTAGTGGCTCAACATTTGCAACACTTTAGCTCTGACAGATGCTTTGCTTTAGCACTGTCAGATGAATTTGTTATTCCTTTCATTCTACGCAATACGCAAGTAAGCGCAACTTGGCAAATTAGATCTGGCCAACTTTGTGAGAAGGAGTGACACCAACAAGGTCGGAAGCACAGCTTCATTTGAGGCCTCTTGTATGCACACCCTTTGCGTTTTTTTTCTTTCATTCTGGTAGGAGGAAATCAATAAGCTGATATCAGTGTGGTGGGCAGCCTCGGAACCGCTGAGGGTGTTGTCAGATACGAAATGGTTGTAATGGATCACTCAGAATTACCTCGAATACAAGGGGTTATTTGCATTGAATGTGAGCCAACAAACAAGGCTCTACTTTGGAAGGACTGATAGTGAATTACATTCATGCATACTAAAATGAGTGACATCCATGCATGCAATTACTTTTTGTAAGGGGTGACCTTTTGGAGAGTGTGTATGCTTCAGAGATCTGACATGAGCGGTTGTGGTTCGCAATATCATTTCCTGATCACTTTTGCTCACAGTGATACGCATGACTTGTGTAACTACAGGTTTTCCTGGTGATTTTAATCCACCGCCATCGAAATTAATCTACATGCCATGCAAACTTTATGGGGCATGGATTAATTTAGCTGGAACTTGGATTAAAATCGCCGGGAAAACCTGTAGACAGCAGTACGTGTGCCACAGGCCCTCTGAGTGCTTGAAAGATGGGAAAGCAAAAATTTAATAATCCCGTAAATTGTTGACTTAATACCTAACCCTCTGTCTCTCACTTTCCCCGCCAACACAGGGCTACACATCATTCTGGAATGACTGCATCTCATCGGGCCTACGAGGCTGCATATTGGTGGAGCTGGCAATCCGAGGCCGCATCGAGCTGGAGCGCGGCGGTGTCCGCAGGCGCTCGCTTCTCTTGCGCAAGGTTGTGGTTCGCTCAGATGCTCCGACCGGAGACGTGCTTCTGGACGAAGCCCTGCGCCACATCAGGGACACGCGACCTCCTGAGACCCTTCAATCCTGGATCGACTATCTTAGCGGTGAGGCGCTTTGCTAGAAGGCTTAAGTTGCTGTCTTGAACTGTGCGCATAAAGAAGAAACTGAGAGTGTACTGAAAAAAAGAAAAGTGTACATTCAAAATAGAGTACAGTGATGAGACATCACTGTACTCTACCTTGAATCTACACTTTTCTTTTATCCGGAGTTTTATCTTTTATCTACACTACCGCGAATGAACCTGCTACCATTGGATTTTGTCTCGGTTATTTGTAATTCGTTATCCGTATCGGGACGGCAAGTACCAACTTTCCACGACCTAGGTTATTCCGATTTGCTTTTCCGGAAGAGTGTCCACTTCCTCTGTCCCTGGCATGTGGTGTGTTCGCATTCTGTACTGTTTGACTCCCGTTTCTTCAGAGGTCACTCCCTTTCGGTGTGTGCGGGCACACGGTAGAGATGGTCGACGATAATCGGAACAGGTTCCCTGTATCCACCGGGCGCAATAAATCCTCATATCAACGTCAGTGTCCAGGCTGCCCGAAGGAATCGCCCGTCTTTTGGCCTGTTCTAAAATACTCTTGCAAAGAGATAAAAATATACGCGCGGGATCAGCTTTCCGAGACATTACCGTTCTTTGAACTGCAGTGTGCATACTATAAAGCATACTAGTGCTAGTGCTTAAGCATAGTAGTGCATACTACAGTGTGCACAGCAACTATAAAGAGGCCTCCCAAATTTTCCGGGTTTCCTCAGAAATTTGCTTGGCTTGGTTATCCGGACGAAAAGTGATGACTCCTGAGGTGTCAGCATAATCAAGACATGACCGTAGGCTCTTCAAGAATATTGCACGTAGCGTCCATCGTCCAATGAGACTTGCCAATGGGCTCTAGAGCTCTAGATTGAAACCGAAAATTTTCCCACGCAGGCGAAACATGGAACCCGCTGAAGTTGCGCTACCAGCTACGCAACGTCCGCGAGCGGCTCGCCAAGAATCTGGTCGAAAAGGGCGTCCTCACCACGGAGAAGCAGAACTTCCTCCTCTTCGACATGACCACCCATCCACTCGTGGACGCCACCTCCAAGTCCAAGCTGGTGCGGCGTGTCCAGGACGCCGTGCTGGGGCGCTGGGTCAACGACCCGCACCGCATGGATCGCCGAATTCTAGCCCTGCTCGTCCTAGCCCACGCCTCGGATGTCCTGGAAAACGCCTTTGCACCCCTCTCGGACGACGATTACGAGCTGGCCATGCGGCGCGTCCGCGAGCTCCTCGATCTCGACATGGAGATGGAGGCCACCAAGCCCAACGCTAACGAAGTGCTCTGGGGAGTTTTTGCTGCCTTTGTGAAGTGACGGGAGAGACGGGAACGGAAGGACGGAGGGACTGGAGTTTCAGCTGGGGTCAGTTCTCGGGTCTGGTTTACGAGCAGAATAAAAAAACGTTGGAGACACACCGTTAGAGACGAAGATATTTCTAGTGTAGTTTGTTGTGGAAGTTTTGCGACAGTTGGACGCGTACTTTTGGTGGTAAATGAGCATCATTTCGCTAGAGAACATTTGTTTTTGTGGAGCCACACATTTTTTTTATCGCATCGTCGGCTCATTAAAAAGTGTCAGCCCCGTGGCAATGTCACTGAACAGAACATATCATTTTTCTTTATGATGCCCCTCGTTTCTGACTTTTTGCAGTCTTCCTGCAACCCATGCTGGCTTAGAAAAGCTAAAGGCTCTTGTAGATGGGTGTTGCTCAGTGGCAATGTGGTTAATCGGCATAAACATGCCCTCATGTGCTTAATCAGCACATGAGGACTGGATATGTTGGAAATGTTAAACATAAAAGTGCTCAGCTAAAGCAGTTTCTCCTTTTTGTTCATGCACAATGTGCAACAAAGAACTAAGACTGAATGGTGTGCAACTGTTCCAAATAAACCCACTTAAGGTCTGCCTATCTTTATTTCAGTTCTGGACCACAGGAAATGCAGAATGTTTGGGTCGAGGAGCAACTGGTGGCACAAATTGGCGTTTGCATCGAAGCTTCTGTGGACGCAGTGTGAAGAGAGGACTGAAAAACTTTGGGCATCCATTTCGCTTTATTCCTATCCTGTACTACTGCTGTTGTCTTGCGACGGAAGTGTTTGTTTCTTACTTGAGCACCGCAGTGATGCTGAAAATATTGAGGCAACAATTTCCTTTTTTTTTTTTTTTTTCAGTTTGTACTCTTTTGATATGTGTAGTAAATGTAGTCGGACAACCTAACTGATCGGAACAAACTGCCTGTCTCAGCTGGCATCGATAGCAGATTTCAATTTATCTAGTCTTGGAACAAAATCTGTGGGCAACATGTTCCTACAGCTGGGTTAATGATTAATTTGGTGGTTTTGTCGGCTTTTCATTTTTATTGTGCACAGCTTCAATTCAACAGCACAGGCCATGGAAAGTGCACAACGACAAGCAAGCTCAAGAAAGTACTTCAGTATTCCACAGAAAGCTTTGCTAGTTGTAGGCATGCATATTCAAGTGCGAGACTGGTGCGCTTTGCATCTTGTTATTGAGCCTCGCTTGTAAATAAAGTCTTGCCGTTTATTTATTTTTTCTTGTGCAGTTTGTGTTTTGAAATATAATTCCTAAATTTGAAGTAACCTCGTAAGAACTGCTGAGTATCCCCAATCTCCTACAATCCCCAAAGATTGTATATCGAAGTACGTGTCTCCAATCTCCAGAAGATTGGTTATCTAAAAATTACCTGGAAGCGGCGTCTGTGATTGTTAAGTCCGAGCCAAATCATTAATTAGCTTTTTAACATGCTTTTTTTTTTTTTCACTCACTTCTACGCAATTTATTTTTTCGTAAATCGCTTAGTTCATCCAGTCACCGTTTTTGGCGCTCTGTTCGCCATCCCATCAAACAACTCAGTTATGCCATAATTTCAGACCAGGTAGCGCAAGCTACCGCCCGTTACAAAGGGTAAAGTCGGTGAAGTCGCAGAATCCATCTATCTGTCGTGGTTCTATATTTTGCGTAGGAGTGTTTCGTTTCCCCGCATCTGTCAGGTTCTCACAAACTAACACGAAATATGGGTGACTCAAGGGTTCGACAGATGAAGATAAAGACAGGCATTGTCAAAAGGTACGTTCTTGACGCTGTGCAGTAGCCAAAATTGCGTCGGTGACGGTGACAGTTGTGGTAGTAGGTATATAGTAGCGCGGAGCCTCTGTTCACCCCAAGCTGAAGGCTGAACATGTGCAGTCTGTTCAAAGTACAAATCGAAATGAAACTTCGGATATAGTTTAGTAACGATCCTGCGGCTTCTAGAAAAGAGAAATGAACAAGTAACCACAAGAACGCCATGAAGCAGTTCTATTTTACAAGGCGCAATTATTGTTATTCGTACCGGTTAGTCCAAAAGTTTTGGATTCACGAAGTATGTTGACCTCCGTCTGAGAAAGCACGTTGATCTCCGAAGAGTTGGCAGCCCTTCGTTCTGCATGACTAGACCGAAGAGAAAAGAACTAGAAGAGGCGTGGCCGGCTGGCCCTCGAAAGTATATTATCTCGTAGGTAAGAAACATGACCGCGTAGTTTGAACACGGTGAAACATATGCATAGGAAAACACATCCGTAGTACCCTTGACGAGATTTGCACCATTATGATATGACTTCGTGATCCTCATCGCAGTACAGCAATAAAGTGAAAGCATGTGTTCTCCTGATATAGTTACCCCCGGTGTAGCTAGACCCAAGCTGCTCGTAAGTGACAGAACCAGTCATCTGCTCAGGCCACATGACCTGCAATGCCGAACAGGCCAGGCTGCAATTCGTGAACTCTGGTATCATATACCTGGGTGTTGAGCTCGTCTTGGGCGTGCAGCATACCAGCGTGGCAACGTGAAAGCTTGAAATTTCTATACAAGGTTCAGACAACCATGTTATTCATCAGGACTGAGTGTTCGTCCAATGACATTGTACTTTTTTTTCTTTTCCTTTTTTTCCTGCGCTCTGTACGGTGACTAAAAGTGCAAAGGAGGAAAAAGATCTACCCTTCCCATTTCAGAATCTCCAAAGAAAAATCTACGTATGAAAAGGAGGTTGAAATCGAAAAACAGCGGCTTGTCAAATTCAAAGAACAGGAAAAAGAAGAGGCAGCTCTACATCGTCAGGTAAGTGCTTGTGATAGGCGACTGTTAACACGGCTTTGTCTCAAATTAACCGCCTGCTTGGCATTTTAGGAGGAGGTTATCCAGGAAACCCTAATGATGGTTCCTCATTGCCAGAAGAGGCTCTTAGTTGCATGGAATGACCTCAAAACTGCCCTGGTTTGTAAATTGTTCTCACTATTTTGCAAAGGTACAGCATTAACCATGAACAGAACAATATTTGGTGTCTGTCAGGAAGAAATTGATGATAAATTCTTCTTTATTTGTGCCGCACAAGTGCGCGACTTAGCTGCACGAGCACCATAAAAAAATTAAACAACCCAGTTATGCCATACTACGAAGCGATTGGAGTAGGGCTGTGCAAATATTCAGATTTTTCAAATACCGAAGTTAATAATTCTATATTCAAATCTTGAACCGAAGCTATGTCTATTCCGACTCGAATATATTTGGCTTGTTCCGAAGCTGCACTACTTTGCCCAAAGGCGCTACACGAGGCACTATAAAACAACATGAGCGCTGTTTCATATAAATACCCTAATGTACGTGGCATGTTTTGTACATTTGTATGTGCATTTAGCTCTGTTATGTGCCTGCTTGCTTCAGGTACATAAATATTCGCTTCGGATATGCAACTAGTACTCGCTTTGTATTCAGCTCCGGAAATAATTACTATTTGCACAGTCCTGGCTCACTGTGTCCCTCTTCGGAAACAAGCTCGTAGGATGGTGACCAGTAGATAGGGTACTTATTTTAGGACTCCAGAGGTGGCAGCAAGCATGATTGCAGTCTGAGAGCCTCACATAAAATGGCTTGAGTTGTTTCGTATTCCTGTTTTCCAGGAAGCAGCTGAAGACTTGGCAGATAGCAATGAGTATAAAGATGCCCAAGCCATTCTTGAAGAATCAAAATTGCATCTCCCGTCTTCGTAGGAAAAAAACGGCTGGTAAAGTTGCCACTGCGCCGTGCAGTACGTTGCAACAGTGTGTTGTTTAGTCTTGCGCATTTCCACAGGGGACCCAATCTGAGTCGCTTAAACCGGCTTTTACTACCTACAAACTTCTAAGGAAGTTGTACTTTATTATTTATAAAGAAAATATTTTTGTTTGCAATTCTGCGGTGAACTTCGATCACAGACACTTCACCTTACTTTCTGGCCACTTTGATATTGTGTGCTCGTGCACCATGTTGTGCACGTGCATTAGAGCAATATTTGTGGGCGGAATGCTCTCTCTGTCTGTAAGGGGCACGTGAACATATTTTATGATGTAACAGTGGCAGTGTTTGGAAAGTTCTGGACTCTTCCACGGTTCAGCCCTTCTGTGGGAGAGCAATTTGTCAGGAATACTGACAACACTGTGTATGCTGCTTCGATTTATAACGGCACATTTGTACATGCAGGCTTTTCTTGTATCTGTGACAAACACAAGCAGCATCCATAAGCTTTGAGCCATATTCCATTAATAAATACCTCATTTTGTCGTTGTATCGACAATCCTCCTTCCATCTAGCAAATGCGAGTCACTCGCGATATACAGGGTGTGTGTAGAAAAAGTAGGCCCAGATTTACGCACATACCGCGTTCCCTGCTTACTGTACGAACTTCTGGTGGCGCACGATGACGCATTTATGCGATAAAAACAAAAACAAAAATTCGTAGTAACCAAACTCCGCGTAACAAAAAAGTTATCCATGCAAACGTTGCTCTCCATTCATCCTGAATTGCCTACGCAGAAGTCAATATGGCAGCCACGGCACAGTTGCGTCTAGCTACCGCTGGGCGTGCCAGATTTTGTTTTGTTTCTGCACAGGTGGCGCCCCCCTGCGGTAGGGCGACACAACTGTGCTACACTGCAATGTCTATTGGAAAAACACGGAGCAAAGTTGGTTTTGGGTAACGATTTTGTTGCGCAGAGTTTGGTTACCACAATTTTTTTTTTTAGGTTTTCGGGAGGCAGTCGTGCAGGGAGGACTTTTGCAGACGGACAATTGGTACTCATACTTTTGCGGTATACCTTCAGTTTTTCTGTGTGGTTTCTGCACCATGACTCTCTGCTCAACAAGCCACGGGTTGTGCCATCAATGGTGGTGAAGGGGGGGATGTTATATCAGAAAAAGCAATCTTGCCTGTGTCTGTAAACCGGTCCGCACACAAGGACGACTACATTTCGTCAGGGACTCGAGCCCAATAAGCATCCCCCCCCCCCCTGACCATGCGCAAACCTCAGACATTTCATGTTGAAGGCGAGAACGATGTCACTTGGTGTGAATTGCATGCTGGGATATCTCTGGGCTAATGCGCTGCATTTATGATTTACGTATATTGTTCATGAACTGACATACCCAATTTTTTTTTAATCAAAACATATAACGGTGCGTTTTTCTAAAGCCAGTTTTGATCGATAACTGTTCCACTGCCGCTTTTAAAGGAGCAATGAGGTGACATTTAACGTCGCTCGAAATTCTGCCTCGTCTGTCAGGCTGCCCACCACGAGTCACCGTGGAAAATATTTTCGCTCTGCGGTGCGTTATAACTGTGCAATAGAATAAACCTCTACCCGAGAAACGTCATCATGACGTTGGTTAGACACACGGAAATCAAAACAGATGGGAAGGGTAGAGCTAGGTTCCACGAATGGGCAATTGTTCGCTGCCTCCTATTGAAAGAAAAGTAGGATTGAAGGTCGCGTCCTTTTCAGAGGTCATCGTAATCCCCTCGTAAGACCGTGGCTTACGGGCGCGACCTTGTTCGCCACTAGCTTTGAACGTATAGTTCAACTCTACCAAACTCGTGGCGCTGTCGAACGTTATGACGTCATTTGTCACGCGTAGTTGGTAAGGGGAGCGAAGGAAATTTCACGTCCCGTCGCCCCCCCCTCCCCCTGAATCCGCCACTGTCCCGAGCGGCCTTCTTGAAAGTTAGGAAGGTGTCTGCGTAGATCTTCCTTGGCAAACCTTGGCGTGCTACAATGCGTTTGACGGCCATAAGGAAGGTTCCGAAGGTCTGATCGGAGACGAATGGCTCTGGTAACTGTACCAGTAAAGAGAGCCACGTAAGCCTTTCGTTGTCCTGCTGCTGCTCCGTGATAAAGTGGGCCCGCAAAATCAATTGGCCGGCATTGGAGTGAAATGGAAGAGCAAAGAATGAAAGCTTGAGGATTCTTCCTCTTCTTCTGCTTTAAAAGAGTGACGCTTAGAGGCCATGAGAACCTCTGAGACGTAGAGATGGTGGGGAAAAACCGGCTATGGCCGAAGGACAGAATACAGGGGGAGCTGATGGGTATGCTATGAGCACAAAAAGGAATGGTGATGGAGGTGTTTCGAAGGGACGCGTAACGAGGACACGAGAGGAAGAAATGGTCAATGGTTTCATCGAGAGGACCGTGCGGGTATGGTGAACTAGTTCACCATAGTGCGGGCATAAAGGGGAAGTAGTACGGCCGACGCTGGGAGCGAGCTCTCAGGGCGAGAAAGAAGCTCACCCATCGAAGAGGACTGGCGGAGGAAACCAAAGCTCTTGTACACAGCGAGCCCTTGCGGGCCGTCTGCGGCCTCATTTGGGGAAATACCAACGTGCCCTGGTACCTAGGAGAGCAAATTATCACGAAGAAAGGGGGGGGGGGGCAGAATGAATTGAATCTTGAACTGCATGGGAAAAGGGCTGGAACTCAAGAGAGGCAGTGTAGAAGATATCGACTTACGCGTGATTGGGGGGAACAACCAGGAGAGCAAAAAGAATAGCCAGGAGGCTCACAAAGTAAACCGGAATATAATTAGGTGTGCGAATGCTTTTGGCGGACGTTCAAGCGCGAGATGATGATTCCGATGCCAGTCTTCTCGTCAGCAACCGTGGCGTCTGCCAAAATAGATGGGAGTGGAAGGAGACGGAAGTTCAAGTGAGCACAGTGGCAGAGCCCTGAGCAGGGCACAGACACACTGGGCAGAGCAGGGACTAACCTGGAAGTAACACTGAAATCACTTGAAAGGAAAAAGAAGGGCGTAAGCATTGGGGGGGGGGGATCTATTTATTTTGTCAGGAAAAGTCGAAGGACGGCTTGCTATTCCTTGTTAAATAATTCCTTAGTGGATAGTCATGTTCCTCGGTCAGTTATGAGTATGAGAACTTGGGGGTCAGAGGTCTTTCGCCGTCCCACCGACGATGTCACAGGCTGCTGAGAAGACCGGTGTAGAGGTGGTGTCCATCTACATGAATCCTGACCGGCGACGATGGAATGTACAAGCGGGCGGATGTACATGACCTCACGCTAGGACGGTGCCGGTGGACGGTGCTGTCTGACAGGTGCAGTGATGCGCGCCAGCAGAGGCAAGTCTACGTCGTCCACAGGCCGCCACATCACCCCCCCCCCCCTCAGACGCGGAGCGGTGTAGAGCTTGCGGATGAGGTCCGCGTCGATACGTGAAGAGGAGAAAGGGGGGCGGACACGTGGAACAGGGACGGCTGGACTTGCGTCTTATGCTAAATGGGCAGAAGCAGCGGATGAATGGTGTGGACGAGCGCTGATCGGGCGGGCCGAAGCGGAGTGCAGGTAGGTAGGCCGAAGTGGTCAAGAAAATGGGGCGACCGGTTCGTGAGCGGTGAGCTCGTGGTGTCGCCGCGGAGAGTGCCGGGGAGGACCATCGTGAAACACGGGGAGACCGAGAGTAGAACTCACTGTGGCCTCCATCAATGTCCCTGGTGGAACGTTGGTCCCGGTGCCTCTTGACCGCAATTGGATGGGCTGACAGTATCGTGTACAGAAGCCGGGTGGGAAGGCGAGGCGGGCAGGGTTCTTGGACCGCTAGCGTAGGAGATGCAGGTGGTGCGGTCGACAGGTACAGGAGCGTGTGGCTCGGGAACGTGCCGTTGGTGAATGGCCGAGGAGGACCGTCGCGAAGCGTGAGGCGGCGTGACGCAGTGAGAGTGACCATGGCGTGTTGAGGGTGGTGCGATGCAGGAGCGGCGTCGTTATATGCCAGGTCGTTGAATGCTGAACGAGGAGCGTCACCGTCTAGCGAGTCCTCGGAGGGACTAGGCACCGTACGTTCAGTGATGGCTTCCGGAGTGATTCGCTGGTCGATGGGAAATTTGGGATGGGGAAGGGTCGAATTACGCCGAACACGGTGTTCATTGTTCGGGTCACCAAATGTAGTGGAGGTGGTGTTCCTCTACATGAGTCCTGACCGGCGATGACGGAATGTCCCAGCGGGCGGATGTACGTGGCCTCACGCTAGGACGGTGCCGGTAGAACTGGCTGGCAGGCGCAATGGCGCGTGCCAGCAGAGGCACGTCTTCGTCGTCGTCCACGGGCCGCCACACCGGTATCACGCAGGTAGTGGAGAAGCGCTGCAGTTACACAACCGCTGCTTGTGCCAGGTACGTAGTGTTGCGAGAGTGATGGAGTATCCGAGGCTGGTCAGGCGAGACTTGAGCTTGTCGCGGAAGGACTTGGAACGGCGGCAGTCGAGAAGAAGGTGTCGAACGTCTGCCTCAACGTTGCAGGTAGAACATAAGGGTGTGGCTTGCTGGTCCATTTTAAACGGCAGTGACGGAGTGCGGGCGACGTTGAGGCGGAAGCATGGGGGAAGGGCGAATAAAGGGGTGAACGAGGTGAGTGAGGGATGCAACTTAAGGAAGAGACGCTCAGCAAACCAGAGTTGAGGATGGATGCGGGAATTCCAAGGGAGGTTGCAGAAAAGTTGAGATGCTGAGGATGCGGAAAGAGAGACGAAGAAACTGGGGACTAGAGAAGAGAGAGAGGAAAGAGCGCATGGTTAACAGATGGAATCTGCTTGAAAGAGGGATGAGGCGACATTCGGCGTAGAAGACAGGAATGGGAGTGCAGAGCGGATCCCCCAAACAAAGACGAGGAGCCTTGCGCTCAAGTAACAGGAAAGCGCGATGGAGGATCTGCGAGCGGCCGGAAAAAAGAACGCAGCCGATTTCAAATATGGGACGCGCATACTACATATATAGGTGCAGGAGAGCAGGTCGGCGAAGACATGCCCGCCTGCTGCTGAATGAAGCAAGGAAGCCGATGGTGTGGAAGGTCCGGGTCAACTTGGTCTGACAGCGTTGAATTTCTCATACCATAAATTAAGATACTTGAGTTTAGGGACGCGGTGGAAAACGGAGTTGCCAATCACAAGGGCGAAGGATATGGAAGGAGCGCTGAAAAAACAGGACGGCACCTTTGGCTGGTTGGTGGAAAGGAGAAGGGACTGCAGCCAAGAATGAGTGGACGAAAGATAGTGCCGAAGAAGCGACTGCAGAACGAGGGGAGATGTGGACGAGGCCATGAAGGCGATGTCGTCAGCATATATACAATAGTCAGAACATCTGGGTGCAGGGGAACGCCGCGGAGAAAGAGTGGGCACACCTCGGTTCAGCTGATGCTCACCAGATGTGAATCCGCCGTTAGTGCAGAAGAAAACACGGTGAGTTAGGGAGGATGACAGCCAGGAGAAGTATTCGGGGAAATGGGTTAAAGAACGGATGAGAAGGGCAGGTTCAACCGAGTCGAAGGCTTTCGACACGTCCAGGGTGACGAGTGCGGAATGTTCGGATAGCAGCCGCGTTTTAGAAAGGAGGATGTTGATGGACTCGTGCTTCTCCGCAAGTCGCTGGGGGCGGCCAAGGAGAGCCTTCTCCACCATTTTGGCGAAAACTGATGGTAAGTGCAATAGGTGTCAGGTTGTCGAGAGAGCAGTCTTTATTAAGGTCTTTACGAACTAGGGAAATCCGTGGGAGCTTCCAGGAGACGGGAATCCAGCAGAACCGGAGGGAGGTGTTAACAAGGGAGTTCAAAAGGTAGATTGCGAGCTCCGCAGAGATTTCAGCAAACGCACTGAGGTATAATCGGGACCGGGAGCAGAGGAAGGGGAGAGGTCGCAAATGAAGGAGTCGAGTTCATCATGAGTGAAAGGGGAAAAGGAGAAAGAGAGGCGTCAAGGTGGGGAGGAGGATGCTCGTGTTCATACCTATATGGCACCTCATCTTTTTCATCTGAGTCCGTTTTCCACAGGGGAAACTTCCATGGACTTATGGTGGGAAATTGCCTCTTCCCCTGTGAAACTATGGGGATGCAAGAAGCAGGACAAACAGAAATAGAGGAGCTTAGATATAATTGGGCACCCAAGTCCCCTTTGACTCCAAAGAGACGACAGACACTCAATGACGTCTAAGCCTAACACAGAAAACCAGAAAATTTGGCATTTTCTATAGGTCTCATCGAGGCGAATGCTGTAAGTAAACTTCTTTCACATGACGCATGGCCATTTGACCTCTCACGAGATCACATGTAGGCTTCTCTACGGACTAAATCTCGTGTCTTCAGAATCCTACCGAAGTCACGTTACTGACATATTTTTGTCTCACTTTGCATTCCTGCAAAATATTTTGGCTCTACGTGACGCGAAAGCTAGAGAAAATAATTTTTTATTTTCAAGAACTGTGACGCCATGTTAGGCTCCGACGGAGCGCCCCGCTCTCATCTGGCAACGTTGCTGCCCTTCGCGTCTTCCGGGGGGCTCTTCTTCACCGCTCACTTTTTGCACTCCGTTAGGGGAGCCCCACGTGACATATCCTCCGACCGCTCCGACCTTCGAGAAAACACAAGGAGGGAGAAGGCTTCTCTCCCATATTCCCCTCTTTCGATCAGCGCCACATCACTTTTCCACCACGTTACCCTCCAGGAACGCCGGCATCGTTGCTGGGAGACGAGTGCCCTCTCCAGAACATGACATCATTGCAATTCGTAGGCTTATGATTACGTCGTCCGCTCCTCGCGTCATCGAAAAGTGTGGAGGTTCTGCAGATTTTTAAAAAATTGACAGAAATGCAGAGCGTTCGTAAACAGGATTGAAATTTCGAGTATAGAATCCTTGAGGCAACTTCTTTTCATGGACTAAATAAAATAAGCGCTGTCTTCCGACTCCGGAGTGGCACTTTAAAGGGACGGTCGCATCTGTTCCAGTCATTGTATTCCTCATGGACCACTGCCCACGGCATCGAAAAATTCGAGGGCGATAAATGTAATTAATGCGATGACAATGCGTTAGCATTAAACGTTCGTTTTGCGTCTAATTGCTTCTCTTATGCTTTTTTTTTCTGCTTTTTATACTTATATACTTTGACACGCATTTTGACTAGTAGAAGGTCCGGGATCCATTGGACAACGTTGCAGTTTAAACTGCCACACGACATGAGACACAAATTCAGCCGCTCGCGAAACTCTCGGAGAACGCACAAGACATGTCTGAACACGTCCACATACGAGGCGTAACTGACGGCGGCTCCAGCTTCAGCTGGCGACCGACGAGCTCCGCGTTTCCATGTGACGGAGAAGAGCGAATCGGCTTGCGGAGCGCAGCCTGATTCGCTCTTCTTCGTCACGTGGCGCGCTGTACAAGGACACCACAGTTACCCCGATGCCGCTACCATGCCGGTTTTTTCTTCAAAATGGGGTTTCTAATGCCAGCGCATTCAAATCCCACGCGCAATAGTGACGTAGATTGACCGTTATTCGATGGGATACATCAGAGCAGACGCTGGATGTTGAGAGTATGCCGGAATTCCCGCTGTGCAAAAACGAGAAAACGTCACTACATAAGAACCAATGAGGGTGCGACCTTGAGAAAAGGAATGTCGCAGCGGTACAGGCGGGACGGCGTCTTCCTCCTCCGTTCGCCACCCTCTCACTCCTCCGGTTAGCGAGTGACGTCACGCCACCGGAGCCTCTGCAGCTGTGGAAGTAGCGCTGATCTTTAAAATTCGTTTCAAATATTTGAGCACTTTTCGGATGAAAAAAAAAATAGCCAAGTGGATTGTCGGTCGATGCCGAACATAGTTGTATCGGTTTCATTCGTGGGTTCCCGGATGCGACCGTCCGACGCGTTCACGTAAATCCGTTCGTTTTTTTTTTTTTTTTTCAATTTTCTTTGGCTGTCTTATTTGGTAATTGCGGATGTACCCGCGCCGCGTCCGTGGGTATGTGCTGGTATACCCGCATCAGAGTGGGTAGCACATCTGCGGGTGTAGCGCCGCTACGAATTTACTTACCCGCGCTCGCCTCTATCATAACCATGTCTTCCGTTTTGCGACACATTTCTTTAGTGGTGACTTCAACTGGACGACCGGGTCGGGTGGTCTTCCAAAGACCGTGCCATGCGAAAACGAAGCTATTCGTCTTGTGACAGTCGGACGTGACAGCGTACAGTCGCAGTCCCCGTACACATTGTTCATGCGCTCATGAATACTTGCCGGCACTGGTCCCTCTTTCAGGAATTCGATGACGGCACGATGCTTGGTGCTGTATTTCGCAGAGCCGTTTGAAACATAAACGGCTTTGGTCTTTCGCTTTAGCCACTGCCACCTAGTGAGTGTGGGAGGAACTTAGGCACTCTGCTCTGCGTTATGCGCGAACATTATAGCGCTTGTATTTTGGGCCCTCCATTCTCACGCCACCCTGCGCTAAAACGCTCTAATATAGCTCCAGATACATACACAACGGGCCTGTCACCAAGCACATACCAACTGCTCAGCATGACCAGTTTCAGATAGTTCAACAACATAAATTCATTCCAATTCCTGCTAGATTGTAACACAGCCACAGCACATACTGTCTGACGTTATTTTAATCACATGAGTATTTACAAGCAATTAGCATGATGCAGGATGCAAAGATGGGCAGCTCTTTGGTAGACACTAGAGGACCTTGTAATGGAAACATTGTCTCTTCATGCATCATGGAATGAGTGGCACAGTCAGTCATCTCCGACAAGGCAGTCCTGTTTCTCGTTTGTACAACATCAAAAGACTTGCTGCTGGCAGCGTTATGTCTGCCTGCACAAGTACATTGACTCTGTGCTTCTGTGCCGTCCTTCAAGTCTTCAGTGTGCTGAAGGTTGAGGAGGCGTTAAAGCGACACAAAAGCTAATGCGCTTCTGCTCTTTCATTGCATATATATATATACATCTACCCTGTCTACAAAATGCAAATATAAAGGCTACAAAGCGAGTTTAAACCCTGATGGCATTACTGTCCTCTCTCAGCATTGGCTCTGCGTGCATGTCGAAAGCTGCCTTCATGCAAACTTACTACAAAACGGCAGTGTACGTGTTTGTTATGCAGTTCGAAACTGGAAATTCGATAAAGTTAGTACAATATAATTAGAGCCTGAAGTTTTCGGGAAATATTTTTTTTTCTAAATTCGGGGGGTAAAAATCCGGTAAATAAAAATGTGCTCTACATTCGTGCGAATTCGGGTGGAAAAAAACTTCCAGCATGCTAAATTCGGGGAGAAATCGGGATCAGACTGACTGTACTGGTATGGTACAAACGGTGATGTATCTGCATTTGCTGCGAAGCAAGTTAGTGTGCATTCCTACGGACGTCTCAGTGAGGGCACTTTGCCGGGTAAAAATCGGTTTTAACCCTAATGAGGCAACGGAGTGCAAATTCGGGGAAGAATCGGGTTAAACCGTACAACTTCAGGCTCTAATTATAATACATCCCCGTCATGTATAACTGGGAGATAGAACTTGTGCTTTCCGACAGCTTCCTTGAAGACATACCCTGAAGAGTTTGTGTCGAGCCTAGCGGCAGGACAGTGAGACACGGCTGCGCCGCTCTTGTCAGCGGCGTCTTGTCCGCCGGAGAAGCCGCCTGTCTTGGAGATCGCGAGTTGTCTCGGGTCTTGAAGACTTCTCATGGACGCTCCGTGACCAACTCTCTGCCCCATTTTAGCCCCATTTTCGTCTTTAAGCCTCGTCGTTGTCCCTGTAACGTTCTCGACAGACTTCAGTACCTGTCGACTGCCAGAGCAGCACGATTCTTGACTGCTTGCGGATGATGTACGCACTTGAGTCGGAAATATGATGTCTTGTATGACAGATTGGTGTCGGATTGGCTTAACACGTTCCACCGCTTCAGTGTCCTGCTTGCAGTAAGAAAAGTACGTGTCGTGTGTCGTACTGAAGGACATGCCGCCACTCAAGTGAAGGTTATCAGAAGGTCTGAAAGGTTGAGACTTGGGTGGAATTTGCAAGGGGCAGAACGTTTCTCCAGACATCGATACCTTTGGCATAGGCACGTCATCGTCACCGAGGCTGTGAATGCACGTTTCACGCTTGATCGGTTTTACTCTTGCAGTGGGAGTGACCTTACGGTATGTCTCCCTGGTTGTTGTGGACACTTCTTGTGTGTTGTCGCATCGTATTTTGAGGCACGTCCGGGGCCGGTAAGGCTGGGGGCGTTCCACTGTTGTATGCTTGTACGTTGATTGTGTCACGGTCGAGAATTCGCTGATGCCGGCTTGCTTTTGGTGTTTTCGCCTGCACGTTTCGCTGTGTCCAGCAGTGGTACTGCATTCTTTGTCGGAGGCCTTATCCTTGTGCGTCGTCGGCGCAGTGGCCGTTTTTGCTTCCCGCTTGGGGTGCGTCGTTCCTGTCTCCCACTTCTGGTACACTTTTTGACTGGTCGTCTGAAACTCCGGCGAGTCGTCTCCGAATCTGAACGTGGTTGTTGGCCGCTTGGCTTGGTAATGCGTATCTCCAAAAGACGTGAACCCTGTTTCGAATCCCTTAGAATACCCGATCTTGTCTTCGTTCCGTGTGATGTACGACGTGTCCTCGCTCAGCTTCAAAGTCGTTAGTGGGCGCACAGGTACATGCCCGTTTGATACGGTCTTTGGCGCGTACTCGTCTTGGGTGACGGTGTGGAATTCCATTTCTCCACTGCCAGTTCGAATGTTGCATCTGGGATAAAAAGGGGATGGGTGAACATGTCCATCTCTGTACGCGTATGTGTCGCCGGTGGTGGTTGAAAAGTCGCGCCCGTTTTGACCTGGTTCCGTGCGAAGCGTTGTATGAGGCCTAACCGGAACAGCCATTTCCGCAATCATAAACTGCTGCGGTTTTTGAACTGCTCGATGCGCGTCCGTCGTCCTCTTGGCCGGTTGTGCAGCTTCCACCCTGTAGTAGTCCGCGTGTCCGGTTGTGTCCAAGGAAGCTTCTTGGCGGACGTCACCAGCGATGTCTTCAGTCTGATACGGGTATGCAGAGCGCCCTGTATCCTTGTAGACAGCTGACGCGTCGTGATTGTCGCTGACGTGGACGTCGTCTCGGTGCCCTTCAGCAGTTGATGGAGAGTCGTAACGCATCTGAGGCGACGTTGATGTGGCAATGTCCTCTTCAGCAGTTCTCGGTTCCGGGGTCGTTTTCGTTGAGTCATCGCTGTCCGTATGTCTCTGCACCTTCCTCTTTCGTTTTTCCTTTCCAGTTAGCAGACCTTGTATCTCGGCAATAAGCTCAGCTGAATCCTTTCGTCCGTACGTGCTGGGGATATGATGTTTACTGGACTCGGACTTAATCCTGTTAAGTTCTTCGCTAGTCTTGTAGGTCGCGTGTGACGGCCTTCCGGGAAACCGTTCGTGTCTGGCTACCCTGGTGTCTTCATGAAAGACTTCGTGTTTGGCGGATTTTCTCCAGCCAGGTGACCTGTCGTAAACCGCGTCGTTTTTGTACGACTCTCGACTGGTCGTCGTGAAGTCCGTGTCGCCTTCAAACCTGATGTTATCTGCTAACGCGTAGGGCATCAAGTACCTTCTTGCACGGACTAGACCTTCGTCTTTCGAGGTGGTTCCAGGATGAGTACGGGTCATCCTTCGGGTCGCTGTATCTTCGCAAGGCGAAGAACTTTCGTCGTGCTCTGGGATAGGCGCTTCTAAGGCGTAGCGCGCGTGTCCCCTCTGGAGACCATATTGGCGTTTTTTCTTTCGTTGTTCCGTGAGTAACATTTCTTCCTCCGTAGAACTACCGCTGCTGAAAAGTTTGGCGAGCGCTTTTGGTTTAATGGGGCGCACACGGTCCATTTTCTTTTTATAATATTCGATTTGATTCGTTGTGTGAAGGTCAATGACTCCCGAAGCGGGCCGGAGGTTGTCCCTCGGAACGCATGTTCCTTTTCCTCGTAAATTCCAGGGATGAACTTCTGTGGTCGATGTATCGTGGCCAACTTTTATTCGCCGCTTCTGTCGCTTGTCTATGTCGAAGCCTGTCGGTACGCCAGCCGCGATGTCGTATTTCGGTGTCTGCCTCACAGAGGTCCTTTTGAGCAGGTCTTCTGTTTCTGCACTTTCTTCGTAATGGTCGTACTTATCTACGCCTGTCTTTCTTAAGCTCTCTTCGGACGCCCCGGTCTCCCTTCTTTCGAGGTCTACTTGAAGGGCTACGACTGGCGTTTTCGGAGTTCTTTTTATCTTTGCGTCGTCCTTCGCGGATGCGTCGACTTTTCTTTTCTTGGCTTCATCTTTCTCGGCTTCTTGTTCCACTTGGTAGCTGGGGTCGTCGAACTTCTTTGGTCTCAACCGTCGCGACACCTTCTCGGTTTGTTCGTGTGCTTTGTAGTCTTCGGAAGTTGTGGTCATGAGAGCGTGCGTGCCCTCCATTCTGAGACTAGTTCTAGGTCGGTCCGGCTGTGAGTCGGCACTCTTCTGCGACCTGTCTACAGCCATAGCTTTGCCGCTCTGAATATGTTCGCGCACAGTCTGCCCTTCCTGTGACAGTATGTTGTCCTTGCCTGGTAGTGGTGTGTCGTCTGCTACTCTCGTCTCCTTACCGTCGCCTGTTTCGGACTTTGCAGACCGTTCTGTACGCTTGATTCCAGGAGTACCTATATCTTTAAAGTAGTCTGAACTCGTAGTCGAGTACTCGTGCCTGCCTTCTAGTTTCAACGTAGTTCTAGGGCGTGATCGCGACGACAACCTTGTTCTTTCTGATCCGTTCCTGGTGTCGTCCGCTATCGGTTCATCTGCTTGATGCGTGATTACTTTCGGAGCAGCCTCATCCGTGGCATACATCTGTTTTTGAGTCCCATCCGTTACGGCGGCCTCGCCCTCAACCAGGCGAACTCTCTGCTTGTTAGGGGTAACGTCCAGGGCATGCCGGGACATCTTCTCATCGGACGTCGCCTCCGTAGTCAGGCCCGATTTTAATTCTTCGGTTCTGGTAACTTTCCCGCTCCTAGTGACCTTCTCTTCGGTTCTGCCTTCAACTGTCGTCTTGGCCGTGTGATCCTTTCGAGAAGTCACGGACTCTTTAGAGGTCCTGCGACGTCCATCGATGACGGTGGTCTCGTGAGTCGAGGTCTCGACCGTCTCCGAGACACTTTCGTCTCGAAGGTTCCGGTAGGACCTGGAGATCTGACGGACGAGCTCGGGCGAGACCCGCCATTGTTGTCTTCTGGGAGTATTTTTTCCCTCTGCGTATGGGTTGACGAATAGGAAATGAATGTGGCGTCATAAACGGTCGAACATCATACCTGTTTGCGTGACCCCACCCGGTGGCACATTCTCGACCGAGTGGTGGCCGGAGCTTCCCGACGAAGCAGACGGACATCGGTGCTGCCTGAAATATCAAAAAGGGGAGGATTAGTGCTTCGTTCGCTGCAACTTACACACGGTGGATTTGAATACGGAAATGATGGGTTTTTGAAAGGGGTATCGCAGGTCTTAGATCATGTTCGAATATTTCTATGGCATGACTGTCGTCACGAACGGTAAGATAAAAAGTCGATTAGGTAATGCACTCTCTTTTATTTTTTCCTCTTTTTGCAAAAATTAGAAAGTTGTGAACTACGCTCGTTTTTGAGGTGTTATACAAACAGGTCGATACGTTGCGTGCGAAAGGTGTTGGGCGTCAACAGTCTCGCGATCACCTTGTTTGTGAAGTGCAAGTACGGCAAGACTTTGAACGTATCTCACATTTTACCTGTCGTCCGCTTCCCTGGAATGGAATCCCTCTGCCTTCTCCCTGATTCTATAGAAAAACATGCAGTATACATGGCCGCCTAGCTCTTCCGCTGACGTCACTAGTATGGCGGAATGAAATTTGTTTTGCGGCGGGTCAAGTTTCAGCGTTGCGCGCTTCTTGTCTTGCACGATAGTTTCGCCTTTCGCTCTGTGTCTGGAACATCGTTCGCGCGCAGTGAACACAGTGGGGGAGATTTAGTGAACCGTTTTACTGGAGACTAATGGTAAGGCGCAGTGACCCAGAACGGAATCCTCTACAGTGGTGGGTAAGGTACTAAAAAGGGTACAACAACTTTATTTTGAGATGGAGAGTGGGGAGGTAAAATACTTTCTAGTAAAATACTAAAAAGAGTAACTATGCAGTTAGCCTGCAAAAGTAGCTACAGTGACCGCATTAAGGTAACTTAGTTATTTTACAGTTACATTTTTTAAAAGTCGATTAAATGTGACACGTAAAAAATGTTTTAGCACTAGCTTGTACTATCCAAGCATAGTTATAACGTGTCATAAACAGGGGATATCGCGATGGGTCAGTGTAAGGCCATGGGAGTTAGTTAGCCTATTGGGCCATCCTGACGGCGTATGAGATAACAAAATTCGTGCAGTTTCTAGCCAGTAAAAACGGCCGCTTTGTCTGTAAATCATGTATCCGTAAAATCTAAATCTACGTGTACATCTAAATATAGTCTAAATAAAGTCGAAATCTAGTGGGTAAATCTGTAAATCGCTCGACTAAAGACGGCCGCTTTGAACCCTCGACAAAATCACGCTAGAGAAGTGACGCGTGGAAAATATTGCAAAACCTCAGCAACTAGTTACGTTAACCGAAGGCGGTAACTATAGTTACAAGTTACTTTTAATGAAAAGTAACTATTTTCTGCAAGAAGTAACTAGCTCCAAGTTACTCCAAACTTGGTTACTACCCAAGAACATGTAGAACTAGTAGAACATCGAACACTTGGAAGCGCGCGCATGTTTCTCTCTCTCTCTCTCTTTCCCTCCCCCCCCCCTACCTATCAGCAAGGTGAATCAGTTTTCGCAAGTAATTTCCTTGCACAAGACGTTTAATTCACACATCACCTTTACAGCTTTCTTGGTCGCGGGTAACGGTCGGGCTGCGTATTTTTTTTTTAAGTTCTCGAAGGCTTTGTGCCACCACCATCTATCCCTCCCTGGGGGTGTACCGAGCAGCCGCTATCTCCTAGCCGGCTGACCACACCTTACCTCAACATCATTCCCCCCCCCCCCCATCTTCGAAGGATTTTGATAAGCGGCCACATTCCCTTTTCCTCTTAAAATGACACACCCTTAATATTGAACAGCATGTTTTAACTTGGATAATATCCTTCCTCACAAATCGCTCGCAGTACGTAAATGTACAGATCTTTCTTAACGCTCCATATGGACCTTGTCCCATGGCTGGTTTTCCACGATCATGCCAATACATATACATATACGGACCTTGTCCCATCCTACAGTTGGCAATACAAAATGAAGCCCCATACGAAACGTGTATAGGGGCGCAAGAAAGCGTTGTCGCTGTCGCTGGCGGACGGTCGTCCCCATTTGATGTAACTTGTGGGGTCCGTCAAGGATATCCCTCTCTCCCGCCTTGTACACCATTGCCACCAACCCCTCTACTCGAGAGACTGTGCTTGCTTCCAGTTACATTAATTGCCACTGCCCAATGGATGCTCCCACCCCCACCTGTTTTTGCGTTCGCGTACGACATCTCTGTGATCGTTTCTCGCGAGTGTTCCCTAGGGCCCGTTTTGAAGGCGCTTGAGGATTACGGAGCCGTTTCAGGGGCAAGACTGAATAGATAAAAAAGTGCAGAACTGTTTTTGAACCTCCAGCCTTCCTGCGGGGCTCCTTTCTGTGTTCCAGTGAGGCCAGAAGTCAAAATTCTTTGCGTGACTTTTGATTGCACTGGCATATCTACCGTAAATTGGCCACGAGTGTTTAATCGTTGCAGAGCTGTCCTGCGGCAGCTTAAGTTTGTTGATTTGCCCATCACTTTTCGCGCTCATCTGCTAGTGGCCTGGTACTACAGTCGCTTGTGGTTTTTAGGAGTCGTTGCCACGCCACCACCACTAATTCGTACTGACATCACTAGGCCTTGCCGGTGGTGCTCGACAAGTGCACTTCACTCGCGCGTTTATTTCGAGGCATTGCACACTCCCGAACACCCAGCGTGCGCATTAGTGTAGTACTCTCTGGGATGTGCTACCAGGTGGCTCGTTGAGAGCCCTAGGTTTCGGCCTAGGTCCGAAGTCTTGCCTCATCAATACAGTGCCTGTGTTGATGTTGTACGGCGTTTGCGACTCCAGCTTCCGGACGCTGACATCCAGTTATGGGCTGTCAGCGATTTTTATACAGCTATCCGGGAGTTGGAGTCTGGTCCGCCAGTTACTTCGGTGCCAACGAAGCTGTCTTGGCTTCAAATCACTGCGGGCTGGCTAGATGCCTTCCGCGCCAGTCTTCAGTGGGAGTTGGCCCACGACGTTCTTCCTCTTCGCGAGCGACTACACTGTTTTCACATCTCTCGCTCTGACGGTTGCCCGTCTTGCGGGACGTGTGAAACCGCAGAGCACTATTTCAGGTGTTGTCGTGTTCCTCTTTTGCTGTGGCGCAGAGTGGCCCAGATATTTCAGCTGTCGACTGTCGCCAGGGTCACCGTACAGTTCCTGGAACCGTTACCTGTTCCGCGTAAACAATTGGCTTTATTAATTATCGAGATCTACTTTCAAATTTGGATCCGTCGTTGCTGGCTGGCTTTCGGTGGCCCAGACTTCGGAGACGCAGCTATATTTCAGGCTGTCAGGGCAGGGCTTTGTAGCCACATTGTCCGTGAGCAAGCACTGTATCGTCTTGTGGAGTGCTCTCGCCGCTGGCTGACGTCTACTCGTCTTTTCCGCCACGTTCAGGGTGAGTGGCAAATCACGTTCTAGTCAGCTCGCTAGGACCGTACTGCACTCTGCAGCAGCTCTCCCGTGTTTGGATTGTTCGCTTGGTATGGTCAGTACGAAAAGCAAACTCTCCTAGAGAGTGTTGTTATCTAGTGTGATGTAGGATGTGGGAAGACGACGAAGAGAATGTAATGTAGAATGTGTGAGGACGAGGCAGAAGGAAAGAGAAAAAAGGTTGTTCATACTTGACCGCAACTGGGTGTGGTTGTCTGAGGCTCCGTTCCTACACTGTAACGCGAGAGCCGTTACATCTAGCTTGTAGGACTGTAACGTAAAGTTAATGTCTGTCCAAAGGGGACTACCTCCATAGGCAGCTCTCCTGCTTGATGACAATACACCCCCCATAGGTAGGTAGGTAGGTAGATTTTTCTTAAAGCTCGGTTACCCCCCATAAGTAGGTGGGTAGGTAGTTACGCTTGTCTCATCCTACAGTTGGCAATCCAAGGTAGGTAGGTGTTTTCGAAGCGCGATGTGGGCAAGCTTACGCTTGTCCCATCCTACAGATCGCGATACGAGGTAGGGTAGGTTTATTTTTGACGCGTGATGTGGGCAAGCTTACACTTGTCCCATCCTACAGTTGACAATACGAGGTAAGTTCGCTTGCTTGATGATAATACACACACATCTCGTAGTTCTCTTCGCAAGCTACGCTTGTCACATCCTATACAGTTGGCAATACCTGGGAACTTCTAGCGCCTCAGCATTACGAGGCGGCCAGAGGCGGAGGTAGAAGAAGAACAACAACATTCCCGGTGTGCGCAGCAGCAGCGTCAGCCGGGGTAAGCCATAACCGAAGCAGACGCCAGAGCAGTGTCCCTCAAAGTTCCCATGCTGCTTTGCGCCGCGCGCTTGCTTGGTGGAGTGCAGGCATTTTTTTTTTAAATAGTCTATACGAGTTCTCTTACGCGATCCGCCCCCAGGGTGGGCCGTGTCTTTGAATGCGAGGTCTATAAAACGGTCGTCGGGGCGGTACCGTTGCGGTGCTGTTCCCGAGAAGATTTTTTTTTTCGAACATCTCGCTCGATGACAATACACCCTGTTACTCCTGTTCCTGTTTTTGAAACGTGATGTGGGCAAAACTTGCGCTCGTCCCATCCTGCAGTTGGCAATACAACGACGGTGTAATATGTCGTGAGATTCGGAACAGTACTGACATGTGTAACCACAACAAAGTTCTTCATTTTGAGACCATGAATGGGGTGTTTCATCGCCAGGGGCGATACGCCGCCCCATTGCTGGCGAGTGCACGTTCAGTATGACGTATCGTAAGTGTTTCTTTGGTGTCAGCGATGGTGTATGGAGTTGAACACTAACAAATGCAAACGAATGCGAATATCTCGTAGAGTCACCACAGGCAACTGCGTCTATAAACGGTGCCCAATAAGCAGCTAGGTCTTTTACAAACATCTGACGTTACCTGGAAAACGCACGTTCAGCAAGTCGTTAGCATCGCCAATCGAACACTTGCGTACATCGGAAGAAATATTTACAGGGCTCCCCCATTAAGTTGAAATTGTCGCCGTACAAATACCTAATCCGGGCCAATGCTAGATTATGCATCATTTGTCTTCGACTACGTCCTTTCAGTACTAATCGACAAACTTGAAAGTGTTCGAAACAGTGCCACTCGCTTCATATCATCCAATTACAGCCGAACCGCAAGCGTCACATCCATGAAATCTACATTACCATTAGAACCATTATCCATACATCGTAAGATCAGCAGTCTATGTCTTTTTTACTCTATGTGCCTTCACAATCCAACATTACGAGAAAGTCTTCTCACAGCACCATCGTACATTTGTCACGTATCGACCATCAACACAAAGTAGGCGTTTCATAGGACAGATGCATCATTTGTGCCACAAACAAGTACGGAAGTACTGAAACAAGTACTGAAACCATTTACCATCTTCGCTTCTATATGTTAACCCTGATCATTTTCGAAGCATTATCAGCCCCCCGCTGTAATGCTCGCCTTGAGGTATCAATAAATAAATAAATAAACCCTAGACATAGAATCCCCCAGCTGATGCAGGTGTCATATCTCTCAGCTGGAAATCCTGCGCAAACGCCTGTAGTGCTAGCACATTTTCCGTTCATCGAGTATTCGTTCCACAACAGCAAAGGAGATTGGACCTCCTGCAGGCTAGCTTCTTGACACTGCGACGGCTTCTGCGGCAAAGTACGCTTTACAGGAGACGCCGTTGCACACGCACAGCTAGTACCGCATCTCTGCGCCGACATACTTTCTTATTATTATACGTTTCTGCATATTTTAATCTGTTTCGACAAGTTTCATTTCAGTCCTAACACCACACTCTTAAAAAAAGGGTGTACTTTAACTCCTTTATTTGCCACATATATAACCCCCTTTTGGAGATTATTATCGCTCAAATTACGCTCAAAAGGGTGTCTCCCCACTCCCTCAAGGGAGTAGCATAACACCTTTCTCCATACTGGATAGTAATATTACTCCCCGGCAGGGAGAAGGTGTTATGCTACTCCCTTGAGGGAGTGAGGAGACACCCTTTTGAGCGTAATTGTACTCTCCAAAATGGTGTTATATATGTGGCAAGGAAAGGAGTTAAAGTACACCCTTTTTCTTAAGAGTGTATACGTGATGCTTTGATTGAGAATCTACCTTCGTGCTTTGGTCCTTCTTATATTGATAGCTTTGCTACAGCGACTATTCGCAGTAACACTGCTGCGTAATAGAGGAGCTAAACCTAAATGCGCTCGACCTAGTGGGCCACAAGCGAGCGAAAGGGATATGATATAGCATATCATACGGGACAAAGGAATTGAAACCTGTCCTTATTCTATGACCTGTTCTCGTTGAGTCTCAAACATGCTGTGTACACTATCAGAACTTATAGTGTCTCTTCATCGCGAAGTCATAAACAACGGAGACGTAACGTTTTTGTTTTTTTTATATATGCGAAAGTTCGTAATCCATGTTATAAACATACTCCTTTCGCAACCTTTAAGGGATCAAGTCCGTTTCTTAAGAGCAATGAATGTCAAAACAATCCTTTGTTTTTTTTTGTTTTTTTTTTCGTCGCGAGACAACTGTTATAATGAACGATGCCACTGTGATCGGTCCGCGCAATCATAGATAAACATCACACGAAACGGAAGAGTATCATCGTCGGAAAGGAAAGATAACTTATCTGAAGATTCTCTCAACCGAAAGCTCCCGTTTTCTAAACTGATTGCCGCTGACACAGAATATAAACCTCCGCAAACTCAAACCTGTTAGAGAACGCAAGAGGACACGCAGACATGCGCGGACAACACCGTTCTCCATGTTTTGTCCGTCCGTGTCTGTCTGTCCTCTCACGTTCCTTAACCTGTTTGAACATAACTACGTACTCTCTCTCTCTCTCTCTCTCTCTCAACAAACTCGTACGAGGTATCGAACTACTATAAGGAAACGAAACAAGGACAGCTTTCTCCTGTTAACCGGTAGAGAAGTGGTGTCCTACCTTCGTCCTGGGTAGGAGCGTTTGCAGCAAGTGCTGAGGGGACACCAGTCCATGGAGACTCCCGTAAGAGACTGACAACTTGAAACATCTGACCTGTCGACCTGATCGAATCACGGAGCGCCACGCTCTACGGGGCAACGAATCCTCATCGCTACACGCCATGCCTTTTTCTTCTATTGATCCCAACCCCAGCGTGACCTTATATGCGGTCCACATAACCGGGACGTCACTACATTTGTTGTCGACCAGGTCGCCGTCGTGATTTGCTTTATATGGAGCATCGAGTGCTGAAACGGACGACCCAACACTTATAAGTTGTCGTTAATCCGCAAAGGTTCACGATTTAGAACAACAACAACAACAACTTTGTTCTGATGATGATGATGATGATGGTTCGGTTATTGTAGACATGTAGAAGATACTACAAAAAAATGTATTTAAAATACGTTACTAAATACTGAGCGCAAAATGTATTTAAAATGCAGTAAAGATAGTTGGAAATTAAAGTATTTAGAGTAGAGTAGTAAATACAATGAAAAGTATTTAAGGTGCTTATAAGATAACTAAAAAGTAAACATCCACAGAAGTCAAAATGTGACTGCATATTAGACATATGCTTCATCTGCACGCAGTAGCAGCTGCATTTCTTACGTTTCTTGCGGTCCAGTTTAAGGTCAGAACACACGGGGTGTTTCAAGTCAAATGATAACAGCGTGGACTTCCTTTGAAACGGCCTGGAAGGGTCAACTTGTTGTCAGTTGCGGCAACAACAAAAAAATAATAATAATAAATAAAAGAAAGGCAGGAAGAAAGTATGCCCATCTGAATATTCGTCAAAACAGAAATAGTAGTAATTAGAATCAGTGTTGTACGTAGCGCCGCTACTAGTAACGGCGCTACCGTATCCGTTACTTTTTTCGGTAGCGGAGTGGAGATCGCGCTACTTTTTTAAACTGGTAACGAAAGAAGTATTTCCGCTACAAATTTGCGGTAGCGCAATCTTTGAGCGCTACCGCTACTTTCCGAGCTGGGGTTCGCGACAACTCGACTTCGACCTATCATCAAACCTCCACTCTGCCTGCCTTCGATCAAGCTGCCCGATATCACAAGTTGTGATATCGGGCAGCTTGATCGAATAGCCGAAAGGAGGGCACAGAGGCCGTTATCTTACAAAGAGGATGTGTCCTCCACGTGTTCCCTATTTGGGATGAACCTTCTTGAAGATTTCGTGCATTGTCGGAGTTGTCTGCAAACTGACGTCACTCCATTCTGGAGCCGTCCTCGCCAGCTATGAGTCATGACATTCCACATGACATTGCACCACGTGCGCTCAGGTGCTTGACAGTTGCCATTTCTTGTCCGCTGCAATGGAGGGACCATGGCCTGCTACAGTACAAAACAGTAGCGTGGTGTTCAGATGTCTACTATGCGCCTCGGTGGGAAAGCTTTATCTGTGCGTCAAGGAAGTCAACGTCCAATTTGAAAAAGCACACCATGGTATGTTTACTAACTTCTCGTTCCGGGCAATCCGAGTTCTTTTTGTGACAATGCTGCTGAGCCTTTTATCGGTAGACTTGCTTTGTGCTTTATTTGCTTTAGAGGAAGAAAAAAAGATATGCAAGATACCGAGTAGGCTTTAGTAAATCTGTAAAAAAATGGTTTTCAAAATTTTAGCCTTCAGGCAACCTACGTGTAACCTCCATTGGACGTCGATTTATTATTTTGAGATATTGTTTTATTTTATTATTTTAAGACGTTTGAAGTACGTCATCAACGATACTGTTTGTTTCTTTCCTAAAAAGTAGCGCATGAAGTATCGCGTTACTTTTTACGGGTAACGGTAGCGGTATTCCGCTACTTTTAGGTACGTATAACGATATCGGGATTTCGTTACTTTTTGCTCAGGTAGCGCGTTATCGGTATTGCGCTACCTTTTTCGGGTAGCGGGTACAACACTGATTAGAATACTGAGTTCTAAATACTAAAAAAGTATTTTAATTACAGTACAAATACTTTTCACTGTCTGTGTTCACGAAGCGTACTCAGTAAGATACTAAGATACCAACAAAAATATTTTAAGATACAGTATTTAGAGTATGGTACTCAATGTACCTCAAAGTCCGGGTTATTGCCACCACGGGCTATACTCTGTCCCATTTCCGGTGAAAGTTAGCGAAGATAAATGCGCAATAAATAAATAACGCGATTTAGATTAAAATTTATAATGGAGGGAAGCCAAAATGGGAGAATAAAGAGTACGGGAGGAATCCTTTGTCTTGTATGTTATTTATGTATATCACCGTGTAATTCAGATCGCATAAATTATGAGTACATGCGCGTGCGGAGGAATCTGGAATCTTGGCAGATCAAAAATAATAACGGATGTATAAATCACTCATCCAGGCCCGCTTCCTGACTGCTACGCCACCTTATTTTACAAGTAACTGACGGGCGATCGTTGTCACTTTTACTTTGATGATGGGACTCGTATGAACCCAGAAACGTCAATGTTATGCTTGTTTTATCGTTGTTTATGCCGGTGTGAACTCTGCATCTAAATAAAATGCCAGCTCCCGGCTTCTGGAACATTTTTTAGAATACATGTACACTAGCTAGTTTGTGCGACTTCAAAGACTGACCACGCCTTCTCTCTCTCTGTTCTCTCTCTCTCTTAGCAGAGGAACGAATATCGCACTGTGCTGAAATGTGACCGTCCTTTATATGAACTGTTTCTGTGTGTGTTCTGTGTTTAAATTGGTTGCCTCGCCGCGCCATTGGGCAACATACATTCCTTGCACGTCAATGCTTGCAAGGATCGATTCAACGCTGGCTTTGCAGATGCCGAAATATCTGTCGTCAGCACTCTGCGCTAATCCACATCCTTCTCTACTGCCCTCTCAGGACTGCATTTACAGTATCGCTGAACCAGCTAGGCTCTCGCCCTCTCTCCATGAATGAACAACTCTCCATAAATGAACAAAATCCATTGGTCAATTGTCAAATCCAGCGCACTAACGCCCTAGAAGCACTGCTCATCTTTCTGCACACTTTCCTCGTTGTAAGGATCATCATTATAATTTTACCAGATTACTAATTAACAAATTTGCCAAATTATCGTGGGCAAGAGAGTAGAGCATCATACCTGTGGCGATGCAAAACCCCAATTATCATCATCGTCAGAACAAAGTTGTTGTTATGGTGTCAACACCAGTGAGTTTCTTTTCTATCCTGGTTGCGTTACCTATAGTTAGAGTATTTCCCAATTTAACTGCAATGAGCGGGATTACATCCACGTACGTTCATGTCACCTTCTGTCTGCTGTTTGAGGTAGAGATTGATTGAGGGCAGTGGATGCCTGCTCTTCGTTTTCACGGGCGGGAACAACAGTACTATTTTTGATGTGTTATGTTTGATGTTGTCCACAAGTATTTACCACAGTGCGAGACATAACGAGCCCTAAAGGGGCCTAATTGCCGCCCTCTAAGACGTTCAATAATTGACACCATAAAGATCTGACAACCTCCAATTTTGCAAAATATCCTCTGTATGTTACCGGAGCTTCCCACACGCACACACACACAAAAAAAAAAGAACGTGGGGGAATGACACAAAGTATTTAAGTGCGTCATTTATACTTTGCGCAAAGTGTCTCTTTTGTTCCACAAACGCATAATGAACAGCAAACCTTCCACTGCCCTCTTCCATTCCTGTAAATGTTGCTAGTACGCTTAGCTGGAAATTAAAAGGGGATTCTCTCCTTACCCTCCCATTAACAGTGGCGATCAATGCACACACACACACAACCGACGACGTTCGTGGTACCCTCGTCCTCGTCAAGGTCACTAGACTCCGCCCATTCTTTGTTTCTGCGAAATTGTGATCTGATGGTAGTAGCGTCACGTACAACGTCACCAGCCTGTACACACGCTCTTTTTCTCGGTTTGGGGGGGAAAATGTCATAGGCGTTGAACTCCGCTTGTCGTCGAGCGTGACGTTTTTTTTTTCTTTTCACTTCAACGATCTCTATTTCGAATCGCCGAAATACGCGTACGCTGAAAGCTCGTATTATTCTTTTTAAGGTGTTTTCCTTTTATTTTATTTTTTTCGTTCCATATTGGCAGTTGTGCATTATGTAGATTAAACTGTGAGAAAGCAGACGATCTGGTTGAATGCCGTTTCCCACTGCTTCAACGCTATCATCGTTCCACGTACCCTGTCCTCTTTTGTATATATACCCCGCTCCGAGCCGCATTTGCTTCGTGGCGCCAACGCGGGATCAGATAAGTAAGACGTACCCTTATATGTAACGTAATCAAGAGCTTCCTGCATGGATGTGGGCCGATATCCCATCTCATCGTCCCCTTTCATCCTTTGTTAGTTTATCCTTTATTTCCTAATTCCTTTTCATTTCTTTTTATTCTGATTTCGTAATTTTCTTTCTTTATTTATTTCTTATTCCTTATTTTTTTCTTTCTTTCGTTCTTTAATTATTTTCTTTTATTTTTATTTATTTATTATTTCTTAATTTTATTTATTTATTTATTTATTTCCGGAATAGCAAGCCGACGTCCCGTTTGGCTGACCTTTCCCTGTTTTTTTTTTTTCCTTTTCGTCTAATAAATATATCCCCCCCCTCCATCTCACGTGCTGACAAACTCCCGCGAGAGGATGATGCTCTTTGAACCTGCCATACCGCGCGAACAGCAATGCTAGAAACTTGCAAGGAGAAGGCTCTACATGCAGTATATCAGACACTCTCAGAAAAGAAATAAACAGAGTTTAGTTCTTTTGGAGACTAGGGGATGCATTGCAATAACCATCAGTCCCTTTCAGAACTAAATGCACGGAAGTATGTGCGAAATTCAGGAATTATTTGCAGTGCAAGGGTCCTAAATTGCAAGGCCAGCAGGAGACTATACTAAGGGACTGATTTGGGGACTACATTTGCTGCTTTGACAGCCTTTGCTTATCTCCTTTTCAATTTCAATTTCAAATTTCGAGATGTGTATTCACATTTTTGAATAAACAATTATTATTAGTATTATTATTACTATTATTGTTATTATTATTATATCTAATCTAGAGGACTACAAGCTTGCTACCCAATTTGCTCTCTCTCCCTTTTCCTTTTTCTTTTTTCGAGTGTATTTTAAATAAGTAGGGAGCCTACTTACGGACATGTGTCTCTTTATACGCAAAAATATGACAACAGTGTTGCTCAACTTAAAAAAAAAAGGCGGCAATGGTTCTTTTTTTCTCCTTTCTATCTCCATTTAAGCAGACATGGTCACAAGGAGGGAAGACCTGAAGAAGCTTGTACCCGAAGAAGCGCGGTACACCATGAGAAAGCTAGCGCCGTAAACAAATGTAGAAAGCTTCACTGTCTACTGTTTTTGAGTGTTGTTTTATCTTCATTTAAGAATGAATTTGTATACCATACAACACCACTGATGCGATAGGTGCGACAACCCACGGAGGGTGTGGTGCTCCACAAAATCTACTGTGCGCGTTTGTGGTCTTATCAGTCGAGGGTAAGTTACTAAAAAAACGACTAAGTTAAGTTAATCCGCAAAAATAGTAACTAAGTTAGTTACAGTTACTGCTTTTGAAATGTAACTAGCTACAACTACAGTTACCACGTTAATGTAACTTACTAGTTACTTTACAGTTACACCTTAAGAAATAAAAAAGCCGAAAATGTAACTCTAAAAAATGTTATAGTACTTGTACTGTCCAAGCATAGAACTATGCTCGGACAGTACAAGTACTCTATATACCGTGTTATAGACAAAGCGGTAACTAACTACATTTACAAGTTACTTTTGCAGAAAAGTAACTAGTTACAGTTATAAGTTATTGCCCAAGACTGGTTCTTGTCATGTATTCATGCAGGTTGTGTGATATTTATTGAAGTATGACGCCGCAGAGACCGATAGATACATAAAGGAAACCTCAGATATGTACTAAATACTTTGCAAAAGTATTTAAAATAAGATACTAAATACTCAAAACTGAAAGTAATTTGAGTAGGACTAAATACTCTAAGAAGTATTTAAGATACTCTTTAAAGTACTTTAGTATTAGCAGTAAGTGAGACGCGTATTTTGAACGTGGCCGTACAAATGAAAGGAATAAACTTAATCAGCCATACTTATGCAAATCGTTTATTCGCATGGCCTTAGCGTCAAGTAATGTTTGGTGAACTTTGGTGAACTGAAGTAAACTTTGATGATATGTTCCGACCCAAAACTTCGTAATCCCTCCTGTATGTTAGCTGGGGTCTTTCAACTTCTGGCGCGAGTGTTATTGCTTTTGTGACCAAGGAAAGAAATGCCGGGATTATCTTATACCTAATCCTTTGAATATTCACCTGGCAATATGAATAGGAACCGTTTTCTGAAGTAGGGGTCGGGCTATTGACAAGCAAGGTCAAGCGTGGGACCAGCCTATTGTACAGGATGATAAATTACAGATACACGAATTCCCAAAAAAGGAAATAAAAAAGGGGGTTAAGTTCCAGTAAGCTGAAAATCTGGACACGGCGGGGAAATGTGCTGGATATACGGCTTGACGAAGCAGGAAAGTATTTTGAGTACTGAGTAGCAAATACTGAAAAAGTATTTTAAATACATTAAAAATACTTGTCGCAAAAAGTATTGAGTAGAGTACCAAAATACCGGAAAAAGTATTTAAAATAGAGTATTTTGAGTACGTACTTAAGATACGTACTCTGGAAACTGTAGTAGAGTGGAGTCGACGACACAGTTCGGCTTCACCGCACTTCTACTTTGATTGCGGCGGAGCCATCTTTACAGATACCGGACGCTTGAGCCGGGTGCAGCGGCCTTTTATTGACGATTTGCCTATTCTACATGGCTGCGTGCAACTACTTTGGCTGATTAACGCTGGTGGCGTGTCGATGCGAGTCACGTATTTTCGTGCGAAGGTGGGGTTCGTCTGCATTTGACCCAAGTGACCGGCGGGCGGTGGCCGTCTGCGTTTTTTTCGTTTTCGTTGGAAACCTCGCCTTCGCTTTTCTTCTTCTTTCTCTCGTACGTTGTGTAGGCGCCTATTTGGATTTGAAAAATAGGAAATCGGGATGTTTTTGACGACGTTGTTTCTTTCTTTTTTTCCTCTCTCACCTCGCGGGACCTGCAGAAAATTTCAGCTGTAAAAATAATATGTCTTGTGCTCGGAAGCGCTGCTGGGAGTAGTCGTGGATTACGGTCCCCGGGAATGCTGGTACAAATCAACCCACCAGTCCTCCATGAAACTCGGTGACGATGACTCGAACACAAAATCATGACAAATATATGTACGTCATGATCGCATATAATATAATCGCTAACATCGAGCGATGTATGCTGAGAAGTATTTTTTCGAATGCGGGAAAACGGCGAATAAAGACAAGAAAATGTGCGAACAGATTGGTATTGCTTCATAAATGTATGATACTAATATTGCCAATTTAATTTCTCGGATATGATAAATCTTTAATAAATCTCCAGTCTTGATTTAAAGACTCATTCTTTTTTGATATCGTTCGTGATCGAGGCCGTTTATCTCCCTGTATGTCGTGATTGAATCCCACGAACTATGGTTGCCCTTCTTTTCTGCTATAGGGATGTACGGGCCTATCACGCGAAGCCACTGTCTTTATAAATAGCGACGCAAGGTCACATACAACAGTGCTCTGGGGCGCTATAGGTTAGCTCTATATGTGCTCAATTATATCCCAGCACGCCATATCCTAACTGCGGAACTAAGTGTCGATGATCCAAATACAACTTTTCGGAGTATCTGGCACAATGATGCTCTGACACGCACCTGAGAAGGGTGGTAGTGTGGTAAGGATGGGGTTCCTTCTTGATTTGCCATTGTAAGAAAGTATATTTTGCTAATTTGGGTTACAAGCAATCGTATCTTTGCTGATACCGCCTCAGCAGCGAAATATCCCACTACTACATCATCATCACTTATTTGTTTTTCTTGTTGTTTGCTGTTTTTCTTTCTGTTACACTTGGTAACTTTTGTGCTGCTTCAAAGAAGGAAGCTGTTAGACATCAAAGTTTGAATGAAACGTGTACTCTACTTTCGTATTTATATTAGCCTGGCGCAGTGCCGTGACACTGTCGTATTGGTGCGCAGGTTATCACGACTGTGGCGTTAAAAAAAGAAATTAAAGAAAAAACAAGTGATTCGGAACATTTCGAACATTTGGAGAAATAACTAAGTAAACAAAATTAATTTTCATGCCTAACCCAATTTGCACGCAGCTGGCAATGTACTCTGCGTATTTAGTTTATCGATTCAACAAACTTTCCTGTACCCTCCGTTGAAAAGACACATTATATAATTAAAATATACCACTTTTAGCGATGCTAGAGAACTAATTTAACTGTTTTGGTGCCAGCAAGAGTTCAGCGATCCAAATTACTATGCTCAAATACAATACGTATCTCAGCTATACAATAGTCAAACTTGAACTGCTTTCCATCCATTCGCCGAGCCATATTTTTGCATATATTTGCGAATGATAACTAAAGCAGAACTAAGTAAGTTTAGATAAATTAGGGTGCATGCCTATAATAGTGACATTAATAACAACTACAATAAGTGGAAAATCTTGAAATCGCAAAGTGCACGTCACTCACCCACATGTACATATTTGGCAGACACATTGCTTCATCTCTTCCACTTCCTCCTCCCTCACGTTTTCTTCCGCTTTCTCCCTCACCACTTCCTTCTTTGTCTTAGAAGGTCGTTCCACTTGAACTTCCATGATTTGACGATGTTCCGAAGCTGTCGTCTGCTACCCAAGTTGTGCGTTTCCGGTCAACTGATGGTGATTGGCTGCCCGCGTCCACGATGCCCTCTAGTGAGATGGGCGGGCTGTAACCCCGGGATACGGCCCGCGTGAGTCGCGTACCGCCCAACTGGGTCACTGGGCAAAAGGGCGAATTTGAAAACTGCCAGAGCATGAAGCGTGTGTGGAAACCACGGCTTTGTAGTGATACTGGCTGCCGCGAACCGTTAGTCACATATATAGCCATTTCGCGGTATTGTGTACTTGGTATGCAAGAGGCACTGATGTTACGTTTTCAGAAGTATCTTAATTGATGTAACATAAACAGAAAAGAAACGTCTTGTGTAACTCTAGGAAAGCACATTAGTAACACCTATAGTACTTTCACAATATGCAACCACCTGTGCTTTGCGTTTACCCTCGCATTGTTTCTCGAGCGAATCTAGTTAATACAAAAGCCACTGTATACGACGTCTGCTATCACCTTTTATTACCTCCGTCACTGATACGCAAATCCTCGCGGCTAAACGTTTCACGCTTATCTCTCTGTCCGAGCATGCTTTGGTTGTGCGCGCCACGTAAATACATCCTCCTGTCCATTTATTTTTGCTGCGGAACTCTTTCCTCACAAGTACCATCATGGCAGACGACAGCGCTCCGAAGCTGTCCCTCGAAGAACTTGAGAAGCGTCGTCTGCAAAAGTTATGTTGCAGACGAATCGGCACAGTTTTTGGTGTGCTGCTTTTGTGTTTCGTAGTTGCGTTTGGTTTGCCTTTGGTGATGGAACTTTACGTTCTGCCCAATTGGATTTCTGCTCAAGAACAGTGCGGTCTTGGGTTGGAGCTCAGGTATACCAGTGTATACTACCACTATAAGTACACAATGAATGTTTTGGTTAGCGCGCTGTGGCCGTTTGATGTGTGAGAGTGGTGTGGCTGTAGGGGCCACAGAAACGGGGGAGTTTTAACCGAAATACTTGATCAAAATTATTCTGCATGATCCCTATCCATCTCACGAAAGTACGATTTACGTTGTCAGTCTCACTGATTCGTTACATTGCAAAGGACGGGATGGCGTTTGGACGGTTGGGGGATTGTATAGCAGCATAAGTAAAGACTTTTTCCAGAAACAAGAATAGAATGGATTGATAGTTTCCATTCGTAATATTAGATGGGTACTTGGGTGCTTGACGGGTACGTTCCTCGCGGAGAATACAGTACAAGCTTTGATATGTAGTAAGATGACATGAGAGCTATACTGCTTCCCACCACTTATGTGATGGGAAGTACTTGAAGTACCAAGTACTCAAGTAGACGGGTAGAAATCCAGCGAACCGGTAAGGAAGTATGAAGGGAATTGCCTCAGGACGAGAGCCGCCCAAGTAGTGCTTTAGTATAGTACTGAAGTACTCAAGTAGCACTTTAAGTACATTTATGAGTACTTGTACTTTACCTTAAGTACATTTCGAATCGTGTACTTTGTACTGTACTTAAAACACTTTTTTCGCGGTACTTTCCAGTCATGTGTTCAAGTACCCAAACTTGGACTCCAGACAAAAAATCACAAAGAAGTATAAAAAATGCACCCCACTAAAAGCGCTAAAACGACAACGAGAAAGCGAAAGCACACAGGTAGCGCTATCAGTGTGTTTTCGTTTTCCTGTTGTCATTTTAGCGCCTTTAATGGAATGCAGTACCAACAGTCCCATGCAGTCTGACATTTTACCAAAAACTATTTTTGTGCATTTAACGAACATATTTGTTGAAGGAGATCTATTGTTGAGAGGCTTAAAATTTTGAAAAAGTACAAGTGCTTCTATGTTTATGTTTAAAAAAAAAACGAATGAAATGTAAAGACGCGCGTACATTATGACACCGCAACCGGCAGCACGATGACTTGGTCAATTGTCATTTCAGTTCTCCCAATGCACGATTCTAGTGTTTTCTTTTTTTATTTCCTTCATTGGCAGTTAACAGTTAATAATCGTTCTATATATCACAATGTGTGATTGGATTCCATGGTGAAGTAAAGTAACGGCCTCAAAGACGCTCATGCTTTCACTTTTCATTTTTGTTTTACGTTTCTTTTAATTGGTCACATGAATTGGTCGCTGCAGATCACAGTCGTATAAAAATGGAGGCTTACATTGTGCTTCATTTTTTTATATTTTCTGAGTGTACTTTTTTTAACATGTAATATTTCAAAAAGCACTATGGGATGCCCAGAAATGTATAATCTCTGTTGGATTGTGCTCTTTTTCGCCCTGAAATTTCCTAGCCTGTTATACCGGAAGACGTTATACCCCACTAGTTATACCACACTAGGCGGGTGGTCTTGGATTAGTCAGAGTATAATTTACTATTTTGCATAATCACAGCACAGCTGACTGATTGCCTCTGTACATGCATGTAACAGCAAATTATGCCATCTGATTCAGTTCATAGGACTTTATGGTTTCATAGCATTTGCCAAGAATTCTGGCTAAAGTCACGGTCCCTTGATAGCTATCAAGGGACCGTGCTAAAGCTTTGCTAAAAAAAGACGTAGGTACTAAAAAGTAAAATGCGAAGTGATACAAATTAAAGTGGCAGTGTACTTGATGAGTACTTGAAGTACTTTGCCTAGTACTTTGTATTTTACTTGAAGTACATTTGGAATTGGGTACTTCGTAGTATACCTGAAGTACTAATGATGACAGGTACTTGGTACTTTACTGTAAGTACAATTTTGAGGTACATTGCCCATCACTGCTGGTTTGGTTTGGTTGTTCAAATAGGCACAAACAGACACTTCCTCTGCATGATTGGTGCGTGACTACTATGCGTGCAAGCAGATAACAATCATTTATCCCGTTACTGTCATTCTTCTCTTTTCATACACGCGCACGCCCGTAGGATCAGCTGCCGCGCCATCTTGAACTCTCAGCCAGTCACCGAATCATCATGCCATGCCGCTGGATGCTGTTGGATATCTCAGAACGACACCGAACATTGCTATCACAAGTTTCCTTCCAGCGTCGGCTACTACATCGCAAACTGTTCGAATCCCGCAGACATAAGGCTTAGCCTTCAATTGGGCCCCGAGGTTAATGACACCTTTCTTCGCGGCATTAAAGGCAACATCAGGGTTCTTACCAGGCCGTACTCTCGACGCCACGTCCACATCTTCATGTCTTCGGCTGAAGAACTGGCAGACGACAACGAAAACTTCTTTCGGTTCAAGACCTACCGTCGGTACAACCTCACGGACACTGAATACGTCGTGACTTACAGTGACTCTGACGGAAGACCTGAAGTCGGCAAGCCTTTCTACCTCAAGGTGCGTCGACGCTCTCAGAGCAACAAGGCGATTGTCAATACCAGGTTGGGGACGCTAATTTTCACGGAAGACTCGGTAGAATTTACGACTGTATTGCCTTCGTTTCACGTTTATGGACTTGGCTTGACTTCGAGGAAGTCGTTGAGACTCGAGATGCCGGCGACATGGACACTTTTAAGCCACTCTGGAGGGTCTGGTGCAGGATGGCCTGGTACGTACGCGTCCTACGTTTGCGTCGAGAGCGGTGGCCTGGCACATGGAGTTCTCATTCCCACGAAAAGCATCGTTGAAGTTGAAACAACCGGGCATCCAGCTGTGACGTTTCGGATTCTGAGAGCCGTCCGTCTCGACCTCCACGTCTTTGTAGGTTCGAACCCGTTCGAAGTGATCAGGGAGATGATAAACTTCATCGGGCGTCCAGCTTTACCGCCGATGTGGGCGTTAGGATTTCATGCCTGCAGATATGACGTGAACAAGTCGCATAGCGTCGTACAAGGTATGAGAGCTAAAAGAATACCTCAAGAGTCGGACTGTATCGGAACGTCACTTGGTGCAGAAATGGGTCTGCCACCGTCACAGCAAACAGAATCGTGGCAGAAGACAAGATTATTGCTGTCGCAGCAGTCACAGAAGTTACTTCTCTTCCTCACACCTCACGTGCCCGTCGTGGTGCCGGACAAGAAGGCTCCGTACACGCCGTACACCGACGGTCTCAAGGAGGACGTATTTATAAAAAAGGGCGATGGTGAGGCCGTCATTGGTACGCCGGAGGGTACGGAAAATACCGGAGGTTATGTCGTAGCGGACGTATTCTCACCAAATTATGAACAGTGGCTAAAAAAGGACTTGAACCAACTTTCCTTTTCTCTGAAAGGGTTCCACGGGCTGGTCCTGGACCAGAACACTCCGTTAGACGTCAGCATCCCAGAACCGTCGACAGCTTTCAAAGATCCACCGCCTTACAGCACTAGATGCGCAAACAACTCGGTCAATTTCCCGTTAGCTTTTGCAACCAAGGAACTCCTCTTCAGGGACACCATTTGTATGGACAGCGTTCACCAAACCCAACAAGGACGAACTGTGTACCACGTCGACGTACACAACGCGTACGGTCTACGTCAGACGCAAGTTATTCGCGACGTCATACGGAATAAAAATCCCAGTTTACGAACCTTCATAGCTAGCGTTTCGTCGACAACAACGACAGGAAGATATGCTGGACATTTCGGCACCGACTATGGTGCGTCGTGGGACATGCTCGAGTACTCCCTGGTACATATGCAAGAAATGTCCATGTTCGGTGCTCCGCTGTACGGGTCAGCGGTATGTGGATCCTACGGTGCACCAACGTATGACTTGTGCTCGCGATGGTATCAGCTATCGGCTTGGACTCCTCTGATGTTCTCTTACAGAAATGCGGGACAGATTGACGTAGACCCGTACTCGTCGCCAAAAGTAAGAGACGTTGCAAGACTAGCCATACAGACTAGGTACACTCTTCTCGAGTACATGTACACTCACCTGAAAAAGTTCAGCGACCCGAATGGGCCTCTATTCGTGCGTCCCATGTTCCTGGAGTTTCCCGAGGACGAGACAGCGCTCGAAGTGACGCGACAGTTTCTGTTGGGTCCTGCTCTTATGGTAGCGCCTGTTGTGAACGCGAATACGAGCGAGTTGGACGTTTACTTTCCCAGGGGAGTGTTTTACGACTTTTTTAACAGACATCGCGAGAGGACGCTCCAAGACAGTCCTGGCTGGACAAGGGTTATATCGTCCGAGTACCAGACAGCTGTGTATGTAAGAGGAGGACACGTGGTACCCCTGCGAGTGCCTGGTCTAACAGTTGCAGAGACCCGTGCGAAGTCTATGTCGCTCGTGGTTGCGTTGCGTAAGGCGGAAGTGGAGTTTGCTGAAGAGGTACTTGCAGAGGGTGAGTAATGACGATTTTATTACCATGTCAAATAGACCTCTCCCTGTTTGCACACAAATGACGTCATAGTGTTCGACAGCGCCACCAATTTGGTAGAGTAGAACTAGGCTCAAAGCTAAATGCGAAGAAGGTCGCGCCCGAAAGCCACGGTCTTGTGAGGATTACGATGGTCCCTGAAAGCGACGCGACCTTCGGTCCTACTTTTCTTTCAATAGACCTCTACCCGAGAAACGTCGTCATGACGTTGGCAGACAGACTGAAACCGAAAGAAATCGGAAGCGGATTCACTTTGTCTACCAAAGTCATGATGATGTTTCTCGCGTAGAGGTCTATTGGAAGTTCCACCATGACATATTTGCGAGATACTTTTTCCTCCTTCTGTAAATTTTTCGTTTTTTTGCCGCTCGTTTTTCACCTTCCGTTATGACTTATTTCCGCCGTGCGAGCAGTGATTATCTACGCCCTCCATGATGCTACAAATTTTTTGCAGAGCCCCATACTTTCCTGGCCCCTCTCTGGGTACCTCCCTAAGATTTCCCCCCACTACTCTACTACTGTTTGGGTTTCTCTGCTCTTTGTAACAGACTAGCCGAAGTCAATATGGTTATGTTTCACAGTGGTTACAGGTTACAGCTAACTTAATCTAAGTGCAATGTGAATTAATCCGAGTGCCATGGAAATAAACGTGTCATTTTAAGTAATGTGAGGGGAAAATATGTAGTTCGCCTTTCATTATTCAATGGATAGTTACGAGAGGATTAGTTAACGAGTGAATAAATCTCCCTTTTTTTCTTTATCACATCTCAATCACTCCATTTCTGTCTTTGATATTGTCAGCACTGCTTTGTACTGTTGCTGTGCTCGGAGCAATAACCGGAGCGGCGGCTGTGGTGGTGTGGGGACTGGTTTTACTTCCGGCGATGGCGCCGTGGAGGAACTTATTTTAAAAAATGCAGATTACGGCTGTTGGTTATCCTCGTTATTACGCCGTGATTTTTTTTTTTTTGTGTGTGTGTGTCTGTGATAGTTACTCGGTTGTTTTATTGGGTAGTTAGATCTTCATTGCCTTGGATGATGGTTTTAAAGGAGCCGTGACGTGACAGTTAGGATAGCTCGCCCCAGGTGATGCGAGATAAATGTAAAAGATGGTTATTTGCATTATGTATGTGAGCCAGCATTTCAGACATAGCGTAGACATAGCGTAGAAAGTGGCGAATGCGGAAACGCACCCAGATCTGACCTCACTGCAGACGTCTCTCAAGTGCGTACAACTACCAATGGGAATGGCTCTCGCTATTCTGACGTCAGAGCGTGACGGGAGCGTGTGAATATCGACAACGACGTTTCTTTCTTTTTTTTTTCTTCTTTTTTTTGAAAAGTATTGTGTACAGCATTTTTTTATTAGTCTTCAAATAAAGTCACATTCTTTCATAATGCGTCGGAAACAGAAAATCTTTGAAGAGAATACTTTACTTTAAGTACACTTTTATGCCCATCATTACAATCAATCATGCACATTTACCAAAGTTGTCACAACCTCCTCTAGTAACGCGGCCTACCAGGAACGGCGATGCAAGATATTTTCAATGAATTATTTCAATCACATAATAATTTCAAACATATTTTTACTTCTACCCCGACGCTACCCCGGAAACTCGATCGGCGCGCGCGCTGTGCGGAGGGTCATAGCGCAATCTGCCGAATCCCCATGTACCTGCGACGGCTATGGAACGGTGCAACTATACGGGGCATTATTTTTATTGTATGATTTACAGAATTTTTACAAAAAAAATACTATGGGAGATACTTAGATGCAGTTTTCACAGGTGGGTTCTACGGCCAGGCGAACATCCTGTCGGAAAGCGTACGTAAATTCATGAATTATTTGATGTTTTCGTGGAAATGCGAGACAGCAGATTTGAAGCCTGTCATGATTTAAAGTGCTTCTTAGATAATTTTTTTTTAATATCCTGAAACGAGTACGTGCTTTGAGATATAAATCGACAAACTTCGGCATGCAAGTCAGCCGAAACCGAAACCGAAACCATGCCCTTCTCGAGCGGTACGAGGGTGGTTCCATAAGGTTCCGGCCCGACCAACTTTTAATAGTCATAGAGACGAAACAAGTGTATCACTTTTCGACATAGTCACCCTTAACTTCGATGCACTTTTGACACCTTTCAACCAGCATTCTTTTACCCTTGAAAAAATAGTCCGAAGTTTTGTCCGCAAAATGCTGGAAAACTGCCTCTTGCACCTCACTATCGTTTTGAAATCTCCGTCCTCTGAGATCCCTCTTCAAGTTTGAGAACAGGAAGTAGTCACTCGGTGACAAGTCTGGACTGTAGGGTGGGTGGTGGATTTCTTCGAAACCGCACTCCTTCAGTGCAGCCTTGGTAACACAAGCCGTGTGGACAGGGGCATTGTCCTGGAACAACCGGACACCTCGACTCAACCTGCCGCGCCTCTTTTCATTGATGGCGTCTCGCAGTCGGTGCAGGAGTGAAGCATAATAAGTCGCATTCACTGTGGTGTTCCTCTCTTTGAAGTCGATGAGGAGGATCCCGTGACAATCCCAAAATATTGTTACCATGATCTTCTTTGTGGATTGTGTGACCTTGGCTTTCTTGAGGGTGCTTCTCCTGGTTTGCGCCATTCCATCGACTCCTTTTTCGAAAGGGGATCATAGTAGAGCACCATAGTCTCATCCCCTGTGACAATTGTTTTCAATATTTCTTCTTCGTTCTCTTGCCAGAACTCCAAAAACTCTTTGGCACAGACGACGCGCTGTTGCTTTTGAACTGACGAGAGAAGTCGTGGCACCCATCTCGCGCTGACCTTTTTCATGTGAAGGCCCTCGCCGATGATGCGAAAAACGGTTGTTTTGGAAAGCCCCAGCCTTTCTGAGATTTCCTTCAACCTTCAGACGCCTGTCGTTCAGCACTTCCTCCTCGACAAGAGACAAATTTTCTTGTGTCACCACTTCCACTGGACGACCATCGCAGTGGATCATCTTCAATGGACTCTCGCCCCAGTCGAAACTGCTTAGCCCAGTCTTTTACCGTTGTGTACGACGGAGAGGCTTCCCTGTATACGTTGTCCAGTCGCGCTTTAAATTCTTTAGGCGAAAGTCCCTGTTTTGTCAAGAATTTTATCACAGCGCGGTACTCGATTTTTTCCATTTTAACTGAAGAGTGCACCCTGGCTGTTTGAAATGCCGCTCTCCAACTGACAAAAGCATGGAGAGAGTTGAGGGTGGTGCTCCGGCCCCCCAACAGATGGCGCCACGCGTCCTTAATCGTATTTTCAAATTCGCGCGCATTTTCTACTTCGGGCCGGAAACTTATTGAACCACCCTCGTAAAGGAGTGACGGGTGTTCGCGACCGTTTTCCGCGTCTGATAAGCCGAAGCTCATTTCGTTTCTACGCCCGAGATGTGTGTAGTTCTGGTGTCGGCTCATTTGCATATCAACGTTGGCGATTTATATGTCACAGTATGTGCTGGTTTCGGGTTTTTTTTTTCTTTTTTAAAGAGAGTGGATTCAAATTACGATCACCCCGCGACTAGGGAACGCAGAAAGGACACACGCACAAACTAGAGTCCCTTATTTAGTGACTCTAGCACAAACAACGTCTGAAAAGGGGGTCTTGTCTCTCTATCAAAAACTTCTCAGTATAGTGTTTGAGACCTTGCTTATTTTTTATTTTTATTTTTTATTTTTCGTTCCCTGGTCCTTGGGTTTTCTTGTCATGAATCCTTAAGCCACCAGCTCGCTCGTTTTCTTGCGTCTCTCGATAATTATACGTGTCCTTGTAGCTTGTTCACTTAGAATAAGAAACATTCTCTTGCAGCCAGGGAAAGGTAACGGAATCTTTTTCGTTTCTGTTACCACCTCCGTTACTGGCCCTTATTTGTTTCTGTTTCAGTTTCGGTTACCACCATTGTTGCTTTCGTGTCCGTTACGTTTCCGTTTCGGTTTTCGGTACAGCCCCACCTCCAGCTTTTTGTTTTCCTTCTTTATTTTCTTTCCTGCTTTTTTTTTTTAGAAAAGACCATTGAGACCGTGACAAAACTTAATCTCTCTACGTTCTGAAGTCTATTTTGAGGACTCCAAGGATACATGCATACAAGAGACAACGTTTATTCAAAATACACGTACCTGATTTCTGTGAACAGCTAATATCAACATGGTTTCCAGGAATGTTACTCACGCTTGCAACTTCCAGGTCACCATAAGCGTATAAGAAGAACTATATGCTTCTTCTATTTACTGTATACTACTTACTTATATGCTCCAGTTTGATAGTTCATTTTAGTTGAAGTTCTTCAGTTAATTTTAGTTTGCTTCATTGAGGTTTATTTCATAAATTTATCTACATGATATGGTGAAGAATTGCCATAATTCGGGCCCTGCGGTACCCGAATTATTACCGTAAATTATTGTCGTTTCTGTTTCTGTTTCAGGTATTCTAACTGTGCGATATTCGTTACCGTTTCTGTTACCTTTCCCTGTTTTCAACGTCTATTTTATTTCGAGGTACTTCAGTGCATCGACTTTGATCTGCTGTTTGGGATGCCAGATATTTTATTACTTCACTTAGGACACTTTATACACTGTCCATACACGTCAGATTGGTGTCACTATCTTGAGAAGCGTGGCTGGCTATGAGCATGATTTCAGGTCCCCTATAGTCGCTTTTTAATAAATTACGCTAATAATATTAGCTAATTAATAAATTATTTAATAATTAAAGCGTATTGCTTACCTCGAAAAGCACTCGATGAGAGATGAACGAAAGAAGAACACAACGCCCCCACGAACGACCGAATCGAGGAATATGGGTCGGTTGATGACGCGTTATATTGCCGAGAGATCTGCCTGCCGGTGTGGCGGCATGTCGCTCGGGGTGGACCGCGCGTCCTGAGCCGACTTCCTAGGAAACTGTGCCGACATGTGCGTTACAGCGTTTGAGGGAAACCCACGGAAACACTCAGACAGCACAGAGATTCGAACCTCGATCGCCTCCCATCTTCGATGTGAAGAGGATGGGATGTGTGTGTGACACGTGAGCAAAGCAGGGATCAAAACCGAAACTGAATCTGAACCGAAAAGCGCTAAAAATTCGAATTTTTCGCGAACCGAACAATTTTTTTTTCTCGCGTTGAACCGAACTGAACCGAAATAAATCTAGGCGGTTACCGGTTCGCGATCCGGTTCAGACAGAATCTGTGTTTTTGAGAGATCGGAACTATGATTTACGCAGCGGATTGAGCCGCGTTGCCAAATTCGAAACCGAAAGTGAACAAAACAAAACTGCCACCCAAGTGAGCGTGGTGTTTTTTCCTCGCAGCCATTAAGTTCTTTGAGTTGTGTCAGTTTTGAGGTCTTCCTTTTGGCAGTTGTTATAGGCTTCCTTGTACGCGATTTTTATCGTCCACTATCCCGAAGTTTGCATTTTTACCGTAACGTTGAAAGATACAGATCTATAACACGTACGCCCGCAGTGTTGCCGTAACCACTGCTGTGTCGGCAACAACAAAAGTACATTTGTGTTATTTGAGAATCGTAAAGATGTCTTTACCCATGGCAATGTGCTCGAAATTCAGTTACCTGGACCGGTTCGAACCGATATTTCGCGGTGATGCGGAGTTGAACTCTAACCGAACTGGAAAAAAACAACGGATCCCTGTAAAGTACTTCGGCAAATTGAGACATGGTTGGCCAGTTGGGACAGCACGTTTGAAGGCCAAATGTGCATTCGGTGTATTCGGCGAGTTTGGATTCGGCAGATTGGGAAGACACAGTGCGGAGCGGCAACCCGATCTGCACTCCCATACGGCGTCAATCCATCCTCCTCACTCATTCTCATACGGGCTCTCCGAACGAGTTGAGGGGTTTTCGAGGGTGAGAGGATCAGATTTCCCTCTCGTGCTATATATAGAGTCACTAAATATAGGGAGCAGAGTAGCGACACTGAGCCACGCCGGCGAGCGAGACCGCCATCTTGGGTCCGGCGCGGCTGCGTCGCCTAGCAACGGGATGCCAATCTCCCCATTCTCCGCCGAAGAACAGCCAGCTCGCAACCGAGGAAACCGGTTTTGGATGGAGGAGACAACATGGACGGCGCGCGTTCTACATTATTATTTGTTTTCTCGTTCAGTCGCCGGAGCAAGCTTTATGGAAGGTTTTTAGCTCCTCCTCCTCCTCCAATGGATTCCTACAGATTTTTTGTTGCTTCCTTTTGGATCTTGTTGGACTTTGTGAATCTTCGGACTTTCGTGCATACTATATTGTGACGGATGTTTAAAGAGTGCAGCTTCTTTTTATTGCTTGTGATTATCTGACCTTGATGATCGAATTTTTATGCCCAGTTTTGGGTTTCTTGATGTTTTTATTTCAGGAGCAGTGAAATCGGGTGAAATCGGGCGATATCGGGTGGAAACTAAAAAGAGCGCTTTTCGCATTTCACATCAGTACGAGCTCCCGAGCATCTGCGGTTGTAGCATTCCCGAGTGCCTGAATGGATGGTTGAATTTGCACTTCTGCAAGCTCGTTTCCGTAGTTTTTCGGGTTCGACCCAGAATACAATATGCACTATTCAAGACAGAGCAACATAACTGAGAGAAGACCAGGCAGTGCAACCTAATGTGTTTTTATAATTATCGCCACTGTCAGGAACAGCCTGTGCCTTGTACAGGCACACTTCTTAAGTTTGCAAAAAAAAAAAAAGAAAAAGATATTTTTTCATTTTGAATACTCTCCTTCCAGGTGAAATCTACATGGATGATGGCATCTTGGAAAGCCCCTCCAATGTTCTGAATGTCACCCTGCAGCTTCTGGGCAGAAAGAAAGGCATGCATACGGAGGTGACGTACACTCTTAATATCCGCCCAGTGTCAAGCTTCATTCTCATGCCCGAAGTCAACGTCTCCGTAAATAAGATCGTTTTTCTGGGAATGCGGGCTCGGCCCACACGCATTGTCGCCAATACTATGAGCAGCACCTGCGACATCCCATCTGAGAACTGCATCTACAAGGAAGACACGGACGTGTTGATTCTGACCAAGCTTTGGATGTCCTGCGGCATTGATTTAGCAAACTGGAGGGAGATTGCGATTGAGGCGACACAAGCAAGGTTGTAGTTATTCGAAAAATGTTGAAAGGGAGATTTTGTATACTGCCTGCAGACACATACACATAAGCTGCATTGAGAGTTCTTTATTTATACCCAATTTGTCATATAAAAATAGACCTTGAACAGCAAATCAACTTTTGCATAAGCATTCATTATTGTGTACGTTGTCTGTGCCTTTAAAAGAAAGAAGAAAAAGGACAACTGTAATCATTCAGGCAATTCTTAACAAGTGAAATATAATCTCATTGCATGGAAGACACATTTGGCTGCAGAAAAGCAAGAGTTACAAAAGACAAGTTCTGAGTCCAGTCGGCTGCTGTCCAAAAAGGTCCCACATGTTTGTTCTTATTGGATATGATCTTATGAGGAGACTAGATTTGCAGTAATTTAATAATGCAGTACCCAATTAGTACTGTATCTAAACTTTACTACAAAAACTAACTCAGAATTGACAAAATTACAACAGTCACTGCCACCTATGTCTCTTTCAACCTTTCTTCTTTTTTTTTTTTTTGGGGGGGGGGGTCAAGAAAATGCTAGAACTGCATACAAAACTAACACTACAATTTATTAACGATAAAACCACAGATCATTTTCAACCATCTTATATAGTCTTAATAAATATAAATGAGATTGCATGAGTGAAAAATGGTTATCTTCGACGTGATGAATGATGAATTTTGTGATGTCTGCTTAAAAGCGATGATAACGGCACCCATAAACTGTACAAAATTTTATGCCCATAAAATGATTGCATATTGGCACCATTACAGGTGATAACGTTCCACATTACGAAACCCAAAATTTCTTGTGATTGTTACATTATAGGCTCTCTGTAATCCCTGACAGGGATAGAGTTGGTAACAGTGTTCTAGTACTTTTGCTCTCCTTGGATACCTTCTTGATGTTGTGAGTCAAGTTCAACTTAGCGGGGACCCAGTCCATTCTTGTGCTGTGGACCTCTTTTATGATGTATTACAACACAGATGTCCTGTGACCAGCCAGAGCTTCGCTGCTGCACAATAAGGGCATAATTCTAGCATGGAAAAGTTTTGTGACAGTAATATGTCCCTTAACAATAACACTGGCCGTGGCAATGCTTCTTGTGTCATGAGACATGAACATCGGCTGAACATCGGCTGAGACGTGAACATGAGCTGAGCATGGGAAAAGCCCAAGGGATACAAATTGGCCTTGTTGGGTCAGCTTCACAATGATCACTTATTTTCCCTCGCAAGGGCCTCCGTAATGTGTCTGTTTAGCTCGAGAATAATCCTGTCCCCACTCTTGTAAACTCCTGTCTTGAGCAAAGTGTCGCGTTCTCCAATGAGACGCCTGATGTGTTGATTCCACGCTCCACCCGTCCACTTGGCGGTGCGATCATCCACACCCAAATCTGATGGTGAACTTCTCTGCTCTGTTGTTGTGCTACCACTTTTTGTCGTCTGGACTTGTGGTGGTATCTTGTCTTGCGCTGCACTGAGAAGCCATATTTTGAAAGCTTCATTATTAGTTGTGCAACGCTTCAAAGAAATAAATACTGTACTACTTGCTATTCTCGTTTGATTCGATACAGAGATTTTAGAATAGGATTATTTGCCTGTACACGTGCCACGATGCTCAGTTAAGTTTCTTATACTCCTGTCACACGAGCAGTCTTCAATGATATTTGAAACCAATGGCCATTGAAAATGCAGGTAGCGCCGCCAAGCATCCAATGTGTCGACTTCTCAAAGTGCATTGGGTCCAATGCTCCACTGGTGCTACAAACATGAACCTGCATGCTACAAACGTGAACCCTACGCTTAGAGTTAGAGCCCTGTGTTTCTCGGGTTTTATGTTTTTCGAAAATCGGTGATAAAAATCGGGTTCTATTTCAGGAGCCATAAAACAGGGTAAAATCTGTCGAAATCGTGTGGAAAGGTAGATCTTCGCGTGAAAAATAAGGAAAAAAAAAAAAGCACTTCTCACATTTTAGATGAACATGAGATGCGGATCATCTGTGCTGTGTCCCATGTTTAGCGTTCTTCAGTGCCCTTATTGGTGGCTGATTTGGCACTATGCCAAGGTGATTTTCGTTTTTTTTGGGGGGGGGGGGGGGGGTTATTACCATAAGTGATGATGATCCAAATCGGAGGGGTAACAACAGGTTTTACCCAAAAACACAGGGCCCTACTTATGGTCCACGCTATGAACGTCCATGCCACAAACATGAGCCTTACTCTCCCCCTTCGGAAGTCAACCTCTGTCCGAACCTTGCCCTTGATCTCTGATACAGGGCCTCCACTTCGTCCATCTGGGTCCTCAAGGTTTCACGTTGAAATCCTTCTAGCTTTTTTTTGCACTCTTGAAGTTCCTGTGTTACAGAGCACCACTTTTCTTTGTAGTGCTGTTGTTGCTCATAAGCCCCGTGAAGTTCTTTTGAAAGCTGAATCTGAAAATGAAGCAAAACGAGGACTGAATAAGGGTATCGGAAGTTTTCTCGTCAAATAAGGTTACTGACTATAACCTCAACTACATTGTAACCTGCTTTCTCGTAATGTGCAATCTGATTTACGTCCTGCATTACAGCATCGATATTGGGCATGTAATAGGCAACACATTGAGGGACCTGACATCATAACATTTTTGTGTTGGAAGTAACTGCAATTAATGCGCTGAAAGGACAGATGAACGGTGACCGAGGAATTGGAACGTGCAATTTATGTAGTTATATGTATACCATCAAGCCAGCAGTTATGTGTAGCGCAGGATGAGGTGCAGGTCGCGAGCTGGGCACATGCTTGGGACAAGAACCGCAAAAAATAAATAAATGAAAGAAGAAGGGCAAAGAATTGTACAGCATCCAGAGTTATTAGAATCTGAAGTTTTAGGGTTAAACCCGTTCCTTCCCGAATTTGCACCCCGAATTGCAGGTGGCCTCTTTAACCCCGATTTTTACCTGGCAAATTGCCCTCACCGAAACGTGTGTAGAAATGCACACTAGCTTGTTTGGCTGCCAACTCAATTAGTACATCACTGTCTGCACCAAACTGGTACAGTTCGTTTGAGTAATAGAGTCCGATTTGTCCCCGATTTTAGAATACTGGAAGTATTTCCACCCGAATTTGCATGAATTTAGAGCACATGCTGATTTCCCCGATTTTTACCCCCCAAATTCTGAAAAGAAAAAAAAAAATTTCCCCAAAACTTCAGGCACCGAAAGTCATACATGAATCCTCTGGGGTGAGTAATCGTCCGGTGTCCAAACCAGTGTCCGAATACTAATTTTCGGCAACTGTTTAGGCAATTTACAAATCAAAGAGCTGTCCAATCCAACCTGTCCCGTGAGATGACGACGTGAAAAGGCTGGGAAATGCTTCAATTTTGTGACAGGCAATGTACGAACGTACTTTAGTCTTTCCGAAATGTGGCAAATATAAAAGCAAAAATGAGATACATACCTTTTCTGTAAAGAGCTTATCGTAATCTGTCTTCATCTTCATGTCATTCGAGAGCGATGTCCTCTGACTATTTTTCATTGCCTCGAGCGCCTTTTCCTTTTCCTTGATTTGCCGGTCAAGGCCGCACACCTGCGCCATTAATTTCGCGTTCTCTTTCTCTAGACTTGAACTTTTCTTCCTGTATCGGGATACAGTATCACGTTTACGAACCACAGCAAAAGTTCCAGTTCAAGGTACTGACCTCTCCAGTTCGAGCAAGTGTTCGTATTCGTTGAGAGATCGACTAATGGCCTCCTTCGTTTCGCGCTGTACCCGCGTCTTCAGAAACTGGAACTCTGACTTCTGCTTTGCTATCTAAAACAGTTACCTTAGTTGTATAATGTAACGGAGAACAAAACTACCACGCTCAGTGCTATCCAGTGATGGCCAGTAGTTAACTACATGTAGTTAAACTACTAGTTAAACTACCTGATTGTAGTTAAAAAGTAGTTATCAACTACTTGCAGAAATGTAGTGTGCAACTACTAGTTAAACTACTGTTTCGAGTAATTAACTACAGTAGTTAGGTTACTGCAGGCGCCAACTACTTCAGATTTTGCCGCAAGCTTTACGGCACGATTGTGCTTCCGACCTTTACCTTGATTGATGATTGATTACCTTGATACCTTGATTGTTTGATGAGAATGGAGAAGCAGAGCAATTGTGCTGTGCATGCGTACTAAATCTTCACTTTTATCACTGCTTGGGGTTCATATTTAGCTGTCCCAGAACACTATAGAATGGGATTGGTGTCGATGGGCAACGTTAAGTAGTTAGGGATGTAGTTAAAGTACATTGCAATAGTTGCAAGAAGTAGTTTTAACTACCTCCCCTGAAAAGTAGTTGAACTACTAGTTAAAGTACTCCATCATGAAGTAGTTATAGTTAAACTACTGTAGAAGTAGTTAGTGGCCATCACTGGTGCTACCTCAGCCTCTTGCTTCATCAGGCTCTGTTCCCGCTTCTCAACATCCTCCAGTGCTGCTTTGAGCCTCTCATCTAGGTTCTGATATTCTTTCAACTGTAATGTAAAATTTAAGATGAACGTGATGTAAACCTTTAACTGCAAACTGTCGTACCTTTCTCTTCATTATGTGCTCACGCTCCATGTCATGTTGTTTCCACTCTTCTGTCAAAGCTTTCAAGTGGGCATCTTCTTTTTCTTTTAACTGAAATGAATAATTGTTTTCGTAAAAAGACCGTCACATCCATCGCGGTCGATTCCGAAACTATAGGGCCATTTTATTCCTCGTTCATCACCGACAATAACGCCGATAATGTGACGCGAAGTTGCGGAGTTGTTTCTACGCAATTTGATGTAATGCACGGCAAGAGCAGACGACGGACGTTGAGAGTATTCCGGAATTCCCTCTCTGGAAATCGGAAGAAACATCACTCGGACAAGGCCAATCAGGGAGTGGCCGGAGGCAACACCACCCAGACGGAGAAAGCCTGTTTACTCGTCGACGTGACCTAACAACTAAGGGCCAGCCAATCAGGATCGTGTTTGCAACGGCCGTAGCCAATCGCGAACGTGCTTTCACCGGTCGTGCCCATGAAGACGAATCACCGTCGTCTGCAAGTGGTGATTGTACGTCCTCGCGTACTAAATGGGAAAGCTTGGAAATAAAGCGCGAAACGGCACCAATCTTTCTCAAAACTAATTTTCTGGAAAGCGCGTTGCACTTTTTGTCTAAATATTCGGGTCTGCAGGTTCCAAGTAAGCTGCAATCATTTCCGGGTTTTTGCGTTCGCAGAACGGCGAATTGCAGTAGCAGACGACGGCGTCTGCAGGCTACGCAGAGTTTGTGATCGGCTTGTGGAATGTCGTTTCTGGCTAGCGTCGGATGTGTTCGTACAGCCATGAGCGTAACGCCATGTTCCACACAACACGGTCGCGTCTGAACTCGCACTGGCAACCGAAAGTTGGCGTATTTTCCCCGAGGACTTTTCACATAGTGTATTGCGGTGCGAATGCATAGCAGACGACATCGGAGACAATCGCATGCACTGCCCTCCCATTCGTGTGCCTGGCTTACGTCATCGTGGTGTTACTCTCGCTGGGGCTTCCTTAGCGGAAGAGGGAGTGCGAGTCTTTAAACCCCGTTTATCTAACATGTAAGCTATTTTATAAGCTATATATAGGCTATGTTTCTGGGCACGATAGTCCCTTTAAACACGCGAGTGTCGTTATAGAATGCTGTTTCTCGACTTGCATCCTGCAGCTTTGGTCAGTCTTGTACACTGTACACGTTTAAACCTGCTATTAAAGATTTTGAAGTTTTAAGCGTGGGTTACAAAAATATTTACTCGCATAATTAACAGACTTTTCACCCAAACACGTTGTGACATGGTGGTGCGGCTAATTAGGTGATGAAAAATTTGATCACATCACTCGGGGTACATACAAATCTACCATTATATAGTACCTCTTCCGAAGCATTTGGGTGAGTTGAGGTACCAAAATTTGGGCGTTCCCATTGGATGTATGATATAGATGTGCAGATAATTATGTGAGCAAATATGGTACGCTCCGGTGACTACGCATGTACAGGTATGCCAGTATACATACGGCCATATAGCCAACTGACGAAATATTAGTATCCTCACAAATCGAGACGTCACTGTACATTATTCCGGAGCATAGATACGTACCTGCTTTCGAAATAATATCTCTTGTTGTTGTTTCCAAACTTCCAGTTCCGTGAGCATCGCTGTAACTTCCTCTTCGGTCGCTATTTTCGAGTTCTTTTTGGTTGGAGTTGTTTGCTTTGAAGGCATTTTTCCAACGTCCTTTGACAAAAAATGACGACGGAATTTAAATTTACGTCGTAGTCTTCACGCCGATGCACTTACCCCAATGGATGCTCCGGCGGGAAGTGTTGTGACGCCTAGATCGTCCAAGCTGATCACAGCTTGCAGTTCACCGGCAATCGTTCTGTGTTGATACACAATGTTGTTACACCCTCCAGGAAATACTGCTTATAAAAAATCATTAATAACAAAAAGAATGGTGCCCTTACCCTCCAGAAATCGATATAGGAACCTTTGATGTCAGAATTTTTCGATATCCGACCTTGCCACCTTCGCTCTAAGAAAGGAGAAGTTAAATAATTTCAAATTACTTATTGCTTATTTGACTTTTCTTTAAAAATTCTGCATTAGTGCCATGAAGCAACTGTGGCTATGAGAGGTGTACAGACACGGAGAGATGGAGAGAGGACAATAGGAAGGAAGTTGTGGAGGGGTTAGTGTGTGTCCTAGGACGACTCCAGGGGGAACTGTACGGACATTAGTCTAAAAAGTCTGCCGGAAAACCCAGGGAAAACCTCAGACAGCACAGCCTGCGGTAGGACTCGAACCCATGATTGCTTGCAAGGAGCTTTGCGCATCAGCATTACATACCAGCTCTTGTTGTACTGGTGAAGAGCAAGAGCCGTGTCCAGCAGAATGAAAGTTTAATAATGAGCTAACAGTTAACATTAACCCTTAGAACTGAAAAGTTACAAAAAAGTACACAGTATCGACATTTCGGAGGAAGTTCCTGCTTCTTCAGGATTAAAAAATCCTATATTGCATTTATATATATTATATATATGTATAAAATAACATATATAATATAATATAATATAATATAATATAATATAATATGATACTGTATTCATATAATATATAAATAATAACATAAAAACATATCGAATAATAAAATAAATAACACACATCAAAATATAATCTATAAAACTGTCTGCAAAACTTTTTGCATGACATACCCAAAAAATTTCCATACAAACAAAAACTATATATAACAAAACCAATAAAGGCGTGTGGTTACATATGTTCTTGTTTGTATGGAAATTTTGGTTATAGTATCATGTAAAACAAACTTTGCAAACAACGATTTTATGCACTAGGAATCGATCTATAGCCACCTTAGAAAAATCTGGCGTTTTTAGGTCACTTTTCTGAACATGCCACTGGTATATTTGACATTGAATCTTTGTGCCAGTTTGCATTGCTGCTTCAGGCTCAGCAAAATATCCCACCACTCCTTTCTATCAGTACTGAACTGTGTTGGGTTGGGTGTATCGGACTATGGGACTAGCATAACAATTGTGTTCTTTACCACAAATGAAGTTGTAGGGCAGGAGAAGATAGCTTCTAGATGTATGTCAGCTGTTCCAAACAAGCATTCCTTTCCCCTGTCTTGGCAGACGACCTCTACACATAAGGGCAACCTGGTTCGAGGAGGAAGAACACTAAATACGCTACCATCACCATGTAACGTGTCACACGGTGAAGAGAGCAACGTGCTACGTACTCCTTGAAGGCATCTTCCACCATAGCAAGCGTTGAGGCAAAGTTGAACGTACAGTACCCGCCCTTTATAGTTACTTGAGCATTTCTTCGCAAATCCGTCCACATCTCGGATTCAAAGGGTGACGAAGTCCCAAAGAATGGATAGTGGTACCTGAAATGTCAGCGATGACGGGACTTTTATTTAGAAATAACTTCAGCAGCGCGTGGTAATTAAAATTATCTCGTAATCGTCCAACTGACCTGACGTAACTCTGAATTTCAGGACACGGTGGATACAAGTAGATGCTACGGAGGTCTAATGTGAAGCAATAGTGGTGAATCTGTTCGTCTCTTTCAACTTCTGTCACTAAAACTGACGTTTCAGGGACTGCATCAGTGACTGTGGAGTCTGAAATGATGATGCCCAACATGGAATATGAGCAATTTTTCATTCAAGTTATCATGTTAATCCAAGTGGGTGAAATTATCTGGTGTTCTATCTTATTATAGAACACGAGAAATTATCCAATTTTGGATCTAATTTTCCAATCTGGGAAATTATCTGGTATCCTATGTTGTTCCAGCCTCAGAACATCGGTTCTATTATCTGGTGTGTTACGCTCTCAGGCAACTCCTCCAGCTTTTTTTAGGTTTGTTACACGAAACACTTAGTATAAGAAGAACATCTGTGGGTCACATCGGGTACCTCCGAAACGTCTGCTGCTACGAGGCATAAAGGACGCTATCGAAGCTCAACGGTGTCAACGCGAGCCGCGATAATGACGACTGGAACGACGTGCGAAAATTATTCTTACCTTGTACACGCTGTTCCTCTTGAGCATTACTCGGTACAGTGTCCTTTTGCTTCGCGAGTCGCTGTGGTGGAGAATATTCCAGTCGCTGTTGCTCCTCCTTCCTCCAACGTGGAGTGTGTCTTCCGCGGTCAAGGCTGTTCGCTCTTCTTGGGGAACGTTCCTTTGATGCGAGAGAATCTACCGTCACTGACGTGTCAAGTTCTGGATCGCTCAGATTTCCTTTCCCAGATTCTGGCTGCAGTACAAGAGAGTGACAGTCCGTTTTTTACCATGTGGGGTTTTTTACCAGCAAAGCACGAGGCATTTTCCCCCGAAATACGTTAATTTTTTTTCCTGTCACGTGTTATACATTCCACGAGTCGTTAGTCTGGCATGCAGCATTCAACTTGAGATCAGTGCAATGCAACCAACACTTACGTCTGGAAAGTATATTTCCACTTGAACTCCAACAACAGGACGATATTCTGGCTTGACATGACTACTGAGTTCTTTATTTGGTGGGACAGGATGCAACTAGGAGAAAAACAAACAAAGCATGCCGTAAAGACATCACGTGTCGTGATGCACAGGACGAATATTACACTGTTCCATAAGTGAATCCCTCAGAGTAACATGTCTTCAAGAATTACTTCAAAATTTCGTTAGTTTTCCCGAACAGCCAACGAGACTACAATGCTAATAAACATTATGATTAGAGCCTGAAGTTTTCGGGTTTTTTTTTTTTTTTATTCGGAGGGTAAAAATCGGGTAAATAAACATGTGCACTAAATTCATGCGAATTTGTGTGAAAAAAAAGTACCAGTACACTAAATCTGGGGACAAATCAGGCTCAGTTACTCAAAGTAACTATTAGTGGTTTGCTACAAACGGTGATGTAACTGCATTTGCTGCCAAACAAGTAAGTTACTGCATTCCTACAGACGTCCCAGTGAAGGCAATTTGCCGGGTAAAGATTGGGTTTCAATCTTTACCCGGGATTGGGAGTCATGCAAGAGCTCAGCAGAACACTTACATGATTTCCAGATTAACGTGTACAGTACAGTCGAAATAACGCTGGAACAAATATAGCTCCGTAAAATAGTGACACTGCACACCTGAAAGATACCCTCAATCAGCGCTGGGTACTTTGGCACTGCAGATCCGGAGCTGAACTGATCCAGCGGAATGACTGCTTCTCCAAAGATGGAATCCACACAACAGAGCAGGATCTGAAAGTTTTGAAGCAAAAATAAAGCACCTACCATTTACCGAGGTAGTAATTACACCAACCAGGTGATGACCATGGCTACTAGACTTGCCTGGAGTGATGAGTTAGCCCTGAAATACTTCTGTAAGATATCGGGGCTGCTGTAGATCCTAACAGATGCCCTCTCGGCTGGAAACTTTGGATTGGACAGGCTGTCAAAGTTCTCCGTGGTTACCTCGTGTCCAAGCAGGTGGTACAGGAAATGGTAAGGAGGTTGCAATTTTGTCTTATCATTTTTTGCAACAAGCTGGAAAAGACGAAGAAAATTTGTAAATATTTTTGCGATGCGAACCAAGGCCGAGGCTCCAAGTCCAATAGCAGCTAGCTTCCATAGTGTTCTGGCATGGGATCTATTTCGTGATCAATCAATTCTTCAATAATCAATAAATAAATCAATAACACACTGCCCTGGAGAAGATAAGCTCACAGCCACACTTCCGTTACAATAAAAGTGCTCTGCCTTGTTGTTGGTAATTTTACTCGTTATGGTGCATGCAGGGCGGGCTCCAGGGGTGGGCAATGCTCTCTCCTCACACCTCGACAACATGGTCCAAGTATTTCTTCTACGTACGATTACGACGGGTCTTGGGTTGTGCGGGACCCGAAGTGACCCGGGCCCCATCCCCGCCTGCCCCGCCCACCCCTTGCCAGCCCTGAGCAAATGCAGTGGAGTAATTGCAATCATGGGGGACTAAACATGTGCTCTAAATTAATGTGAATTTGGCTAGGAAAACTTCCACTATGCTAAATTCGGGGAGAAATCGGGCCCTATTACTCCAGCGAATTGTGCTGGTTTGGTACAAACGGTTATGTAATTGTGTTTGCTGCCAAACAAGCTAGTGTGCATTCCTACGGATGTCTCAGTGAGGGCAATTCGCCAGGTTAAAATCGGGTTTCACCGTAAAGTGGCAATCTTCAATTCAGGGTGCAAATTCGAGGAAGAATCGGGTTAAACCCTAAAACTTCAGGATCTAAAAATACTACATCGCACATATAAATATGTTTACAGTATTCACTGAAATATAACCGGAGAGAACTGCTCTCAGTATCACAAAATGGGACAGTTTGTGAGCCTTAAACTTTTTGCTTTAATTGCTGTGTGTTCCAAATTCCTGAAATATGATGTTCCTAACACAAGTTATCTCTTCCTGACTGGACAGGAGGAACTTAGCCACGTGACATCTACCCCAATCCACAGACTAAACAAGAAAAGGAGACTGTTGCACAACTAACCTGGTTGAGGTTAGCTGCAAATGACACCGTGACACCATACATGTACAACTGCGTAATGGCAGATGCTGGTCCGATTTCAATGCAGCTGTTTTCGACATTAAGTCGCGGAATGAGTTCCTCCGCTGTGTCTTCTGAAGACTGTGATCCCTGTTGCACTTTCGTCCTCTCGGCGTTAACCACCTGTCCGAGCACACGATCCTTGTTGACGTTCACGGGGGGGTTCTCCACAGAATCACTCTCCAAGTGCATACCGATTTGAAGTTCAGGCTTTGATCCGTGATACTTGGTGTTCAACAGGGGGAGCCATTTTGCAAGCTGTAAGAGGAAGAAAAATTCCGAACACAGTTGTTGATCGCTGAAAGGTTGTTTATTTGAAGCACATGTCAGTCACAGCAGCTGCAGGACTTGATATTTGGACGATGTGCCACTACCAATGATGGGAAGTAGAGCCCTGCACCATCCGCGGATGGAAAGGCAAGTATCTTGCGGATATCCGCGGATATCCGCAAGATACTTGCGGATTCGGATGAAAATTTATCACTTTCTGCGGTGTGCGGATCGGATGCGGACGGCTCGAGGTCGGATGCATCGGATGCGGATGCAAAGGCAGCGCATCGGTTGCGGATCGGATGCGGATATACCGCGTCCTGTAATTTTTCCACTAGCAATTTATTTGTATTGCGAGCCGACAGCGAGCGCATGCTCGGGTTCACCTTTGACCATGCACGGCCAAGACGGGAGAGGAGGCATTCTGGCGTCCACGCGAGCACCCACGAGGCAGCGTTCCACGCGTTCCAGAAGTCTCTCCATATCGCGTTTGTTGAAAGGTTTACCTTTGCTTGTCGTCGTGAGTCCTTCCATGACACCATGGATGCATCCGAAATTATACCAGTATTCTTCCGGCGGTATTTACGCGTCCTTCAAAACTTGCGGATTTTGCGGATCGGATGCGGATATTGCGTTTTGCTCAGCGGATCGGATGCGGATTGAAGCGGTCGTGTATGCAGCGGATGCGGATCGGATAACGTGTGCGCGGATGCGGGTCGAATGCGGATGCCAAAAATCTCATCCGCGCAGGGCTCTAATGGGAAGTACTTATAAAGTACCAAGTACTCAAGTTCCACTTTAAGTACATTTCCCAGTACTTGTACTTTACTTCAAGTATGTTTCAATTTGCGTACTTTGTCCTGTACTTTAGGTACTTTTCTTCGGTACTTTCCTTTCAGGTACTCAAGTACCCAATTGGCAGTACAGACGCAGAGCTTGGTCGCAAAATCGTTGCTTCCGGATCATATTAATGAGTCAGCTGTGAACTATCCATGTTTTCTAACTAGCACTTGCCAAAACTGCTTGCTAAAAGCTTTCTAAGTATAACGGTCGAAACGTAAATTACCTCACGTTTTATCACTGCCAAGCGTTGAAAAGTCCAGCAATAGAGTCTAACCTTGTAATGTACTTGATGAGTACTTTAAAGTACTTTGCCAAAGACTTTGTACTTTATTTAAGTACATTTGTAGTATGGTACTTTGTACTGTACTTAAAGTACAACATGTGCTAGGTACTTGATACTTTACTTTAAGTACAATTTTGAGGTACTTCGCCCGTCACTGGCCACTACAAGGTTGCATGATTACATCAAAAGCTAGTATATGCAACAAAAAAATCTGATCCCTTAGTGGGAGGGCATATTTTTGGACATCCAGTTCAGTTCACCCCCCGTTTATAATGCGGCCATGCAAGATAGACTCTGTGACCATGGCGGTAAGTACTGCACAATTTGTGAGCACTAACAGAACTACAGGTTTTCCCGGCGACTTTAATCCAAGTGCCAGCTAAATTAATCCATGTGCCATGCAAACTTTTTGGGGCATGGATTAATTTAGGTGGCACTTGGAGTAAAATCACCGGGAAAACCTGTGGAACATAACTGCGAGGTACACCGAATTAGCATTGTTTCTCACACACAGTAATAACATAAACGAGCACATAAGTACTCCCCCCCATTAACAGCGAGGCTACTCGCCTTTTTTCCTTTCTGGATGCTCCGTATCTCGAGTACCAAGTATCCGCAAACTTCGGTTTTGCCAGAGTTGTCCACTGCTGTGCACTGTAACTTGACGGGTGTTCTACCCATACGATGTAAATGCAACGACCTCCGATCCACACACCACGCCAGCTCTGTGTTGAAGTTTGGATTGCAGGAGTGTGGAACTGGATCGGTGGTCATCGTTTCTCCGTCGAACTTGGCTTCTACAATCAACGAGCAGTTCGAACGGCTCGGAAAGTATCGACCTGCAGGTAAAACGATAAAGGTTGGCATACGAACACCAAAAGTAAATAAAACCAGCTTGTACACTCGCCGTCAAACTTAACCGCAACGCGCGAGTGCGTGGCCTGCGCAGACGCCAGCGAGTGTTAGCCTCTGGGTTTGAGACTGTGTGACTACGTCTGACACTGGGTTGTGACCATGGGCGTTCCCAGGATTTTTTCCAAGGGGGGGCAAATTGGTTCCAGGGGAAGGCAGGCGTGCAAACCACCCTCTCTACCACCTCTTTTTCTGGAGACGGACGTTGCGGACTGTGCGGGTCTCTAGAGGTTCCTATTATGACATCTGAGAATAATCATGACGACCTATGACTAAAGAGCACACTTTTCACAAGCGACCTTGGAGCTCCAGGGGTGTCCACGCCCCCCCCCCCCCCTGCCCCCCCTTCTCGGTACGTCCATGGTTGTGACCTACAGTGCCCTCTGGAATCACACACCTTTCTGTTGTTCTCTCTGTTTTTCTACTGTCCCTTGTCTTGTACATATCTTAGTTCATATCTTTCCCCTCTCATCTCTACCTCTTTACTCTTTGCACCTGTGACTCCATCTGGTAGTCTGCCCTGCATCGGGCAGAGTTTAGGCAACCTGAACCTGAACCTGAACCTGAACCTGAACCTATGGGGGAAGAGGTGCAGGACTCGACTCTACTCTACTCTACTCTACTTCACAACAGCAGCTCGCCATCTGTCCACGTCTGTACGCCACTCATAGCCACAGTTGCTTCGCGGCGCTCACACAATAAAAAAATAAAAATAAAAAAAAAACAGCAGCTCGGCATGTTCAGTTGGGCGGCTGTCACACCTACAACCAGCTGTGCTGCATGCGCGCTGCGGCACGCATACTCTCAAGACCAAAACCCGCTTAGAACGTTCCGCTACACTGTAGCTTCGCGGCGCTTGCGAAGGCCACGAGCTCCCTTGTTACAGTTAAGTTTGACAGCGGCTGTACCTCACGAGACGAGAATGTTACTTCGGCATGTGCAACACCAAGCGTTCAAACCACATTTTCGTGTCTCGCCTCTATTTTTAAACGCTACTGCAAACGCAAACAAATGCTACCAACAACTAACATCATAACCAACAATTTCTGTCTGCTCTTATATGATCATACCCCAGCAGACCGGAGGAGTGAAGGTATAAGTTTTAATCGAATGAAATCAGAGCTGAGGAAGCGCACTAGGGAGAGACTTAGTAGATTATATCATCGCACTGCTGTGACACCGCTACAACACGTCCCAATTTATGTAGGTAATGAACTGTACACTGTTAGTCTCTTCCTTCTTCACCCAATCATTAAGGTGTGACAGCGTAAGTGCATTACATATCACTAGCTTGCCATTATTCAAATAAGATCTCTCCAAAATGAACCGATGAGCATATCACGCAAACCCTGCCACACGCAAAACAGTAAGCAAAATTCCCCTACCTTCCAATATAGATACGACGATCAAGTAATTCTGGTCCATAGTGATTTGCCTGAAGTGAATATTTCACGCAATCAAGCTTTCCTGGGTTAAATGCATCGTAAAATACATTACTTCATCAAGCTTTCAAGCTCAGCGCGGTTTTGAATGTTTACAGGAAGCTGTTGTCACCGTCTAGCGGCAACAGCTGTAAACCATCCAGCTAGTGCTTGGTGTTGAACTGTCGGTGTCATCGACATACGTGATGCATTAACAACAATGTAGGTGGGCGTATTATGTTTATGTTAGTTGGTAGAAGCTGTGAGAAGATTGTGAGCGATAGCTGCTGCGTTGATATTTCGCAAAACGCTTTTGTTGCTCTCGTACGCACACCGGAAGTTTGTTCCTTTATGATGATCAGCCTAGGTTTTCGACAATTAAATGTCTTTTACAGCGTTTAACTGACTCAAAACAGCCATGTGTTCAACGCGCCGCGTATGCGTCTTTTGTTTATGTCTGTGAAGTCATAAATAATTTCGGACGTTCATTATTAGCTGTAAGCTGTTGATTCCCAGAGTTCATCCAAAGCATTGTGGGTACTTCCATAGACTCTACATGGGGGTTTGGCTTTGTTTCTACTCTGTTCTACATGAAGGCTGCATGTATTACAACGTTGTGTGCGTGATTTAGTCACGGAAGGTCGAAGGAATACGTTGTGTTCATGCTTCCAGAATGACTGGGATTGTATCAATTTCTGTGGCATTATATTCCTACCTATGACAAGACGGTGCAGCGCCATAACGCCGCACCGATAGTGAGCTAAGCCTAGTGAGTAGGCCTAACTTCTCGGTGTTCGGAGGTGCAGGGATGCAGAAACGTGAATCCAAAGAAAAAGAAACTCGAGACGAAGCATACCGACGAGTTAGCAAGACTGGAGCAAGAGCTATGCATTCCCAGACGAGGCCGACTGGCTCCAGTAATTCTGGTGTTCTCATGGTGGGACCTAACTTCAAAGTTGGCAAGAAGATCGGCTGTGGAAACTTTGGAGAGCTCCGATTAGGTGAGCAAATTCGTTTATTACTCATATGTGCAGCTCTGAAATGCGTGTTTATTGCCGCGCGTGCCGGGACGGGCACATCGCACACCGGAAGACAATGCAGACCATCGACCTAAGTTTCGTTCTTGCAGTCGCTGCAACTTATTTTGCTTGTTGTACACAGTTTCCTGGAAGTTGTAATCCTATTACCGAGCCATCAGCCATCATTGGGCAACCGTATCACGCGCGGGGCTTTATTCCTCCAAGGTTAAACGTATTCCTCATATATCCAGTCAGGAATCATGTTTCGGCAGGTTCGTGCCATAGGAGCCATTTTATTGTTTTTGATGGGCCGTCATAGTCATCAGAGTGATTCACACACACACACACACACACCCGAAGAACGCGCAGGAGTAACAAGTTTAGAGTTTGCGATCATGCTGTATGACTAATGACAGTGTTTACAAAACAAGACATCCCAGGCACCCTCGTCTGCCTTAAGTAAAGTGTCGCCGGTTTGACTATGATCGATGTTTGATAATCCAACTTGCTGTACGTAAAACCTCTTTGGAATCGTTTTTGTTCAAGGCCACGGTAGTTTTAAAACTTATCTCGTTCACGTATTAACCTGTGCGGGAGGTAGTAATTTATGCAGTAGAGAGGCAGCGCGAAGATGATGGTATCGCTTGATATGTTTCTATGCGACCTATATCGTTTCTCCCACCTGGCGAGCGCAAAGGCCGCGGGAGTTGTACGAAAGTGAAGATGGCATTTGTTTTGTGCCAGTCTTTTTAGTCGCAGTTAATACACCTTTGTAAATAGAGAGCATAAAAGTGCCAAGGTGAATAGCCCACACTTTTACAAACAGTGCTCCTGAACTATCTTGCGGAGGGAAAAGTTGGGCAAAATGGAAACGACAGCACACGTGAACGTGACTCATTCTATCATATGTGCTCATATGTGCTAAATGTAGGGGAATTGGATTGATATTAATGAAGCAAAGAAGCATGTAGATGAGAAACAACTGAGTGTAGAAAAGAAGGTGAATGAAATTTGGTAAAATAAGGCATTTATAGACATTAAAAAAAAATGGGTTACTACATAAGCCATGATGAACAGCATGCGTAAAAGTGTAGTACAGAAGCAAATGACTACTTTCTTACATGCAGCGAGTATGAAATATGCGGTCGTCACACTACAAAACGAGGAAACATCACCCTTTGGTATCACCACTTGCGATTAACAAAAAACAAGTTGTGTTCCATACTATTTTTAGCACAAAAAAGATTAGTCAACAGCCTGGAAAGCTACCTCGACTTTCTTCCTTGTTTCTAGAGGAAGAGGTTTGACATATGTGCTTTACTGTGCCTGTCATTCTAGTTTGCGAAAGAGATACATGAGGATGCACAACCAGCAATCTCTCAGGAAGTGTTTCAGCAACATAAATGTCAACGGGAGTGACAAATACATAAAGGAAAGTGCACATGGCTAAAGTGAATTGTCTCGTGATATGTTATCTTCAAGGGTGACATAATTGTCTGCTGCTTGTCTTTACCATTACAAATGACAGATTTATCAAGTAGGACCCCTTTTTTTCTGCGAAACCAGATAGACATGTAGTGAAACGGATGTTATTCGTCTGCTTTATGTTACCACATGAATAGCATGGACTGGCATGTATGGTTTCAAGACACATAGGGGGTCCGTTACTGTAATACCGTCAGTCGAAAGAGAAAACAGGACCATGCACATTTCTTCAGCACTTCAAACGACTGGAACAGAATGCATTGGCATGTTGAAAAGATGGGATATTGTCGGAGAGTGAATTCAGCAGAAATAACAGCTTGCAGGAATTTTTGATTCTGCTGGGGAGTTTCAACACAAACGTACAATTCCACTACGGGGCAGACACTATGAAACTCAAACGTAAAAAGAGGTCTCCCTGAGAACGCAGGTAATATCGGGCCACATATAGAGTACAGTCAAACTCCTTTATAGCGAACACCTTTTTAACGAAAATACCACTACAGCAAATTTTTTTGCGGTCCCGCTGGAGCCTATAGGTCCAATAATGGACATCCTTTTTAACGAAAATACCTTTACTGCGAATTTTTTTTGCTGTCCCTTGAGTTTCGTTGTAAAGGAGTTTGACTGTATGTTAACACCAACACAAATATTTGTTTGGGAGTAAGTCCCTTTGGAAACCTTTATCAAGGAGTTGGATAGAATATCACACCTTCTCAGAACCTTACAAGTGTGACAGCCAAAGCGCTCTAACAGAGATGTTTCCTTGCTGAAGGTCCAGGTCAAGCAGCTAGAACACATTGTAATTGCGAGTTAATGAATCTGATACCTGTAGGGTTTTATGCGCAGTTTCACTATTAATGCAGGTGGTAATGCAGTAGAACTTCTCATCTTAAACAACCACACTCAGATTTGTTTACAAATGAAAATGTAATAGTACAGCAGTGCTCACAGAAGTGAGCTATGATGTTACCAGAACTTCTATCTTTCTTCGTGGCTAAATACTGAAGCCATATTGCTGTAGTGCGGCTACAAGGAAGACTGTTGCAGTGAAGCCATTTAGTGAAAGAGGGGTGTGGCAGTCCTATCCGAGCAGGTACATGTGTATCTTGTGAACAGACGTGGACTGCATTTCTGCCTGTGACATTCAGCCTCTGTATGGGAGGGCATTTAGTGATGCCCTTTTATGCCAATTAGTATTAATCGGGTACGGCTTTTGTAACTGTGAACCCCAGTTCTCAGTATGCATTCGCACGTTTAATTGCTGTTGTATCGCAGTCGTGAAAAACAGCAAAATTTTGGATTCGAAGATTTGTTTTCGATTGGCTTACTCTGTGATAAGCCCGAGATTGCTGCATTTTTTATGAAAGTGACATTCCATGTGATTATGCTCCACAGCTGTTAAAATGTCTACTAGTAACCTGTACAACAGTGAAAATAAAGTTTGCATTCGCAAAAATAAAGGATAGGTTCTGAAGTGTAAATTCTTGCTCGACATTTTTAATTCACAAAAATTATGGGCCCTCATACAACTAGGGGATTTCCAATGTCTAGAAGAGAGCGTTAACAATGCTGTAAAATCTTGGTATAAAATGTAGCATGCTCAGTAATTTTTTTGTAATTTGTTGGTTAATTCAAAGGACTGCTGCAGGAAACTACTGTAGCTTTAAACAAACGTAACCAAAATTTATGTGCTTGTGGCTTCGGCTGTGCATTATTCTAACTCTATGCGTCGCTGTGTAGCTCTGTTAGGCCTACCCCTTTTTCCGGGGCATAGCTTACATTCTAGAAGGCAGTACTTGAAATTGCTCGGAAGTGGCAAATTAACTGTTGCAACACAAAGTAAATAACAGTGATAGAAAGGCAGGCATTCAACTAGGCCACCTGCAAGTACAGGTGTACGTGAACGTGGAATTCTATCGTTTATGAAGTATAAATAATGTTTCTGAAATATTTAAAAGAATAATGTTATCTATTTATAGTCAAAGAGAGTAGCATTTTAACCAAAGTCCAGATTTTACGGCATACAGTGTTTTTTTCACTATGGTGTGATATCCAGCGTGGCAGAAAGATCTTGAACATGCACAAATAAAACTGTCGGAGACTGCGGCTCGCAAAATACCCCACTGTGGGGCAATAACTGAGTGGAATGCCATGCACAAAATTGTCTCCAATTGGTTGAGACACATTGTGGCAGTGGGTTGTGCAACCCTTTCGCGGGACAGCGGGGAAAGGAATGCGTGGCAATAGTCCATAGGCGCTTTATTGACTGCTCTATTTGTTTTTTTATCGGTAACCTTGCAAGTTTGTCCATTCGCTTGAGCGGAGCCGACTTATTGATCCCGTAACAGTTTGTTGCTATGGAAGTGGGCAAACAGAGGGGAGTGCTTAAAAGTGCAACGGGAGGTGGCTGTATGCACGTTTGGCATCTGCAACGGATGACAAGTTTGGAGACCCACGAAGATATCAAAGGAGGAAGCTTCACTGGGGAGGCTAGTGTCGAAAAAAGGGTTTCTAAGCGCGCACAAAAGACACGGTGCATGGGTGCTCGAAAAACAACGAAGCAGCTCTGGAAGTACCGTAATTTCACGCGTATTAGCCGCGGCTTATGTGCGATTTTTTTTTCTCATGGGCGCTGTGCGGCTTATCCACTGGTGCGGCTTATCTGATGACTTTTTTTTTTTTTTTTTTTTTCAGGTATTTCCCCCATACACTGATTTTAACGAAAGGGTCGACAGTGTCTCTGGAATAGTAGATCTGGAATTCGAGTAGATTGCCCCCATGCAGCTTTAACGAAAGTGGTGACAGTGATTCATGCCTTCTGGGAGACCACTGACCCATCAATACATGAAAAGCGCCCAACAAGGGCACAATCCGATCTTTGTAGAACTCTAGAACTGACCCTTTGTTGTACACTATGCCGATCCCGGAGTATGGACCACAGGGTTTATGGCATTACTCTATCGTCTCCTTTGTCGCACATAGGAGTCTTGTCCTATTGCCCGCGGCTTATCTGCGGTGCGGCTTATACGCGTGAAAATACGGTACATGACACTCCTGTATTGGTCTGATTAGTGTCTGAAATGAATAAACGATAATGCTGAGGTACTGATGACACGCGCAATGTCCTTGTTATAAAGATTGATATGTAGCCCAGTGTTGTACAGTGATAAGCTGCAAGCGACCCGCGTGATATTCTTTCCGGTGTAGAGTTTCTAGGTTACCATATCTTGCTGTTGCATAGACTATGTTACAGTCATCTTTAGCATAATTTGGATTCAGTTGGGTTTGGAGTTCAACATGTTTTTGCATACACACAGAAGACACAGGATATGCCTTGTCTACTGATGAAATGATTGATAAGACAACAAAATAAGATGACATTAATAAGAAATGATGCCCCTACAAATACATATTTTCTAAATGTATTGTAATGCTGCAAGGCCCTTGGAGCACCACAATAAATGAATAAATGAAGGGATTTCTTGTTTATTTTATGCAGCGACCCCCAACTGAAATCTCAACATCAGTATCAGTTGTTGACCATATACCTTCTGTGCTGTGTTGACACCGGGCGTACATGCCGTTTGCACAAACTTTCATTTCTTTCATGTGACACGGTTGATTAGATTATAAAGTGATTAATGAGTAATGATAGAACTGTTGACTTGTTGTAAAGCAACTATAGTGGTAAATGAACTCCTCGTTTCACTGTTAAGGGTGTTGTTGAAGTGTACCCAGATTGATGCTTTAGGTCTTCTGCTTGCTTTCCTTCTCTTTGTGCTGTGGCTAAAAACAACTTGCTTGTTTCTGTTTCAGGAAAAAACCTGTATAATAATGAACATGTTGCTATTAAATTGGTAAGTGTACTGTGTCCTGCAGATTTATTTTCCATTGAAGCATTATCACTTGCACATAGCATTTTGGAACACTGTTGTTGCAAAAGCACTCCACGCATGGTTGGTTTCTTTTTACTCTTTGCTGTTAATTAAATTTGGTAAGAAGTGGAATGGCAGCCACATGTTTCCAAGTGTTTATGGGAAACCCAGCTTTTATTGTGTTTGGTGCCATAAAACCTGGCTTAACTGATAAGCATACTTGATAAAGTGCTGGGAGATAAACGATTATTGGAGGCAGACTTTTGCTGATTCTTTTGGCTTGGTCTCCTCCTTTTATGGCCAGTTCTGTTAGTACTGGGATTGGGAAGTGACTCATCACAATGGACTGTACTAATTCACATTATTAAGCAGACAGAATTCACTGGAACGTAGTTCGATTGCTTGCATCTATTGCTGTGTTGCAAAACACGAGTTTAAAAAATGCTTGTGCGACATTACTTGTTTGAGCTTTCACACCATGAGTTGGAATAATAATGTCTTTAATTCATTATTTGTGCTTGTGGTGTTTCAGGAACCAATGAAATCTAAGGCACCACAGTTACATCTAGAATACAGGTTTTACAAGCTACTAGGAAATCATGGTGAGATATTCTCAGTCATCTGCTCCTCTATGTAACATGATATGTTCTTATTCTTGCTTGCCTTATTCTTCTCTCAACTCTATATGTCCCCTTTGCAACCTGGATCTAAGTGCTGGGGGCATGTTTTTGGTATTGCCTGTAAGTTCAAATGTCTGCATTGCTGTCTTAGATGAAAGCAGTTTAATTTGTCGCATTCACCGCACAGTAATTTGAGTGAAGTCAATCGTGTCAAGCAAGCAAGAATGCTTCATTGTCTCCATTCCACCCTATGATTAGTTCTACGTGTGCGGTGGATTAATGCCTTCACCTCATTACAAGAACCTTGAAAGGGAGTTTGAAAATTCACAAGGAATGCTTTCATTGATACGGTGGAACTGTACCTAAAGATATGGGCATTTTCATAGCTGGCTTGCATTAGCTTATAGGCAGTGGGATTCCCTCAATGGAAACCTTTGAGTCGTACGACAACCTGCAAAAGAGATGCTTGGCAAGTATGCAGGTTCACTGTGAAAAGTGACTACAAGTGGCTTTCAACTTTTTTGCACTTGCAGAAGGCATCCCCAAAGTGTTCTACTTTGGTCCCTGCGGCAAATACAACGCTCTGGTCATGGAACTGATGGGGCCCAGTTTAGAAGACTTGTTTGACCTGTGCGATCGCAAGTTTTCACTCAAAACAGTGCTCATGACGGCCATTCAGCTGGTACGTGCTGAAAGCTTCCACTTCATGTTGAACAGCCCGGTGATGGCCACGAACTACTTCTACAGTAGTTTAACTATAACTACTAACTATTTTGCAATTGAGTAGTTAAGTTTTCAGGGGAGGTAGTTAAAACTACTACTTTAACTACTGCAATGTAGTTTAACTACATCTATAACTACTTAACGTTGTCCATCAACACCAATCCCATTCTATAGTGTTCCTAGACACCTAAATATGAATCACAAGCAGTGATAACGGCGAAGATTTAGTACACATGCCCGGCACAATTGCTCTTCACCCCCATTCTCATCAAACAAGTAGCTCGAGGTAAAAATCGGAAGCACAATCGGGCCGTAAAGCTTGCGGCAAAGTCGGAAGTCGTTGGCGCCTGCAGTAACCTAACTACTGTAGTTAACTACTCGAAATAGTAGTTTAACTAGTAGTTGCAGACCACGTTTCTCCAAGTAGTTAACTACTTTTTAACTACAATCAGGTAGTTTAACTAGTAGTTTAACTACATGTAGTTAACTACTGGCCATCACTGGAGCAGCCTGGCTAGGAACGCGACTGCATTTTGGAACCTAATGTGTTTTGCTTCCAGCTCCACCGCATCGAGTACGTGCACACCAAGCACCTCATCTACCGCGACGTAAAGCCAGAAAATTTTCTCATCGGGCGGCAGTCGACTAAGAAGCACAACATAATTCACATAATTGACTTTGGCCTGGCCAAAGAGTACATTGACCCTGAAACGAACAAGCACATCCCTTACCGGGAACACAAGAGCTTGACGGGCACAGCACGTTACATGAGCATCAACACACACCTTGGGAAAGGTATGTGTTTTTAACGTGGCTTTTTTTTTTTTTTTTTTAACAATAAGCATGTTTTGACGTGTCAAACAAGTTTAACTTGTCCATTGGATTGGATTGGATTGTGCCATTATTAAGGCCCTGGGGTCGGATTCATGAGAAGCTTGTGCGACGGAATCTGTCGTAACTCCTGCGAGAGCTCCCGAGCAGTCTTACGAGGAAAGATGGCGACGTATTTTGGCAGCGGTGGATTTTGAGATGGCAAACACACACTCCGTAATACGCGCCCACGCATTGCACTTTGCCAGAGAACCTTCGAGATCGTCCCCGAATCGTCAACAACGCACCTTTTGCTTGATAACCTTCAACAAATGCCTCAGTTTTGTGCTCCGTAAAATTGGGTCGCAGGGATTTTTAAAGCATCCCGTACACCCCGCTAAGACACCCCCAAAAACGGTGTAACACCCCTCCAAGTTGTCTGCAAGAAAGTCCAAAAAAGCCATAAACGCTGCAAATATTTGTGGCTGGCAAATTCTATAAATATCGCTGGCACAATTCTTGGATCTCTCCTTGTTGCTTTAGTCACCCTGTAACACTTATTTCCGATACTTGAAACAGCCTGCCACCGCTAAATTGTTGCTGTATTTCTGAAGGTGTTAACATTTCATCAGAATGCCGGAGACCGACGCCATGACGGTGAATGAAGAATGAATGCCGTCCCCATTGTGCCCGTAGTGCCGTATTTGCATCGCGCTGACACTGCAACACGTGATATCAGTCGCGCTGCGCTATTGGCCGATCCTGTCACCTGCTTCCGCGTCTCCGCTGAGCTCGTTGTGGCACGCACATTCGAACATAAGACGATCCCCGCGTTTGGAACGCTGGAGTTTTGGGAAAAAAATGTCTTATAATCGAGAAAATGCGGTATATTTGACTAGCAAGCTGTATTCTCTGAGCAGTGGAAAGTGAGCTCGTGTTTGCACGGGGATATGAGGCTGATTTGTCGATTGCATTCCTTTAGAGCAAAGTCGGAGAGACGACCTTGAAGCCCTAGGTCACATGTTCATGTACTTCCTGCGAGGCAGCCTCCCATGGCAGGGCCTCAAAGCAGACACACTCAAAGAGCGATACCAAAAGATAGGAGATACCAAGAGGGCCACCCCCATCGAGGTTCTCTGCGACGGGTTCCCAGGTGAGTTCCGAACCAGCAGCACCGTACGCACCTGACGTTAAGGCGGACTCGCTTCTTAAGAAAGTCTATGGGGAATTTTTGTTCACAGGGTTCGCGTAAACCTCGCCAAGTTTCTACACGAAACAGATACAGGCGTGTTCCTCTTGAGTTTATCTATACACATTTGTTGCTGGACTCTTCACAATTCGTGGCATAAATCTTTTCAATAACATGGTCATGCGATTGTCGAGGAAGTTGCCCGAAAGCAACTGAAACCTGGAAAATTGCAGACAAGTGCCATGACAATACACAGCAAATCGCAAGCTCTGACCAGTGCTGTTTATCAGTGAAGCTGCAGTAACATTGCCACAAGTAACCGTTTGCCAGTATGGCAAGCTCAAATGCGGAAATGTAGGGCAGCCTCACTAATAAGACAAGGGTCGTGAATGAGGCACAGCATGATGTCCCGGGAAAAAGAATTGGTTCTCTTGCACAGTGAGGAAAAACATGTATACATATTTCCAGTGATGGCCAATAGTTAAACTACCTGATTGTAGTTAAAAAGTAGTTATGAACTACTTGCAGAAATGTGGTGGCAACTACTAGTTAAACTACTATTTCGAGTAGTTAACTACAGTAGTTAGGTTACTGCATTCGCCAACTACTTAAGATTTTGCCGCAAGCTTTACGGCACGATTGTACTTCCCACTTTTTCCTTGATTCATGATTGATTACCTTGATTGTTTGATTGTTTGATGAGAACGGAGGTGCAGAGCAATTGTGCTGTGCATGTGGACTAAATCTTCACTTTTATCACTGCTTGTGATTCATATTTAGGTGTCCAAGAACACTATCGAATGGGATTGGTGTCGATGGACAAGGTTAAGTAGTCAGAGACGTAGTTAAAATACATTGCAGTAGTTAAAGAAGTAGTTTTAACTACCTCCCCTGAAAAGTAGTTGAACTACTAGTTAAACTACTCCATCACAAAGTAGTTGGTAGCTACTGTAGGAGTAGTTAGTGGCCATCACTGCATATTCCATTTACATTTTGTATGTTTACGTCTTGTGCAATATGTTTAACGTCTTGTACGTTACGGTTTGTACATACCTGTTTGTTGGAATTCAATAAATGATCTGGTATATGAGCGATCTATATCAAAACATAGGAGCAGACACCACGGTCTCTTTTGTCTCTTGAAATAGTCATGGAAAACCAGAAAAAAAAAAATCTGGGAATTTGAATGCTACAATTTGGTAGCCACCCTGTTTCAGATTTAATCAGTTTTGGTACAAAAGAAATTTAGATCCCTGTGAATCGAGGTTGGACTGTGTATTAGCTCCTTATTAAATCTTCTAAAAAATTCTTGTGTGTTGCCTGCGTTATGCAACATCTTTAGCCTGAAGTTTTCGGGAAATATTTTTTTCTGAATTCGGAGGGTAAAAATCGGGTAAATAAACGTGCGCTCTAAATTCACGCGAATTCGGGTGGAAGAACTTCCAGTATGCTAAATTCGGGGAGAAATCGGGCTCAGTTACTCAAACTGACCGTACTGGATTGGTACAAACTGTGATGTAACTGCATTTGCTGCCAAACAAGCTAAGTGTGCATTCCTACCGACTTCTCAGTCGGGGCAATTTGCCGGGTAAATATCGGGTTTTGACCCTAAAGCGGCAACCTTCAATTCGGGGTGCAAATTCGGGGAAGAATCGGGTTAAACCCTAAAACTTCAGGCTCTAAACATCTTCTATTTGTGCTTAGCAGAAAGTGCGGAAATACGAGGAGTGCATAGGTTGAAGCCGCCCTAGCGTTCGTGACAGTGTTTTACGACACGTTCTCTCCCGTTGGCTCGTAGAAATGGCGACCTACTTGCGGTACGTGCGGCGGCTAGACTTCTTCGAGACTCCCGACTACGAGTACCTGAGGAAGATGTTCCACGACTTGTTTGAACGGAAGGGTTACGTTGACGACGGGGAGTTTGACTGGACGGGGAAGCAAATGGTGAGAGGATTTTTCTAAACACGCATCTTTAGCGCTGTTGGGATCCTATGACGTGGCAACGGGAAAAAGTTACCTCCTTAAATACCCTTAATAAATACCCAAGATATTTCTCGCAATGATTGCGCTGAAGATGCCTCACTACGTACTATAGGGAGTGACTTTTTCGGGTTAAACCCGATTCCGCCCGGTTATTCCCCCCCGAATTGACCTCCGACCAATTCGGGTTAAACCCGATTTCTCCCCGAATTCCTATGTCACTATGAAATCCTCAAGTGACGTTTCCACTGAAGACGAACAAAGGTCGCCACGTGTAACACATGTAAGAATGGGTCACTTACGTTCCCAGCAATACACCCATGTGTGTCAGCACTGTCTATGCCTTCGGGGATTACCGCTGGAAGGTCACGATCCCGCAAAAAAAAAAAAAACAGAAAAGAGAGATTAGGAGAGGACTTAATAGACATAAGAGGAGAAACAAAAACACCCGAAGGCACAATTATCGCCAGATTTCTCCCCGAATTACAGATTTAAAAATAGCGCCCGATTTTTACCCCCCGAACCTGAGAAAAAGGCATTTAACCCGAAAAAGTCACTCCCTAACTATATATTGTCACGCTTACATCGATTAATTTGTGGTCGCCGAGAAACGCTAACTCTACGCTGGGCTTCTGAAAGGTTTTCCATAAAAGCAGTCGCACTTATTTTATTTCAGAAAGCATGCTTTGTCTATTGAGCACTGTAGCACTTTTTGAACTTCGAAATATATACACACGAGTAACTTCGGCATGTAATGATTGTTTATTACTGATGATGTATATGCGAGCATGCCTTCTGGCTTTTGAACTTGAGTTTACGATTTTGTGACTTGAATTTTTTTTCTCTGGCCTTTGTGAGGAGCTGTTCATGCAAGCGTCTCTCCTATGCCCTGCATGGGAGATGCATGTCTCCCCCTGACAACATTCAGACAGTGTTGCTCTTTTCGTAGCCAATAGAATGAAAGCATATTCTACTATCGAGTAGGGCACCACTCTCCTGCAGTTTTGTGAGGAATTTGTGTAAACGGGAAGTTTAGCCTTATGTATCGGCATCAAAGTGATTATATAAATCCGGTTTCTTGTTTCGGTTGTGGAAATTAGAGTGTAGAGTCACTGTTCAAAGTCTTCACCTTAAAAAAAAAAAGGGGGCGGGGGAGATATCATCCTAACCGCTCTACACAATACCAGCACCACATGCTTGCGTTCTTGCACTTACTGGTTCTTGATCCCTAGTATGCTTAGACTGGATACAGTATAGATCTTGGACTCTATTGGTTCGTGCAACAAACCCAGTAAATCAGCAATACAACAGATACGGCTGCATTTTGCTCGGCTTTTTATTTTTGATAGGTAGGAATCTTATTTCCTCGGGCACAGATATGTTTTCACCGAAAATCACTGGTGGTCCATTTAGGATACAAATTTGGGGACACCCCAACTACTGACCCTAAGCAGAGGGCTACTGACATGGTTTCATGGCTTCACAATGTTGTACAGCTTGGGGCAAAAGTTTATGGAACACGGCACTGGCGTATTTCTTCATCTGAGCGGCCTCCTGGTTACTTGGAGGAAGAGATCGAATAAGAAACTGATGACTCGCTATCCTATCCACCTCTCAGTATGTCTGTCCACTCCTGTATGCTGCTAGGCTGTCTGTCGCTCCAATGGAGAAATGCGACACCCTGGTGTTGTGTAAACTTTTGTCCCAAGCTGTACTGACAATGATTAGCAGAGCACCATGTTGTTCACGCCATTTGCCACTGGTATATTGTTTAGTTAATGTAAAACACTATATTCACTTTATAAGTAGGCCCTGACTTTTTCGGGTTTTATTTTTTGCCAAATTCGGGGGGTAAATATCGGGCGATATTTTTCATTGGAAAATTCGGGTGTATTCGGGTTAAATCCCGTTACGGCATATTCTGTCGTCAGGAATTCGGGTGTATTCGTGTGATTTTTTATTGTTTAATAAAAATTTGTCTTAACATGGAACTAATGTTTAGCAATGTTATCAAACTTTATTTTAATACACCCCTATGAGTGTGCCACGCGACCCGGATGTTTTCGGGTAGATTCGGGTTAAACCCGAATTTTACAGATTTCGTTCGGGGGGTAAATATCGGGCAGATACGGGTTTAACCCTAAAAAGTCAGGCCCTATTTATAAGATGTCCTTTTATAGTGAACTACACTCACATTTGTTCAGGTGGCACTGTAAGGTAAGAGGGTGATAACAATGACGATCGTTCCCATCCCCCGCTCGCACACCTGTTCAGTGACGTTGCTAACAGTCCGTTACTTGATTAATGATCTTTTGCAAAACTTCGAGAGTGTATACATATTAGGAGCACGTGACTTTTTGTGAAGCAGAAAAGTGGTATCCTTGAAAATGGTAAGCGAGCTAATGCTAGAGCATGCTCGTGGGAAGTGCAAGGCGGAGAAGAAAAGAGCAGCACTGCACTAGCCTCCTCTCCCCCTTCTTTCTCTTTTGTTGTTTCTTCCTTGACTGCGTTGCACTGGGAAGCCGGAAAACTTTTTCCAACTGAGGCAACTGAAACTGGCTCTGCCGTCGGATGAGGGACCCTCGAGCCAGGTCGGTATGATCGGACACCCTCGTGGCTTGTCTTGGCTGGGTAGCAGGCTGTTCGTGGCTTGATTAGGCTGGAGGCTCGGTCGAGCATGTAGGAAACCTGACACGCGCAACCTTTTTCAGTATTCACTTTAAATGTGGTACAAGCTGACAAAAAGGGAGTGCTGCTTGTGGTACAAACTGTATGCTCTATTAGCTGTAGTCGTCAGCTGTTAGCTGTAGTAGCTGTTGTTTAAGGGATACAAATGTTGTAACCTCTATGTTCATCAGGGAGGTTTCTACCAACTATCGTGTGGTAGTTACGTGATTTTGCAAAGCTTCGGGGTAGTTTTGACCTTACTGTAAGTGTAAGGTGTCTAAAATAATCAAATTCCACAGGTGGTTGGAGGCACTGAAAGCAGTGTACGCGCTGTCACTCACTCTGAATTACTAGGTGCGACTTTTACATTAGGAAAATGATTTTAGCCTACAAGTACTGCACACAGTTTTCTTTGTGTGTGAATTTGAGAACCCTGTGCTTTTTATAGGACAGGGTACAGTATTGAAAAGTCTAGGAACATACGTTGCTTTCAGCTTTTGGGACAGTGCTGCTGATATAGTGACAGCGATTTCAGACTGTGCTATAATCCCCAATGTGTTTTGTGACACGGACGAGCAGTTGCAAACATTGGGATGAAATAAATGAGGATTTCCTTTGCTTTCGGGGTACATTACAATTCTTTTACGACCAGCTGTATGAACATAGAGCATGCGTGCAAACATGCATTGTTAACTATAAAGTGTGTAGAATTTTTTCACTGCAAATGGCTACATGGTCGAGCGGTATGCTAGGTGTGTACTTTTTTTAACCCTGCTCTGCGCATGAAAGCAGGCACTAGTGCTTCCCAGTGTAGTCAACCCTGTCAATGCATTCTTCCTGTGTGCTTTTGAGTGACAATCCAATGGCACAGATCCCCTTTCTGAATGGCATAGAGGTATATAGTGTGTAGGAAGTGGTTTCGTGCCTGTACGCCAACCCATAGCTAACATTGTTTGTACTCGACTGTCATTCTTGGTTCTGGTTGGGCCTCTTTATGACGAGATTTAACAGAAATTATTGGCATCATGCTTTCAGCTCTAATGCTGTAACCTTAATGCAAGTTATACTATACCGTATTTACTCGCGTAATTTGCGCCATCGCATAATTTGCGCACCTCCACTTTTTCCAAACTCCACTAAAAAAGTTGTGAAAATAAAACGACAAGAACACGTGGAGGGAACATACGCGTCAGCATTCCGCAAGCTGGCTTCACCTAACGCATGCGTGCTTTAGGAGAAGCTCGCTTTAGAAAAAGCGTGGAAAGCACGTGCTGGGCCTTTTTGAATCATCTCGCAAATTTTTACAGCATTGGCCAAAAACAAAGAGAGAAAATCCTTACGACCAACTTCTTTCACTGACAGTTATAGAAAATGAACAGTCACTGTCTATTTTCTTGCCTAAATTTTAATTTAGGTGTGATTTTTTTTATACGAATTTCGGACGATACGAATGTCTTCCGCTACCCCGTGAGATTCCTATCACCGAGATTGTATTGTACTATTCGCCTAAAGGACCATCTTTTAACAGATTTTGCACATTTTTCAAGTCTGCTTGTTAATGCCTCGCGTAATTTGCGCACCCCCAACCTTCGCGTCATTTTTCGGTAAAAAAAGTGCGCAAATTATGCGAGTAAATACGGTATTACATATACTTAGTGTCCACTTGCTTCCAAGAATGAACTTTGATTTATACTTCAAATAATTTAAGCGCATCTTCTTCCACTTGAACATATTTAAAGGGGCACTGCACAGGTATGCAGGGTGTACTTCCTTTCTTCTTCTTTTTCTGCACAGTGCCATCCTGCTGATCGTGAAATTTTTCCCAATGAATTTTTGTACAGAGTGCCTGCAAACCAACGAAACATACACTGCACTCTTTCATACTCATGCTCCGCCCTGCAATGCTTTGGCGACAGTAGCCGCACATCATTTGCGCCCTGTTACCTGGTCTCAGTACGGGATGCAAGTTCAAACCCAAACGTCTGCAGCGTTTCATCTTGTGGGCTCACCGTATCTATAGCAATGTCTCCGGCAACTTCGTTTTCATAGTATCACACGTGCTCTGGCAAAGTAACTGCAGTGTTACCAGAACCGGTACACTCAGTGCCACAGCTTGTCGCAGCAGGGCCCTCTCATTGGCTAAGACTCCAAAATGCCAGTAATTTCCAGCACCTGACAGGAAGGAGAGAGTCGTGCGGATTGTGCCTTTTGAAGGCCGTTGTCTCTCTGTAATACGCTTACTAAGGCTAGCGTGTTTAGATATTGTGAGCTGGGTTCTCTTATGGGGCATGATAATTGGAAATTGTTCAGAGAGTCCAGAGTTTTAGGGCACACATCTGTCATACTTATCCACAAATATGTATAATCTTGGGTTGAATGTTCAACAACCACAGTGATTATTATTTGATTATTATTAGTGATTTATTAACTACGTATTAATCAGTGATTGTCGATTCGGTTCATAATGCCGAGAGGATGATAAAGCAGCTCGAACATGTGCCACAAGCAGGCATTTGCGCGGGACATTTATTCGCAGGGTGTCGAAATTCTGTGGGGGGAGACCCACTTCACCTGGTGAATGCATAGGGCCTTGTATATTGGGGTATAACCCAGTAGAACCCATTTTTACCGCCTGGTTCGAATCACCTGCACTTAAGGTAAAACCCTAAGACTTCCGAAAAACTAACCTGGCAAAGTGCCAATAGAGCCACCAATATGGGCAATGAAGAATGCTAAGCACTGCACATTCAGCATGGTTGTTGCACATCTGCTCAACTAAAATTGTTAAAATTGGGAAGCGCTCTCTCTTTTTTTTTTTATTTCCCACCCGAAAACCTGCTTTTCCACCTGATATTGCCCGGATTTGTGGCTCCTGAAATAACACCCAGTTTTTGCCCTCGATCACAAAAAAAAAAAAAAAAAAGAGACAGAAAACACAAGGCCACGACGCATGTATAAGCTTCATTCACGTCGGAAAGCATTGTCTGCAGGGGGTGGGGGATCGAAGCCAGGAAGTATGTGGCTTCAAACGTCGACAAAAAGTTTGAAGAAACAGTGCAACGTACTTTAAGAACCCTGGATGTTCACAAGCCCCAGTTTTCACAAATTTTAAGCGCATGTGAAATCCATCCATGTCTCGCCCACAAACCTTTCTTCTTTTTTTTTAGTTGTTTTTGCGCGTTTCTAGTGAGCACAAGCATGTGCAAATGTCACTTCTGTAGGATAGCTCACACTTCCCTTTAGAGCAGAGCTTTAGCTTCTCAACACATAGTAGTAGCTGAGCCCGATAGGTTTGACTTCAGACCATCTATAGTTCTCCCGTTCCATTCTTGAATAAAAAAGCAGCGACGATTGGTTACCCTTTTCAGTCAACTCCCGTGGGTTCCCTACAGACTGGGCAGGAGGTGATAGTGTCACCAAACAGGGAGAGGCACACCACGTCCAACACGAGGGTGAGAGAGAAATAAAAGCCATTCTCCCTTTCACTTTCTCTCCTCACACACTCCCTCCCTTTCCCCGGAAAAGTACCACATTTTTTTGGAACTACTAGACTACTAGACCTACTACTAGACTTTGAACCTACTAGATTATAACGACCACGTCACAATCGGCAACCCCTATGAGGAGCCCGTCCGCACGATCCGCCAGGGGCGCTACACATCGGCACGCCACGATTGGACGATGGAAATTTGAATTCCGAACGCGCAGGAGCGTATGTACGACTACCGTAGCAGACGACAGCGATATCTCCTATGAAAACGCGTAGTATGATGATGATAATCAACCTCATAATGAAACATCCGTGGAATACACACCGCTTGTACAGAAATACTAAGGTAAGCTGAAGTACAAAGTATTGTAGAAGTTGAGGAAGCAATAACTGGGACTATGAGAAGCGCCACCGCTGGCTTCCAAAAGTGCGGCGCTGGGAAGGGGTGCCCACGACATGGTCGTTATAACCTAGTAGGTCATGCTTCGCGTACGGTCTTGCAGCCCTCAAGTTAAAGGGACCATGAACGGATATTTGACGAGCCTACGATCATTTTTCAATTTGTTCCTCTGTACTAAAGCATTCATCCCGTGAAATATGAAGTTGAAAATCGAGATTTGAATCGAGAATTGAGATAGCGAAAATATTCTATATTAACCGCGGCTGTGAACGGCGGCTGCTACGAGGCGAACTGCCCGTGACGTCATTCGCGGGGAATGTTGCCGCGAGCAAATTGCAAAATTTGCAAGCAAGCTCGCAACCTTCGCCATGAAATATGTTTTAATTTTACCTGGAGCTAAAATTGTATCCAATCGTTTACACAGGATCCTAGCAGAAGTGTAGTATATAGCCGTTAATTGCCAGCATGGTTGCCAGAGCACGTTTTCCTCTCTTAGCTTATTCTTTGTCAGGGAACGTCCCTGTCGGTGGCCTTTTGGGAGCTGCTGCGTAAGGAATGATTCCTAGACACCGTATGTGTCGCGTAATCTCTTCCTCAATCACTGACAATTTGCGTTTCGCCATATTTCTACCGATTTCGACGGCAGATACACGGCAGACGGCGTTGTTGTCCAAACCGAAACCATGCACCCACGTGGTGTGTGCTCCGGGTCGTCCAGAATTGGCTGAGAGGACTGGACGTTGATAACGTAAGACCGCTTTGAAGAGATGTATGTGGTGGTCATGCCCAGCTATTTTGCACTGAATACGGTTAAAAATCGATGTGCGTATGATAGTGAGGGCTCGTGAGAACTGTTTCTGGCAAAGTACTCAGAATTTGCAAAAATCATTTCATGGTCCCTTTAAGGGTGCTCAGACGTGCACGACCTTTTGACTTGAAGAGTCAAGACTCTTTTCTTACGTCAATATGAAAATTGTTTCTCCTTTCTTTTTAATGTTGCTGGAACGACACTACCTCCTGCTATCGCAGCGATTTCATGGCGGTGACAAAATTTTCGGCTCCAAGTGGAAGCGGATTACCTCAAATTAAATTGCAGAAAAAGAGAGTGTAGAAAAAAAGAGATCCGGCTGCAAATAAGGTTTGAAAAATGTGTAACCTTCCATACAGCGTTTTGATTGATTTGATTTCGATTGATGATGATTCGCACCTCCTTCCGAGCTGTACAAGGTGTGGAGAGCATTTTATTCTGGTTCGCAATATTACAAATGTGGTACTTTACCATGACCCCAAATATCCCATTCTCATGCTTCCTCGCACATTTGCTTCCGCTTGCTTCTGTGTCTGTCGCCCCCCTTGTCCTTCAGAATGCATGCACATATTTGTCTTTCATCTGCGGTCTCTCTTTCGTGTTTTCTTGGTGGGGGCGCTAATGTTTTCATGGTGTGAAAAGTTTGTGCACATTTTGTTTTCGTTCGTACGACAAGCCCCCAAAATTATGTGCATCGTGTGCTCTGCATTATTTAAGTACACTTTGATGAGTGTAACAACGTGCCTGCCTCATGTGTGCATCACCGCTGCAAAATGCAGTCATAGTACAGCTGGAGTGATTTCTTTGTTCAGGTTGTGGAGGGAACCTTTTTCTCTTTTTTTTTCCTGTTGCTCTACCAGAATTTGATCCACGATTTGGTATTCCCTAAGGGTGCATATGTTTGCAACTAAACAAGCTTTATGCAGTTTATGTTCGGTTGCAGTACTTCACATGCGGTACGTGTTGCTCGCTGCATATGCAGTCAATCGGGCGTACAATTTTATGTTCCCTCGAGGGTAGATTGCACCGGAACCTACGGTACCCAAGGTAATGTCTTTCCGGTAGTTTGTAAAATGCGTTACTCCTTCGAATATGAAAGATTGATCCTTTCATGCCATTTTCAATCGCTTCTGCTCAGCAAGATTATCCGAGCCTCGATGGGTCCCTGGTTGCGTAAAGGTGGTGTCCGGACAAAAAACACGGTTGAACAGAAGGTGCGATCGGAATGGTGGGTGCCTAAAATATGTGTAACCAGAATATTTCGCTTTAGGGACAGTCTCAAACATTAGAAAATGAATTTAATTGGATTTTGCAGCCGGCTGCGCGCTCTCAGCTGAACTCTGGCAACAGCGTGAGGACCGACGTCACTGGAGTCTGTTATGAAAGCACGCAGTCTGCTGCCAAACAGTTGCTAGAAACATACGCGTTCATGCTTTCGGTAGTATCGGATCGCAACCAGTCGGCCAACTCCAGTGACGTCACCGGAAACAGGGTAGCAGGGAAGGGCTGTTTCGACCGGAAGCCGGCAGTTGGTTTCGAATTCCATGTTTTTGATGTTTTATGAAAAAAACACGAAGGAATTTTGCGAAACTTTTTCAATGTTTTGTCCTTGGAAGGCATCTCCAAGTAGATATCGCATTAACTTCAGAATTTTGGATTCCTCGCGGACACACCACCTTCAACGATTCTAAGGTTGCGATATTGAACCTAGATCACGGCGCCAGGAAGTTGGTAGCACGGTACGGTTTGCTTAAGAGCGTTGCCATCCATGGGGGGGCATTAATTGCGAGGTGCCAGTATTTTAGTGCTCTTTAAAAAAAAAACATTGGGTGGACAAAATCCACAAGCTTACCACTCAAATTATTGCTGCGAAAGGATTATTTGACCCTTAATCTGCCTCCTTGAGTTGCTCCTCCTCGCTTCTCCAAAGCTCTCTGTCGTAATGCCCTAATGCAGCTTGCCCACAGGAATCGGGAAAACAGTATGCTGCGACAATAAGGAAAACTTGCAATGGTGGGGGGGGCCTGAATGGCAGACGGGGAAAAAAAAAATTGCAAAATGACCAACCTGCAGGCAAATCCACAGAAGACTGCGTGGCTGGACCAGGCAGCGACGGGGCCCAAGCAGACGGGCAACACGCTGCTGGCTGAGAAACTGGCCCATCAGCACGGATCCGTTCAGGTCGTGAGCTCGACGAACGGGGACCTCGGAAACGATGACCCCACCACGGGCCATTCTAACACCCCCATTGCCCTCCCCGTCGAAGTAGAAGTGGTCTCAGACACCAAGTGAGTCCCAACACATTTCCATCTTCGGTGCCGTCGTGTCACGTAACAAAGCGTAACTGGAAGTGACCCGCGGTTGTACAAAATTTGAACTGGAAGCTAGACATGTCAGCCTCAACGAAGGCAGGAGACCGACAGTGCGGAGAAGTTAATAAAATTATCGGAAGTCTCGTCGAAGTGCATTTGTGTGTCCTTGTGGAGCCAGGGAAGGCAGGAGACCAAGGGCCCAATGCTGAACTGAACTATCGAACTACCGAACGTTTGGAGTGTGCCAACTTGAAATCATAATAATAACAAATTATACTGTTCATTGTCGTTATGATTTCAAGTTGGCACACTCCAAACATTCGGTAACCCTGGGATTTCAAAGAAATGACACAGTTGATGACAAAGACATTGTGTGGGAGCCCGTCACAAGTCACAACGAAGCCGTACACTTCTTGCACGGTACGGAATAACGAAAAAGTTAGCATGGAGCCCAGTTCGTCACATTCGTTAAGAGCGAAGCTGTATAGAAATAGGAAGTAGGGCCCAAGACAAAAGGTACATGCTCTTTCGTACATAATATGAGCATGTTCCTCTTAGTTAAGCTACTTCTTTGCTGCACTTAAAAAGCCTAGAAATGCTCGTTAGGTTGAGTTGGAAAGAGCCCGCTCACCTTTTGGACGCAGAGACGGTCTGCACTCCAGAACCACTATCAGAGGCAACCCTGAGCAACCAGCTCCTGGTTGTAATACGCGGTGGGATATTAAGTTGGCATAGTTCCCTCATTTTGGCTCGTACTCCTGTGCAAGCTATATTATTACGCTGACAGGGTCACGAGCATCAGTCTTCTTTGGCGTTGAATGTGTAGGGCCCGACTTTTTCGGGTTTTATTTTTGGCCGAATTTGGGGGGGGGGGTAAATATCGGGTGATAGTTTTCATTTGAAAATTCGGGTGTATTCAGGTTAAATCCCATTACGGCATATTCTGTCGTCAGGAATTCGGGTGATTTATTTTTCTTGTTTAATAAAAATTTGTCTTAACATGGAACTAATGTTTAGCAATGTTATCAAACTTTATTTTAATGCACGCTTACGAGTGTGCCACGCAACCCGGATGTTTTCGGGTAGATTCGGGTTAAACCCGAATTTTACGGATTTCGTTCGGGGGGCGGGGGGGGTAAATATCGGGCGGATACGGGTTTAACCCTAAAAAGTCAGGCCCTATGAATGTGCCACCTCATGTCCCCACACACATGTGCGTGTTCTGTTTGCAGGTGCTGCTGCTTCTTCAAGAAGAAGAAAAAACTTGGCCGTCAAAAGTGACTGGCGGCTGGCACCCCCGACCAGGAAGCTGTGCTCCTGCGTACTTCCCCTTCAGACTCTAAAGAGAGCGCTGTGGGACCCCCACCGGGTGTCCCTCCCACCAGGGCCGTCATCACCGCTGCCCTTTGAATGACGCCCACTTTTCTGTTCCCTCACCACCGCTTGCCACCTCTCCCCCAAAATACCGCTTCCCCTCCTCTTCCCCCCTCGTGTGGAACGGCCGTTTTTGCTGGACAATTTTGCCGAAGGAGTCGCTACAGCAGACCTCGTATTACGTTACGTCCCCTTCACCGTTGTTTAACTTTTGAGACGCTGCTTCACTTTATTCTTTTTATTTTTTTTCCCAGTCGCTACCCGAATTTTAGCCGAATTTCTCGTATTTTCGTCTCAACCGTCTTTCTGGGTTAGCTGGAGGTAGACTCGCTGGCGAGCTGCACTTGCGGAATAAGCCGAAATATGCTCGAGACTATGGAAGGGACGATTGCTGTAGGTCTGACAAGATGGCATCGTTGTTACAAAGTTCCTCTCTCCCTCTATTTTTTTTTATTATTATTTTTTTTTACTTTCTGTGTATATGTAAGATACAAAAAAAAAAAAAAAAGAAATTCCAGGATTGATCATGTTGACAATACGCCGTGTTGTTTGGAAAAACAGGTGCACCTTTAGAGGGGGAGACGCGACTTCGAGTGCGCGGCGCACGTCGGTAGGGGAACGGGTAAAGACGCACAGGAGGGATTCTGTTGCGCGTCGCGCCCCGGGCATTGTCGGTTCCAGGATGGGTTCAAGCCGAGATGGTGTTCTGCGTAGAAGAAAGTGGAAGGAGCTCGCAGGGGGGCGGTGTTTGGGGGAGGGGGGAACCTGTGCCTTTTTTGTTCTCTGGGTCAGAGAGTGCTCCATTTCTTTTTTTTTTTTTTTTTGCAGACGGTTGCTTGGTGTAACGCTCTAGGCCACCTGTGTACAAATTGTAAAGGATAGTTTTCGTCTTTCCGTCTCGGTTTGCGCTTCTCCCTTATCGATTTTTTTTTCTTCCCCACCACGGTTCGTCTGCTAATGCGTAGGTCGGTGTTATCGCGGCGACAGACTGTGGGGAGAGGAGGACAGGTGAGAAGGGGGGAGAGACACATCTTTGGACTATGGCGCAGTGGACTCTTTTTCTGCGTTGTGCGCATGCATTGTTGTATCATACATTTCCTTGTATATAAGAACACATGGGAGCTTCGTGTAGCTCTGCCTCGTCATTTTTCTTTCTCTCTCTCTTTTTTTTTTTTATTGCTTAGGTACTTTTTTTTTTTTTTCTTTTTTCGTCTGAAAGCCCTAGTGTGAACTGCACGCTTCCCTGACGCCGCTTTTTTCCCCCACGTTGTCGAAGGGTGTTGTCGTACCGGAGTTTTAAAAGCCAGGAAAAAGAGACTAGGGGCGAAAAAAAAAAAAAAAACATGTATGAAGAGTGTCTGAATAGTGTGGGCGTATGAGATTCTTTTCCCCCTCAAACGTAGTACCTATTATTATCTGGAGGAAAAACTCGATAGAAAAATCATGGAACGTCCCGTACGTATGTGTGTGTATCTAAGCTTAACTTTCGTTAGGACAAGGACTGTTTAGGAGGAAAACTATTTTCTACAACAAAGTTTCATCCAAAAATTTTCACTGGTTAACACGCTCGCTTGCAGCTGGTTTTTGTACGTGGGTCTCATAAAGGCGTCTGCAATTAGTCGCTAGGGTAGCTGCATGAGACTTGGCCGTCTTGCTGTGCGTATCTGATAAATCTGCAGCACGTGGCACTTCATCAAAGCACCCATCAGGCCGCTGGTGTAACGGCAATAACTCGATGCCAGGAAGTCTGTCTTATTCGTAGGATCCTCTCGAATCACGATATTTCAACACCAGCCAGTGACGTACTTAGTGGTAATCATACAAAAGACATCATCACGCAGCAAGATTCTTTTCGCCTGTCTTACGACTACTTGTCAGATTTTTTTATTTTTTTTTTCTGCAGGGAACGGTACCACTAACCTACAGTACCGTGATACCGGTGTGTGTCAGTCTTCATTGCTCTTTTTGGGGGAGTCGTGTCTGTTGCTCACAACTTCAGATTTAGGATTTTAT